>NW_020664562.1:37767189-37911249 GCF_002925995.2 Terrapene triunguis | reverse complement strand
GCTACAATACCTTCCTGAGCCTGGACACTCCGATTGCCCACGCCGATTCCCTACTATGAGGCTCATCACCCCTCGATTCCCTCCCTGCCCAGTCACGATACTCTCCTGAGCCATGTCACTCTTGATTCCTCCCACCTGGAGCCTGGACACTCCGATTCCTCCTTTGGAGCCACAACATCACCGAGTTCCCGTTCCCTCCTCCCTGAGCCTCGTCGCCTCTCCCTCACTGGGTCGCCCTCCCCCAGTTCCTCCTCACCTCACTCTCCTCCTTGCCCCCTGAGTCTCCCTGACATCCCTGATTCTCCCGTTCCTTCCGTCCTGGACACCCGTCCATTTCTCCCCGCTGTTCCCCCTCCGAGTCTGGACACCCCCAGTTCTCCCTTGCGGCCCCCTCGCACACCTCTGATTCTTCCCCACCCTCCCTGTCCTCAAATCTGGTCCCCCTCAGTTCTCTGGATCCTCTGTTTCTCGTTTTGCCCCCAGAGTAGCTTCCCAGCTCCTCCATCCTTCAGCAGGTGTTCCCTGAAGTGGCTGACATCTGTAAAAGTTGTGAATAGTTTTGAAAGGCTTGAGGTGATGTTACAAAAGCCCGTATCCTCAAAGATCAGGATCTGATGATACTTTGGCCTTTTTTAGCTTGGGGATAATGAGAGAGACTTGTTGGCTTCATTTTTTGCTTTCCATGCACTCTTAGGGTGCTACAGTGTGTGGATTGCAAACACGGTAGGGAACAGTTTAAAGTCCAATAAAAGTCTTATTTGTGTTATGGTGTGTCTTGATTTCACAATATATAAAAATGCTATTATTAGATTTTAATGAAACTTTAAAAAGAGTAAAAATCCCCTAACTTCTATTTTGAAGCATCAATAAGTTGTTGCTATGGTCATTCAAGGAAGAATATAGTATCAAGAGCAGAAAAGGTGAAGAATAAAATTCAAACGAATGAGGAATGCACTTGTCTGCTACAATGATCATTAGTAACCAAATCACACAATGAATTGAAATAATGAATCACTTTGCATTGCAGCTGCTGATTCAAGTCAAGGCCAGTTTTTACTGACTCTTGGAGAAAGTTTTGCTGTGACAATGTCAGGGTGACTTCCTCTTAAAGTTATAATAATTATTGTTTTGTTTTGAGTTTTCAGCATAACAATCCATTTCTTTGCTCTTGTACAGCCCTTGTTGGTTTATCCTTCAGTGGAGCCATTGGTCTAACGTTTCTTATGTTGGGATGTGCCCTAGAATATTATGGGTAAGAAATAATTCAGTTCAAAAATAAAAATTGACTTTGTTCTAACTTTGTGTTCTTGAACTGCCCATGTCAACACGCATATGCAGTCTAGTTGTATGTCGGTCCCATATAATTTGGAGTATGCACATTTAACCACTGTTTTATTAGCTAAAAGATAAGTTTAGTAGTTGTTAACTAAGAATTGTGGACTCTGATTGGATGGCTTTGTAACTCATTTAGCTTTGCATTTATGATTATTCATATTAAGCCTACTATCCTAGAACACCATTGTAAGGTCCAGAACCAACACATAATTGATGTTTAACTCCTGTAAAAACTGGACTAAAATCATTGTATACTGAATCTCGGTTGGGTAGAAATATAGTATTGTTTAATAAGTCAGTAATTTTAACTTTGTAGAAGTATTTTTGCAGTAGATTTCTCTAGTATTGATTTGATTTTAATCAATATTTTACTGATTTTATTAAAATAGTAATACGGAATTAATGGAGTAGAGGTGAATTTATCTGACATGCACAAGCAGCATTAAAAAAAATACAAATGATATTTAAATTTTCCTAATTCTAAACAACAACCAGATGGTTTATTTTTAAAAAAAAAATATAAAAATAACTGTAAAATTCACTGAGTTTTAAGATTAACTATTAGATATACACTTTTCCAATAGTGACTGAAGGGCAAAAACATTAAACATGCTTACATATCAATTGTTTTCTGATCATCAAAAGGCTAAAAAGTAGGTTATTTAGTAGAAACATTGGTCCTGATCTTACAAAGACACACACACTTAATTTTGTGCATGTGAAAATCCCTTTGAAATCTATAAAGTTGTCTGTCTGATTTGATTTCAATGTGAAAAGTAACTTTGTTTTCTTTTTGGGGCTTTTTCTCCCACAGTGTGTACTGGCCCCTGTTTGTCTTGATATTTTACATCCTTTGTCCCATTCCTCACTTCATTGCAAAAAGAGTAAGCGATGACACTGATGCAGCTAGCAGTGCCTGCAGGGAATTGGCCTATTTCTTCACAACTGGAATTGTTGTTTCTGCCTTTGGAATGCCTATAATCCTTGCACGTGTTGAAGCGGTATGTTCTGCTGACTTTCTTATTATTCTCATTCTAATGTATTTTGAAATGCTCTGTATGAAGGACACTATATAAAAACAAATTGTTTTAGCAATTGTAGGTTTTTGACAGTAGGCAAAACCAGAAATGCCCACAAGAGGGTACTCTTATCCCTAGCAACATCTCCTAAGAGCAAAATATTTTTAAGACTGGGGCATGGGATTGTTTGGCTACAAAAAGCTATTGCTATTTATTTTTGCAAATTATTGTTCATTGATATTCCTTGCCTTGATTTTATGGAATATCTTCCAATCTGTAATGCATAGAAGCTAGGAGAAAGCATTGAGTTTGAAAGAATTTTCTGTATCCTGTATTATTTGTTCTTTTTGCCAAGATGATTCTGCTTTAAGATAATTATTTAGTTCTGAAAGATAGTGTATTGCAGAAGACTGTCTAATGAAGGGAGAATTTATAAGTATAATACTAGTTACTTCAGTGCTTGCTAATTGAATGCTTGAACTGAATCAATTGTTCGTTGGTCTTTTCTCTTATGCTTTTAGCACCCGTGTGTGATATTTCATTTAGCTTATCTAATGCATGAAAGTAACAGATCTGTACACGTCATGTAAACCAAATAAGGATTTTTTTTCTTCTCATCTTGTATTTCAGATCAAGTGGGGAGCCTGTGGTCTTGTGCTAGCTGGCAATGCAGTCATTTTTCTTACCATTTTAGGCTTTTTTCTGGTATTTGGTAGAGGAGATGACTTTAGCTGGGAGCAGTGGTAGGACTTCACTATGATGTTGGTGATATGCAACATACATGTTTATATACTGTATATATGTATGTGTGTATGTTGGAATGTTTGTGCCTGCACATGTAGCCTTATGCTATCCGAACATAATATGCTTTTTTACACTTGTATGTCAGCCAAATTAAGGGGAAAAGAGCCTTCTGACAGCTTTTTAAATAGGTACAGAATAAGCTGAAATCACAATAGCTAAATCTGTCCTTAAATCTTTGTTTACACAGTGTGCACTATTTTATTGATTTTTAGTTTTTAATTTTGATATAATACTATTGGAATGTATGTTGGGAGTCAGCTAACATAGCTGACATTTTTAACAGCATAATCAAAATGAGCCTATATATTGACTGCACAGTTTAGTCTCCTGGTTTCGCTAACTTGATTAACTTCTGTTTTGTGACTAGGATGGAACAAATATTTGCCTTTGTATTCAAATAATTGTAATTTTCAGTAGCTTGTTCTCTCAGTTTAAAAAAAAAAAACCCATTGAATACCTATAATAGCTGCTGCCAAGTATCTCTTGTTCAATCCACAATAAAGGGAGAGTGAGAAGTATTGGATGTTCTAGGAGGCTATGTTCTAATTTCTCTGCATTCTCAGGCTCACCTTTGTATTAATGGCCCATAGTGCACTACCAGAACCACATCTGGTCTTGGATCTCACTACAACAGGTAAAGGGAAAGGAGATTCAACAAACACCCTCCCCTACACTCCTATTCAGCATTCAACAAATAAAAAAGGAAAATATTCTGTTTTCATCCCACTCTAGTTGTAACCGTGGGTGTATGTTGGGGGTAATCTGATAACTCCATTTTAATGTCTTACCGTGTTATAAACTGACATTACTTCTTACCGTATATACTTGTTCATAAGCTGAATTTTTTTAGTAAAAAAGGGAAGCATCAGAGACGGGGGTCGGCTTATGAATGGGTATAGAGAGGTACAGCCCCTCCCCCCAACAGAGGGAGCAAGGAGAGGCAGCACAGCCAGCAGAGACAGAAGGGAAGAGGCGGGGCCAGAGTCTCTCTGCTTCTGGCCACGCTGCTCTCCCCCCAGCCTCTGAAGCAGCTGCAGCTCCGGGGCTGGCAGGCTGCAATTGTGCCACTTGGCCCCACCCCCCCAGAGCAGGCTGTGGCCGTGCCGCCCGGTCCGCCAGAGCACGCTGCGGCCGTGCCACCTGGCCCAGCCCACTGGAACATGCTGCGGCCGCACCGCCCGGTCTGGCCCGCCGGAGCAGGCTGCGGCTGTGCTGCCCAGCCTGCCGGAGCAGCTCCAGCCAGGCCAGAGACATCCTCCCCTGGCCCTCCCCAGATAAGGTGGGAAGGGATGGAATGGGGAGAGTGTGGGGGTCCCGGGTTAGGGGTGGGGTCATGTGCGGGGTGGTCACGGGTTACTCCCCTGACTCCCAGCTTCTCCCCCCCAAAAAAATTTCCCCACCAGTTGCTGTCCCAGCCCGTCAGGGTAAGTAGCTGACGCGCCTGGACACTGTTTACTTAGGTTTACCTCTGTGCCTGCGGACGCTCGAGGTAAACAAACCATCTCGGACCACCAGCGGCTTATCCCGATGGCCCGGGAGCCAAAGTTCACTGACCCCTGAATTATAGGGTCGGCTTATGAACGGGTTATAAAAATTTTCCATTTTTACTTATCCATCTTGGGGGGGTCAGCTTATAAAGGAACCGGCTTATGATAGAGTGTATACGGTATGTATAGTTTCCCCACCAAAGAAATATTTCAAACTGCTGTCAAAGTTTATAATCAGAATGCATTGAACACCTCTGTTGTGTTGTGAGTCAAATGCCTGAATTACAAAGAAGTGAAATGTTCCAGTTAGACATCTTTAATACAGCAGATGCTACAGGACTCGGCATTGCCTCAGTTCTTGTCAGTTTTTTTAAAATACTTTTACTCACACCCTTACTTTCAACTCTTGTAAGAAAAAATGGTAATATTCAAACAGTACAATATATTTTTAAATGTCATTATTCTAATAAACATTCATATAATCACACTATTATTATATTAGCACATTTTACTACTATGAGATAGTGAATCCTTCAGATTGTGAAGGAAGCATTTAATTTTGTAGAGGTTCATTCTGGCATGACCTTAACTTTAGAGGCATATGTAATACATTTCAGTACACCTGAAAAGGAGCAAGGAACCAGTAACTCTAATTTATTTTGTCATAGAAAAATAGGTGCATCAAATTATGACATTTGCAATTAGAAGAAACTGAATATTTAGATTGGATAGATATTTTAACCACTAATTTTGTGGAATAGCAATTTGAGAAGAAACAGTTTTCATGCGTGCATATTTTCAGCTTATTCATTCGTAACTGAATGTTTCCAGGCTGTGATGATCTGGAGAATAAAATACCATGAATAAATATGTAACAGCCATGAAGAGAATTGATGTGATGCTATCTCCCCTAACCTAGAAAAATATCTGCACAAGCATTGATGTCCAAAGTAACTTTTCACAATTGACATCCTGTGGATTTCCACACAAATAAAGGCTTGAAAAGTAATTACTGCTATGTCAGTACTCTGAGACTGTGGACTTTGGTTTATCCTTCTTATCAGTGAAAAAAATGTAAACTGAAAATATTTTTGAAACACAAATAATGCAATGTACTCAAATTTCACTTTGCTGATAGGAATATGTTGCTTATCATATATTTTGCATAGGTATAGTTTTAAATTTTTTTAGGCACAAAACCGTTATTTTATTTTCCAAGTTGAGACTGCACTATATTGATGTGATGAAAGTTTCCACAGCACTGACGATTAGATGCAACATTTGCTATTTGCTGCATTTTCAGATTGAAGGAAACTGAAAATCATTGAGTGTATCTAAAACACAATTTTTCTTGTTAGTTTTCCTGGCCTCTTTAAAATGATCATTGCGAGGCTTCACTGTAGGACATTTAGCAGAAGAATATGATGTCAAACATCAGCAAACATTCTTGTGTTTTTGTTCATGACTTTCACAATCAAGGCCACTATCCTTATGGGTAAAATTTGTTGCACCATGCTGATTTTAGTGTAGAATGTTATAATTGTAAACTATTACTCAGGGAAGTTACGTGCTCAGATTACGAGTTGAGCTGTTTGAGGAAAATTCACTTTGGTTTATCTGTTTTGCCTGGATTTTGAAGAAGTAATTTTTTGTATTACAGATTGCTGTTCTTTAACTCCACCATTTAGTTGAGTGAAAAAATAAGAAAAGGATAGTTTAAAGTACAAATGGTGTCGGATTCTGCAGATAACTAAGCTTGTGGGTTGCCCCATTAAATTTAATGGAACTAATGTGAGTAAATGATTGGTCCCTCGTGGTTTAAATGAATGTTTCATATTTCACTCTTTGGACTTGATACACAGAAATGAAAAGGATGTACTAAACACATTTCTAAGTTACCACTCCAGAGTTTTCTTTAAGGTGGTGGTGATTTTTTTCTTTTACTCAGAAAGGGGGGTTTGTTGTATGGGCAGGTGCTCTATGGAAATAGAGATTGTGAGACATTAACTGTCGATATCCCCTTCTTAATCAGCATCAGAAACAATCTTTTAAAAAGAAAACAAGCCTCCTACTGAGGCTGCTCTAATGCTTTGAAGACTTTTTGTGTTGCACCTAGATGCCATCGGGGTGGGTTCATTACAAATCAGTAGATAGCTGTTGGGTGGAGACAGTAAACATTTTTTTCTGAAAAATTGCTACATACCCTAATTCTCACTGTCGGTTTCCATGCAATTATCATCATAGTTTTTCCTTTTTTAAAAGCAGTTGAAATAATAATTAAAGTCAATAAAGAGTTTAAATCTCAGAATTCTCTTCTGGCCTCCTTAAATCTAAATTTGCTTGAATTAATCTTTAGTTAAATTATCAGCAGTAGGAAGAAATAGCCTTCAGTTTATTTGTCAAGAGCTGTGCCCATTCACAAGAGTCTGGTACACTGACAGCCACTACTAGGCATAAGAGCATCCATTTATTGCAGTCTCCTTATAATGTTTTTTCTTATATGCTAGTGAACATATATGCAAAGTGCCTTAGCCTCAAGATTTATTGTAGGTTTGAGAAGGCATAGACATAAAAACACTATTTTGCAATCGGATTGAAAAACTATCATCACATAATATATATCTTTACTGTTGACTAATAGCCTTTTCTGTATTTCAAAATACAGTACAACTTTTGTAACGTTTGTAAAATATTTCTTTTCCATAATTGCCAGGTTACTGAAATTATTAATACATTTGTAAATTAAAGCAGTCTCAACTTTTTTCAAGTTGTCTAATAAAACTGCCTAAATGTAGATGACACTCAAGTTGTCCTGTGTCTGTCTTTTGTTGGTTGTGTTTTGAATTTTTTAAAAAATTCTCTGCCTTTTATTACACCTAATGAAGAGAGAGGCTAAGAAACAAAAGCATAATTAACGTTTTAGAGCAAGGATAATGAGCTGCCTAGATGGTCAGTGCTGATGGGATCAAAGCATGGTGAAACAAGTTTCAAAAACCGTATTCTAATTCAGATAGGAACAGTTCCCATTATCTAGTAAAGGTTCCTGCCTAGATTAGAATATGCGTTTGGAACAGTGTTCTGCCATGCTTGCATTCTGTTGGCACTTGCCACCAAAATTATCTTAAGAACGCTGTTCCACTGCACCTGAGTTTAAACCACGTTCTAGCATGCTTATTAAACCTGGTGAAAATGCGGTGGAGGTGGGCCCTCCTGGAAATTAGTCTTTCCTTTAGAGCTTATCACTAATATAAATTGAGTGCTCTGTAGAAGTGTTTCCTCACATTCTTCTCCTATTGCTCTAGCAGAGGAACAGCTGCATGAGTGGTAGCAAGAATGTTGACTGAGCGCTTGTGTTTTTACCACTGTATCCGCTAACCCCGCTCTCAACAGCTGTGCAACTAGCTTGTTTTGAGCATTGACTTAACTTTCCTCTGCCTCGGTTTCTTCATCCATAAAATGGTAACAATATGGAGCCGGGGTCTACAGAGGCCTAAATTATTTTTTTATAGACCACTTTGTACTCCTAGACTAATTGTCACCACACTTTATGGGACTCTCAAAGGATATACACAGTTCATTATTTAATTCACTAGTGAGTAAGCAATGTGCCTGGGTATATGTTAATACTGAGAGAACATCTGTTTCCCATCAAATGGAAGCTGGTTCCAGATATTCTTTCGGTAGGTTAGTCCATGTTGGCGCTCAACTTCATAACTGCCACTCAAAGCTTGTGTGGAGAACCTTTCACAAGAGGACTCCCCTCCCTTACAGATATTGAACATAAGAATGGTTATATTGAGTCAGATGAGTGGTCCATCTAGCCTGGAATCCTGTCTTCCGACAGTGGCTGGTGCTAAATGCTTCAGAAGGAATGAACAGAAAAGGGCAATTATTGAGTGATCCATCCCCTATTGTCCAGTCCCAGCTTCTGGCAGTCAGAGGTTTTAGGGACACCTAGAGCATGGGTTCCATTCTTGTCCATCTTGGGTAATAACCACTGATAGACTTTTCCTTCGTGAATGTATCAATTTTTTAAAAATCCAGTTATGCTTTTGGCCTTCACAACATCCCCTGGCTCTGAGTTCCATAGTTGACTCTGTGTTGTGTGAACTATGTGAACTTTTGTTTGTTTTAAATCTGCTGCCTATTAATTTCATTGGGTTCTTGTGTTACATGAAGGGGTAGATAACACTTCCTTATTCACTTTCTCCACCCCGTTCGTGATTTTATAGATCTCTATCATATTCCCCTTTTGTTGTCTCTTTTCTAAGATGAACAGTCACAGTCTTCTTAATCTCTCCTCAGATGGAAGCTGTTCTATACCTCTAATCATTTTTGTTGCCATTCTCTGTACTTTTTCCAATTCTAATATTTTTTTTTCTTTTTTGAGATTGGACAACCAGACCTACATGCAGTATTCAAGGTGTGGGCGTACCACAAATTGAGATAATGGCATTATATTTCTGACTAATTCTTTTCTATAGCAACAGGAACAGTGTTCAAGTATGACCCTTGATTAACATGAAAGGAACAATGTCATCTCCAATTCAATCTGCCCCCAGTTCTACGGTGGCGAGTAGAGAAAAGACTGGATGGATCAGGATTGGGAAATAGGCTCGGGAGCCTTTCATCTTAGTAGGAACTGGTTCCTCTCTGGGTAAGGTTGGTGAGGCTTTGGAAGGGGATTCAAGCCTTGGACTGCAAGGTTTTAATTCAAATCCAGAGTCTGGTAGGTAAGGACTAAAAGTATTTGCCAGGTGTCAGTTGTTCAGGGGCCATTGTGTGAAACGAGTTGCTGCGGCCTGACAGTTCCCTACATACAGAAGTCTGCTTCACAGAGCTCCCATGAAAGTTAGCACTCAGTGGGAGCCTTGTTGGCAACCTTAGCAGAATGGCCAAGGACTGAATGGACCATGGATGCTACAACCCTTGACCACCATAGGAGGCTACTGCAGGTCATGGCTGAGGCATATATCTTGGGGGTAATAACTTAGCTTGTGCTGTCCCTGTGATAAATAAGAGAGCTTTAGGCTCCAGCTGCTGTCAGTCCAGCACCTTTTTGCAGCACTAAGTTCACTTGCATTTTTTTTTTTTAAATCCACAAGGCTTGTAAAAAATGAATGTCATTATTAACATAAGTGTAGCTAGGTGTGTCGAACACCATTGTTGTAAGTTCCACGTATGCTGCTCTGCTGCAAAGGGTGGCCATCCATTGCTTATTTTAAGATCCATAATTTATTCAGTGCCAAATGTCTTGTGTCCTGAATCAAATCAGTACAGGTCACACTGCCCCATATTTCAGCAATAATCATACATTGTGATGCAGCTGTATTGTGTAGATGGCACAATTTGGTGGTGTTGCTTAAAAATAAGCTTTCCCTTTATTTTTCACCTATATTTTGTTGAACCCGGGTGGTCAGCCTACTTTAGAGTTAAGGAAAATAAAGGGTTCACATCTAGAAGAGAGATGGATGGCATGCTGGAAGGCAGTTTTTAGGCAGCAAGTATTCTATGACTTTTAGTTCATTAGTCATTTCTTTTTCTAAATATCACTGTATCTGTTTGCTGTTCAGGCTAGAAAAGCTCATTCTTTAGTTTGAAAATGAATCACAGAAACCTGGAATTAACCATTACAGAGTTTTAGCTTCTTAGATATTCACTGAAGCTTTAAAAGGAGCATGAGAGCTTCTTCTGTCAACCTAGCTACTACCTCTTAGTGAGGTGGATTAACTACAGCAACAAGAGAATCCCTCCCATCACAGCAGTGAGTGTCTACACTGAAGCATTACAGCACCATAGCACTCAATGTTTTAAGTGTAGACATAGCCTAAGCATGACTGTTCAATTTTAACATTGCATTGGGAGTGGTACTTCCATATTCCCATTTGGAATTGTTTGGCTTGAGATTTCCTGAACCCAGCCACCCTTGACTGAGGGTTGGTCCCGATCTAGGAAAATATTTTATTTGTTAAATTTGTTTAAAGTTCAGAACTCAGACTTTCTTACCTATTTGACAGCTAGGTGCAGGTCTCCAAACAGCACAAGGAACCAAACTAGAGGAATAACGCCGCACTTGACCCTTCCTGGCCAAGTCCAAAATGGAGTATAGCTGAGTCAAATGCATTTTTAGATAAGTGAAAAGAGAGGGTGGGCAGTGTGTAAATGTGTTAGCATTTCAACCCTGAGGAACAGGTTTCAAATTGTGGCATGGATCACAAGGGATAAGGAGGCTTCTGATCTCACCCTATTTCCTAGTGATCATTTGTCCACTTTACAGAATGTTACATGTCACTGAACAATCTTACATGACTGACTGCCTCTGAACACAAGAGAGTTAGGCCTAGAATTAGAAGGGTTTTGCAGGCCATGCACTAGACACAGTAGCAGAGCTATCTACATGGAAAGTTGAACCAGTTTAATTTAAATAATCTTCTCAGTTGAGATGGTTAAACCAATGCAAATCCATGTGAGACTCTCATTTCAGTTTCAGTGGTTTATTGCAGTTTAGCTTAAACCTGTTCCCAATTGACCTAAATTAAACTGAAGAGAGACACTTTGGAATAAGAGGGCATCCACAGAGGAGTTTGCACTAGTTTAATTATATCCATTTACATTCACAGCTTAGATTACACTAGGAGCAACTTTCCTAAGGCCTGAGAAAATGTTCCTGGTTCCTGCCTCTAAATAGTGCTGTTACTTTCTCAATTTAATGAGCAATAAATTCACACACAGAAGTTAAGCAAACAATCAAAAACAAACACACTAGAGTCAGCCACATACTGTTATTTTTATATTAAACTAAAATGATGTAAAGCTTTATAATGATTCCTAGAAAACTGACCTTAATTGTTTACACAGAATGATTTTAAGATGTGGCATTGTTGGCTCTGTCGTAATTGTTTTTGATCTGTGATACTGCATGAAAAGACTATTTTATTAAGATGGGTTCACACAGGTGCTAGCAGCTTGTTGATTAATTTAAATGGCTCTTAAAATATGACAGGTGCTTAATGGGGGTGAGTGATGGGAACAGTGCCTCTTGATAAAATATGAAAAGAAGTGCTGACTGGTGAATTGTGGCTACATTGGAATTTAAGGACCAATTAGGCATAGAAGGAAGTATTTGATGATGATTTTATTCCATAGTTTGTGTCTCTGGTTGCTTTTACCTTCCTGATGAAGTTTGTTTTTAGCCATAGAGCAGGGTAACTGGGAAAGCAGAAAAGAAGGATTTTGAGGGCAAATGTGAGCCTGCTGGAAATCAGATGTTCTAGTCCCACAAGGACGTTTGGATATATTAGAGGTAGAGTGGAAGAGAAAACAATAGTGACGCCAGTATTTCAACAGAAAAGCAGTTTATTACTAGGGCAGAATAGCAATGGAAAAATACCCTTTCAATCTATATATACAGTCAAAGTACTACCTAGAAAACATCCTCTTTGCTTAGATAACACAGCTATCGCCAGTTACAGTCTCCTAGGCTGCAGAGCAGCTTGCTTGGAAGGCTGGTGTATTTTAGCTGCAATCCTGTACCCTTAACTTTCCATCTGACCTACAGAAAGAAAGTGTCTTTACTACAGAAGCTCAGTGTCATTAAATGGTATTCACGCTCTGGGGCAAAGAATTCCTTCCACCAAAGGTAGGTTTATAATGCTCCGGAACTCTAGGCTGGCCATCCCTTGCTGCCCCCTACTGAGTCTGATCTGGCAAGTTGAAAATGCATCTCTCTTCTTTTTGGCTTCATTCTGCTTAGGGTTCAAGCTACTTCACCATATATCGTGCAGTCTGTAGCCCCTCGTCCTACTTATAGTTGGCTTTCAGGTACCATAGAGTCCAGCCTGATTCCTCTACTGAAATTTCAATACTTCTTTGTAGATTCACTGCAATAGCAGTGGAGTTCTATTTTGTTCTGGACTGGTAAATGCCCAAATTAATCTCAATCTACTCCCTTGGAGAGCTCAATGCAGCTATAAAGGGACCTAGGTGAAAGTCAATGGGCTTTTGGCACCTAAATGCCTAGATCCCTTTTGAAAATGACCCTTAGAGTTTGCAATGCTGAGCACAGCAAATGCCTCAACACCTTTAAAAATCTGGGCCCTAGACTTTTAGGACACAATCATGGTGCTTATTCTGCTATCCTTGGTCCCATTCTAGTAGCTGACCTCTACCTGAAATTGTATATGCAGCAGTTCTCTTGATTATGCATAGATTTTCTTGATTGTGCTTCTACTCCTGTCCTGGCTCCATCCCAGAATCACCTGTAGCTCCTTATTTCTCACAGTTAAAACTTCTTCTGGAGCTATTACTGCTATTTTGGAATCCTCACAGACCAGTTCTAGATTTCCATGAATGTTCTGGACACCAGATAAAGCTCTTGAAATCTCTCTGAGCCCAATGGTTAGTTTCACATAGACCGACTGACCATTCCCTGCTACTTCATTCTATAAGGGCCATCAGGCCTCGTCTTCGTGGTCGTAGATGTCTCTCCCGCTTGCTTGCCTTCAGTCTTCAAATGCTTGTTAGGCCATTTGTGAACCTAGGAGGGTTAAACAATTAGGAAAGAGGAAGGGATTATTGGTTCCAACAGAACATTTCTGAGGAGAACATGAGAGAGGTGAGGACTAGGGTTCATTGCCCCTTTATACAGTCTCTGTTATTTTTGATGCTAGGTGTGGCTGGTAGTGTTATTTTATGTACAATACAATCTTGCTAATCTGCACTCTTTCCCCATAATCTTCACACCAAGAATAAGTAGAGTGAAGTCTGAAAAGTAAGAATTAATTGTTTTGTACACTAAGGTTCTGTGTGGTATTTTCACAAATAAGTTAAATGAAACTACAGTGATCCAAGTCCATTTTGTGATGCAGAAGCCTTCATTTTGTTGGCTGTTCATTTACTAACTCACTCATTTGCAATGGCTCTTCTGGTCATTAGTATAAATTACTAAGGTTTTATTGTATTTATTGCAACTACTCAACAACATGTTTTCCTGGGGAATGGTTACAATTAGATGAACTGATTCAGATGTGAAGTAAAAAATGCCAAGCATAAATGGTGGATTCTCCATCACATGAAGTCATTAAATCAGGACTGGACATTGTTCTGAGAGAGATGCTCTAGCTCAAACAGAAGTTACGGGCTTAATGCAGAAATTACTGGGTGAGGTTCTGTGACCTAATATGCAGAAGGACAGATTAAATCATAAGGGTAGGGTCCTTTCTGGCCTTAAAACCTAGGACTATGAACTTTATTTTGTGTTCTCTGGCTTGGATTTCACTTACCACCAACTGAATAAGGTTAGTGTTATTTTTTTGGTCCATATAAATGAATTACTGTGCTTGGGGTTTTGTTTTTCTATTTGAGGAATTGGGGAGAAGTTAAAGGGTATTTATCATGCTACACAAAAGCTTATGCTTGGAGTTAGAGGATTGATTGTGACATTGATATGTTTCAGTTACCCTTTGTTTTGACTTTTTAAACTAGTACTGAAGTTTCCTTATTCATTGAATTCCTGCCTAAGCTTGGTATTTCACAACACAGTAGGAAACTTTATTCCCAGTCCTCCATTTAAAATAACTTTTTTGAAAAGGTCTTGCACAACATAAAAACAGAAGTGGTGGTAGCTGTAATGGTCAAATCCTCAGTGAGAATTTGGCCATTGATTTAAATGAAGGCAGGATTGAGCTGTATGGGCCTGATCCCGTATTGTGCTGTGCACCTTCAGATTGGGCCCTGTGTGTGTGTATTCCTGCTACTGCCTTATAGTGAACGTGTTAAACATGCCCCCGCATGACTGCCTTCTAATGGTTGGACTACAGAAGATAGACACACCACAACAACTAATTGGAGAGCCTGGTGGTTTGTAAAATTGAAGTTGCAAAATATTGTGTGTTATATGGACTTTGTTGCTAGCAAATCAAAGTTACTGTATGACGTGGGTCAGCAACCTTTCACAAGTGGTGTGCTGAGTCTTCATTTATTCACTCTAATTTAAGGTTTTGCATGCCAGTAATACATTTTAACGTTTTTAGAAGGTCACTTTCTATAAATCTATAATATATAACTAAACTATTGTTGTATGTAAAGTAAATAAGGTTTTTAAAATGTTTAAGAAGCTTCATTTAAAATTAAATTAAAATGCAGAGCTCCCCGGTCCAGTGGCCAGGACCCAGGCAGTGTGAGTGCCACTGAAAATCAGCTCGCGTGCCCGCCTTTGGCACACGTGCCATAGGTTGCCTACCCCTGCTGTATGATATGGTACACTCTAATAGATCTTAATATTTAAGCTAATATTAAATTCCGTTCTTTTGCACCTTATTATGTGTCCCCTTTGTCTCTGAAGTTCTGCCATGGAAAAACTCCATCTCTGTTCCATAACTGATAAGCCAGTTCATGACAACTAAAGAGCTGATCTTGGAAAATCCAGGCATCATAGTGTTTAGTGTCTTCAGTAGTGTCAGTGAAATCAATGGGATTACTCAGGGTAGTAAGTATTCTGGCTGGAGGCAAAAGTTTTCAGGATTAGAGCCGCACTTTGATTCTTCAGCCTTAGGTGCTCTATTCTTTGAGGCAATCAGTTATTTAACTGCTCACCTTATTTTTAAACAACATTTTTAGACCAAAATTCTCCACTCCCCAAGCTTAGCTCTGATATTCTGCTTTTCCTACATATGTAAAAATCTTCAGTGGCAGTAATGAGAGATCTGGACATTTTAGGGAGATCAGACTATCATAGGTAACATCCCACAGGTGGGTGTCAGAGAAGGATTTTACCCTTAGTTTGGTTTTAAAGTAGTAAAAACATTTACAGTGTAACTTAATCTGCATTTTACTTTGGAATCAAAGCAAACTGTACAAAAATAAAATATTGATGGCCTGGGGCATACAGTTATGGTATAGTATTGTATTAACATATGTACCCTCAGGCATCTTATTCACCATCCAAAGAAGAAAAGGCTGAACCCTTAATTAATCATTCAAATATGCCCCTATTGGTAATGTCTGCAGATGAGATTAATTTAACCTACAGAGGTTTAGTTAAAAGAATCTTGATATAAAACAATCCCTAAAATGCACTCTGTTTAGTAGTGGTCTGAAAAATGTATGCAGTTAGTTATCCTCTAGCACTTATCCTTTTAACTGAGACCCAGATTTTCAAAGGTGCCTATAGATGCAGATAGGTAACTTGTGGGATATTCAAAAGCACAACTAATTCCATTGAAATCAGTTAAGTGCCTAATTTGTCCTGATGTTTTTGAAAATCCCACTAGGTGCCCATCTGTACCTAAATTGTGTTCTTAAGGCTATTACAGGTAAAACTGTATTCCAGTCAGATTACAGATGTTTAGGTGCTCAATTGCCACCTAGAAGATACATACTGGGAGGCAGGACATATGTCTTCCATCATATCTGAGAGGCTGTTGGACAGGGTGCTCAAGGGCTTCAGACTTCTTTCACATGGTTTATGGTATCAACAAGTTTCCAGTTTGAATGAAAAGGCTGACAAATGGCAATTCAGCTTCAAAAAGAGCTCGTTTACAGATCCCGTACTAATCATTGTGGCTGTCTATGGATTTGACTCGCCTCATGTTTCTAATTTATAACTTGTGTCTAGTAGAGAAAGGACAAGAGTGTTTGCTGTCCCTCAGAAAAAAAGAATGACTTTACCCACATGCATACTCTGAGAAACCCCTGAATGAGGATTCCTCTTGTTCAAATTATTCACAAGAGTATTGTCAAGCTTGAAATGAACAATAGTATTGTCAGTGTTAGGCCTAAAATTTCCGGAAGCTTCACAAAGTGAGCCTTGTAAAATTAGCTTTAAAAAGCAAGCTTTGCAAAAGGAAATAGACTTGCGGTCAAAACACGCTGCAACCAGATAACACATTATGCTGACTCCTATAAAGTGAGATAAGTTGTACCCTCCGGGCACAGCTTGTCTAACCCACATTAACCATATTTAAAACAATTGGCTACAAGGAGATAAGTAAACATAAATTATACAGTAAAAGCGACAGCACAAACCACAATAAGAATTTGGCTTACCCTGATTGGTTGGTCTGTTTTGGAACATGGCCGACAGATAAGATAAAAAGAACGAAGGCACGGGACTGTGTGTGTGTTTTGGTCATAAGGGAAACTTGACCCACACCTCCTGAACCAAAGGGACGTGCACTTCGCGACCATCTGTACCTGGTCAGTGCGGAAAACGGCCGACTGAAGGGTAACGTATTTTTCGGATGAATGCAGGGTAAAGTTATGGAGTAAAGAAGTCTGGGTTGCTCGAGCTGATTTGATCTCAAGTTGTGTTGACACTACAGTATTAAGAATAGTAGTGTCGGGATAATTTGACCTCAGGTTATATCAATACTGCAGTGTTAAAAATAGTAGTAAATATCTGATGCATAATATTACATGTACTTGTGCTTGCCTTCAGTATAATTTGCCATTTATATTAATCCTTATTTCGTGCTGGTCTTTAATTCTTCTTTTCTTATTTTGTCTGTGTTGCCTTTATAGTCAAAAGTCATTAAAAGCCTTTTTTGAGGAATAATCAGTTGTTTTAGTTTCTCTTATACGGACCCTGCTCAACCTCATTACATCTGTGTTGGGTGGTGGGAAGTAGTGATCACCCAGGGCACCATTGGGGCCCTGATGCGTGTCTCCTTCTTCCTTTATCTCCGCACCTCTAATGAGAGAGATATAGATGCACTGGCAAGTCCAGTTCAGCCATTCAAGCTCAATGGACTTTCTTGCTTTTCTTACCCTATTTTTTGCTCATTAGTAGCAAAGACACTATAAGGCAGGTAGGGGCAGGCCATGGCTTTTTGTGTAACTTGCTATGGCTATCTATATATGTAAATGTGTTCCTTTGTTTTTTGCAGGATAATCTCACTTCATTAAAACTCAGGCTTGAATTTTCATTCTGCCATAACTACATTGAATGAGGTTATAAACATCTTGTCTAGATAGATACTTGACCGTAGATTCGAGAGAGGCACAAAAGGGCATGTAAAGAAGTTTCTGAATACTAATTGTAATCAATAGCTTTCCTCTAGAATGTTTTGGTTAACTGATGGGTTTACGTAGCAGGATAAGGCTAATACCCTGGAACAGTGGTTCTCAAACTTTTTTGTATTGGTGACACCTTTCAAATAGTAAGCCTCTGAGTGTTACACCCTCCCTCCCTTATAAATTAAAAACACTTTTTAATATGTTTAACACCATTATAAATCCTGGATGCAAAACAGGGTTTGGGATGGAGGCTGACAGCTCATGACCCCCCATGTAATAACCTTGTGACCTCCTGAGGGGTCCCAACCCCCAGTTTGAGAACCCTTGCCCTGGAATGTCATCTTCTGTAGATCATGTGGTGCTCCCTTTTAAAAATGTATTGTGGCCAAGCAGAATCTAACTGGGAACAGATTCAGAGATCAGGCCCTTGTTTTAATTAAAAAAAACAAACTGGAAATGTCCCTCTTTTAATGCATATGATTTTTTTGATATACTGTGTGAACAGGATATTGTTTAACTTAAATTGTACATAAATCCAGATAAGTGGTTGATGAATGAGGCCTTTAATCCCTGTTTATATAAAATGTCCACTACAAATCATATTTCAATATAATTGGCATAGTAAAAGTGTCCAGAATAAGATCACAGATTGATTATCTTGTTCAGTAAAGCCCCTTGAAACTAATGGAAAGACACCTGTTGACTTCAATGAGCTTTCGATCAGATCTTAATAAAAAACTGCTGCCATAGTTTTGTACATATAATTCCACTTTTGGGACTAGACAGTACTTAATGTACCAATGTAACATCCAAAATTTATATAATTGCCCAGAAGTCTCTAACAAAATATCCTTCAGGACAGATAATGTCAAGGATGTGTTTGCAGGGGCATAGCCAAACCTGTTCTCTCTTCTTCCTTTAATGTGCTCCCTCTGAAACAAACCCTAGTGGGGAAAATATCCTCAAGCTTAAAGAATTCTGTACAATGACTCCAGGATGAGGAAGAAGTCACCTATTATCGTTATTCCACCACTGGAGAACATAGACATACAACAGCATTGGAAACTATATGGATGCTGCCTCTTTTGTTTTTTTTCTGCAGCAAGTAATCAACTTTAAGCCAGTGCAATAGTTGCGCGATATTGAGAGAGTTTGGACCTAATTCTGCCTTCAGAAGTTACTGAGATGCCACCATATCTCTGAAGGCAGAATTGAAATCAGTGAGGATAAACTGGCAATCTGACACTTACTCATCGACTTTAAGGTCAGAAGGGACCATCATGATCATCTAGTCTGACCTCCTGCACATTACTCTTGGGAGAATTCTGCACCACTACGTGCACACATAATTGATGAGCCATGCAAATTTTTATTTTTTTTCTGCAGAAAAAAGCTTCTGCTGGAAAGTTGCTGGAGTTCTGACTTTTGCTCACCAGAGGGTGCTATGGCAATGGAACAGAGCAGCAGCTCCAGGCCAGCTAGGGAAGAGACAGAGCCTGCCTTCTTCATAGCACCTGTTGGGCTGAGTCAGGAGACGGGATATGGAGAGACAGACAGCATGGGGCTGCTGCGGGGGTCAGACAGAGGCTCATAAGGGCTAGTTGGGGAGGACAGACTGGGGCAGGGGCTGAATGGGAGTGGAGGCGCAGGGCCACATATGGACAGGGGACGGGGTGTCTGGGGGTGGAGGGACATGTGGACAGAGGGTGCAGGGACACATGGGGATGGGCAGATGTGCCTGACTGAATGGGAGAGGCTAGGGGTCAGTCAGGGTCTGCATGGATGAAGCTCCTTAACAATCCCTACCTGTCTCTCTCTCTCCCCCCCCCCAAAAAAAACCCTGTTGCATACTTTTCCCACCCATACCCAACAATCCTCCAAGTTCACACCCAGGCTCCTTCCCAGCAATTACTTCCCTCTCCCTCAGCTCCTCCCCCAAGCCTTTGCACTGCTTCTGAGGGGTGTGGGAAATACATTTTCTGTATTCTAGTTTAAATGAATTATTATTCAGAGTTCTGTATTAATATGCCTGGTAAGAAATCTATTTGTCAAAACATTTCCTGAATCTTTTTTTGTGTGGTCTGTATTGTTACAAACATGCTCACTGACATGTATTGAAATAAATGACCAAAAATAATCAAAACTGGTGTGATTATATTGTGTTATTTTGACAAATAAAATATGCAGAATTTGAAATATTGTGCACAGAATTCATTTTGTTGCAGAATTTAATTGTGTGGCACAGAATTGCCCCAGGAGTAGCACATTGCAGGCACAGAACCTCACCCATACACTGAGCTATGGTGGTAGGACTCCTCTTGAATAAATTAGGCAACCTGACCTGTGGTGGCCTGAGTCAACTTAATTGAAGTCAGTGGGCTTTGGATTAAGCCCCCCTTACAATATGTGCTAACTACATATGCTAAACAACCTGTTCCACCTTTCATTTTGCTGTGACACGGGGGGTTCTTTTCCCAACCTGCAGAAGAGCTCTATGTGGCTTGAAAGCTTTTGTCTCTCTCATCAATATAAATTGGTCCAATACAAGATATTACCTCACCCACCTTATCTCTCTAATCTCCTGGGACTGACATGGCTACAGCTACACTGCATCCATCTCGTCACTGACTATTTGAGATCATGTGACTAGTAAGGACATCAATGCATCATGAGCGTAGTCCAACTTCAATGCTGATCTTTCCATTGACTTCCAGGCAAGTTGGCTTTAGACCCACCAACACTGATTATATACATGATATAATGGAATCATTTGCCTGCAATATAGAGGGGGAAAAAGGCAGTTACTCAAGTTAAGGTTTCACAGAGGACCACAGAGCAGCGGAGATATAATACTCTACCATCAACAAACCAAGGGGGGGTTATGGCTGTGTTTTCAGAGGCAGGTGTATATGACTTTTTCAAAAGCCTGTTGTCTGTAAGACTAATTTTAGATCCTTTTATTATGGTATTATATGGTATAGAATATGTTCTACATTATACTTAAACAGGCATTTTGGATAACATTTATGATAAGTATTCCCATGTTTAACATTTTCACTACAGTTTTGTTCTTTGTCTGAATGTTTCAAAATACTTTTGTCATCTCTAATTTGGTTTTCTCTGAATTTTTAACTTTTTAAAATGTTCTGTAGTTAATATAAAAACTGGATGAGCTGTTATTTTATATCTCAAAGTACGTGGCCTGGCTCTGTGTGTGTGTCTATGTCTAACTTTAGTGTTAGCATGTGATCCAGCTGAAAATACTGGTGTCTTCTGAAACTTTTCAGGCATGGGATTTCTCTTAAATGCATTTATTTTTTGACTTGATGTGACAGAAGGTTTATTTAACTTAGTTCCAACTTCAGCTTCTGTTATATAATGCTGCTGCTGACAAGTGATGGATGAATAAGTAGCTAATAATAATAACTCATGGCTATGCATATTACATTTTCTTCAGTGCCAAGAATAATTAGACTAATAGACAAATCAACAAAAAGTAGACTTTCAGTATCACTTCCCATAGGGAAGTACTGAACTTTCTTATTCTTTGTAAAAGAGTTTAAGTAAGTAAATCAAAGGGCAAAACCCAATGTTTGTTCTTCCATTTGTTCTTCTGACACCTAAATGGACATTTTATTGTATACCTCTCCACTAAGTTATGGTGCCAGGTATTATAAGTTCCTGAAACTAATTTTATTTTCAACATTAAATCTCTTTTGTAATGTGAAGGTAATGAGGAAGTCTGTAGGTAAACTCATTATGAGGATCAGTCAATACATGTTTTCCTGTAGCGTTTCTAGTAATTGAATTAACTCAATAGCATTTCCCTGGCTTTCTGCAAACTTTTAAATTGCAGTAATAGACATTTATTATTATTGTATTTTTACTTAAATAGGATGCATGGGAACAGGTTTTAGGCTATTTTGCTCCCATTTAAACATCTTTGGTTCAGAATTCCCTGCCAGAAATAAACATCTTGAAGTTACTTTCATTAGTTGTGGTTGATAGTTGATTTTTCCCTCCCCCACCCCCCGGCTCTTCCACACACAGTGAGACAGGAGCAGGTGGAATGACAAGTGGCAAAGCAGAAGAAAACCACAGGTAAGTGTTGGTAGAATTATCAGTGGGCAGAATGTAGTTGGCATTAATTTAGGTGCCAATTAGTATCCCAAAAATACCCACTGGTAGCCTGGTTCTCTTAGTCCTTAAGAACAAAGCAGGGGTCAGGAATATTTGCAATTCTCTAGTATCTTTCATCCAAGAATCTCAAACTAACTTACAAATAATGCATTTAAGCCTTTCAACATTCTTGCCCAGCGTCCCAAGCCAGCAATAGCACCTGTGATTCCTGTGTCTGTGTCCCTTGCTTTTATCCACTAGATAATGCTTCCTCTCTGGTTGGGAATGTGATATCTGACTTGATTATTCAGAAATGAAAGGTGAGTTCATAGGTGCTGGAACTAAGGGTGCTGCTGCACCCACTGGCTCAAAGTGGTTTCCATTATATACAGGGTTTACAGTTTGGTTCAACTCAGCAACTCCACTGTAAAAATTGTTCCAGCCCCCCGGATTGGGTTTGTACCAATGTGTTTCATTTTCTCATTAGCATTCAACACCATTGATATAACATGACAGAAAGAGGGGGAGGGGAAAGTGATGAGAAGAAATACCTGTGATGTGGTGTGGGTTTTTATTTTAGTGTGTTAATGTAACTGCTACTTTCAGCTTAACAGGCTGAGAGAAGGAGCTCTCCTATTTAAGCCCTGATTCTGCAATTGGCTCTGTTTGGATGAACCCTCACTGAAGTAAATGGGGCTCCATATGAGCTCAGGGATGTCCATGCATATTCAGTTTCAGGACATTAAACGGCAAGCTCTTTGGGGCAGCTATGAGGCTATCTCTGAAGCATCCAGCACACTTGTGGTGTGCTACACGGTATGCCTGGCTTGACTCGAGTAATTCAACATGGGGTGGGGGTGGGCTTATTTCTTGGGAGACAGGATTAGGGAGGTAAATAGATCAGCAGGCTGGAAATACAATATCTGTGCTAACTAAGATCGGTAAATAGGTCACGTCGGCTATGAGACACACTGCCTGAACTTGCCAAGATAAGGGTAAGGGGGACCCCCGGGAACCATTTACAATGGACAAGATAAGCCTGAAAGGTAAAATGAGGTAAAGAGTAAGTCGTGCATAGACATAGCATGCTGTACAGGGATTGGTTCCTACAAAGTAACTAAGCTAGTCACAAAATGTGTAATGCAATGTGTGTGTGTGTGTGTGTGTGTGTGTGCGCGCGTGCACACACACAGGAAGAGGGTTTGTGTAACTCTTTGGATTTATATACCTTGCATCCTCCCCCTATGTTTGAGTCTGATCAACTCAGAGTAGCTTTGCTGTATGCAAAATTAAAATACCTGAATGACAAAATCTGAAGTTGAGCTGAGATCTTGGGAAGCCAAGTGGAAAGAGGTCTCTGAGGGAATCCCATTATACACAAGGATATTAATAAAGTAGTGACTTGAAAATAAGACTACTAAAATTAACAATGAATAGGGACACTTTCAGTGAACACTTACATTAGTTGCTTTTTTTGTCACCTCTTTCATATACATTGCTATATCTTGTTTGATTAGAACACTCTTCTGGAGCTACACAAGTATCCTCTTTCTAGGATCTATTTATATGTAGCCAAAATGTCCAAAATGACTAGTTCCTAGAGACCTTTTTTAAGTGCCTCAATATTTGGGTGCCCAACCTGAGATACCACAAAGTGGCCAGATTTTCAGAAAGTGACGAGTGCCTGCCCTTTCAAGATGGGCACCCAAAATCACTTGTCCCCTCTGAAAATCTTGGCCATCTACTAATACTCGCACCATGGAATAAATGAGATCAAACTGTATAGTGTTGCTGAATCTTAAAGTTGCCTCTTAAAGTTCTGTTCTCCAGTACACTGTTAGAGTGTCAATCTTTAATATATCTATTTAAATTGTATTTGAAGTAATTTGCTATAAAGCATCATCTAATGAAGCAACAGGACAAAATCCTCCAGAAGCCTATCATAAGATGTATGTTGGAGTAATGCTGTATTAAAGATGACCTTTAACTAGAAAAAGACTCATCTCACTTAAATCAAATCAGACTTGCATTTGACACATTTCAAGCAGAGACCTTTTGGTTACAACATCTGATAAATAAAGGGGGATCACGTTATTCAGAGAGAAGAACATCTAAAGGGCAGAACCAAGGACTAGGATCTTTTAAACAAGATCCAAGAACATAGGCTACAGGTGAAATACTGCAATATGTTTTGTAGTTGAATTTTCTCATGCCTTTAATGTGATTTCACGTGGATGGCTCGGATGGATTTGAATGCAGTGTCTACCTTTGCAGGAAAGCCCACGGGAGGAGGGGGAAGTTGTTTGAAATTTAAATTTTACCTCATGGTGTTTGACCTCAGCCAGAGGGGTGTGTGTGTGTGTGTGTGTGTGTGTGTGTGTGAGAGAGAGAGAGACCGTCCTGTGGATTCTTGGGGTTAATGGGGTTATCCCAACTGACTCCATCATTAACGGCAGGGCAGGAGTACAAAAGAGCTTAAGTCTCTGTGGTGCTCTCTGAACTCCCATTTTCCTCTAGCATCAAGATGCCTTTTGGGAACTATTGACCTCCATGTGTGTGAGAGGCTCAAAGAAGGGAGTTAATATTGCTTGAAGCAGCATTAACTCCCATGTGGGTTTCCTGTTGAAATGGAAGAATACCACCTAGAACCGCTGTTCCCCAGTACAGTCTGCCTCAGCGTATCAATGCACTACCATATACCTGTGGAGCTTCAACCATGCAGTGACGAGTGCGCTTCAGATGAGCTTCCGCGTGGCTGGAAGCACGTTCCGTGCACCTTCTTTCTAAATATGCTTCCAGCTTTTTTCTACCTACTTTTTCCTCTCTCCTGTCACAATTTAGGTTGAGAGGAGCATCAAGCCCATGATTATTAAAACAGAATACAGTTGATACAGTACCTAGTGGCATATTGCCTACCATTTGTCTTCAGCACTCCAATTGTACTGTGACGTAAACATATTGGCCAAAATTTTCAAACTTCAGTGCCTAAGGTTAGACACTTAAATTGTTACTTCATGTCCCTGTACCTCTCTTTTCCGCTCTATAAAATGGAGATAATGATACTGACTCCCTCTGTAAAGAACGGTGAGATCTACAGATGAAAAGTGCAATATAAGAGCTACGTATTACTAGTTACCTGATAGCCTCTTAAAAACCAAGCTATTTAGGTGACTCAATACGGATTTCGTTGTGTCACAGGGTTCACTCACCAGAGCAGCACCTTCTGCTGGCTGTCTCAGGGATTAGCTCTCTCAGCCGGAACACCCTCTCCTACCACCTTCTCTGCCTGCAGACCCGCCTCAGTCCAGGAACCTCAGCATCTGCTTCATGACTCAGCCTCTGGTGTCACCATCCACATTTGCTCCCCTTCCAGGGTGGTGGAGATAGATACCTCAGGCCAGTCCTGTCACTTCCCTAGTGGACAGGGGGACCTGGGCCCATCCACGACTCTGGGTTCTGGCCCAGCGACCCTCTGGATAGCAGCATCCTGCTGCCTCTCCTTAACTTCTCCACCAGTGCTGCTTCAGTTCCCTGGGCCACTTCCCTGTGGCCCCAGCACCTTCTTCACCCTCTTCTCAGACCCTCCAGCCCACAAGTCCCAGTAGCCAGCCAGGAGCTACCTCTTGCTCCCCAGATCCCTGCCAGCAACTCCTCTGTCCAAGATGCTATCTTCCTACAGCTTGCTAGGAACACGGTTCGCTTTCCTTGAGCTCCCTGCAGCAACTGACCCTGCTCTGCCCTGCAACTCCCTTTTATATGAGTCCTCTGGACTCAGATTGGCTGCTCCCTGTACAGCCTCCCTAGGCTGCTTTTAACCCTTCCTTTCTGGTGTGGGTTGAACACCCCATTACAAGGTGCCTAATCTTAGGCACCCAATTTTTTAAAATGTTGGTCACTGAACCTTTTATAATTTAATTGTAGGAAATCTCTTCAGCATTTTGTTACTAAGTGCTTTAAATTTGTGGGGGAAAACTCCAAATCTGTACATAAAATGCCATGATCTTGCTCAAAAACATTTGACCTAATTTTAAATAAAGATCTGTTTTCATCATTGCATTGACTCTGGAGCGAGTTACACAATTATGAAACACAGCTAGAACAAAGTTTGCTCTCTGTACAGTTAGCAGACAATCTATTATAAAGTGGAGCAAAACAGAATGAAGGTCTGATAGACCTCAAGTAAATAGGAGGCTAGAAAGTTGCATTAAAACAGATAACGGTCACTTGAATCACTTGAAAACTACAATGGTTGTTTAACCAGAACTGCAAGCCATAGGATAATACTTCAATGTGCTTGGATACTACAGTGATGGAAGCCATGTAAGTAACTGGACAGACGTATGACCTGGCACACGTTCTGTGTAACTTTAAGTAGCATGTACTTCTGGGCGCCATATCAAAAGTGAATTACAAAAAGGGACACATTATTAGCAGTATTAAACTTTGTATTCATTCCAAATAATATGAACCATATTTTTTAGCTGGTGATAAAAAAGCAAATGCTCTATGTAACTTTAGTGGCTCCAGTCATAGTTCAGATAAGCATAAACATATTCAGCATGTATATGCACGTTATATAATATATGATCTGTGCAAACCTCTCATCAGTAACGCATTCATCCCAGCCCCATGCCAATAAGAGTTTACATTGCCTAACATATTCCAGTCATGTTGATAAACTCACAAGATTCCCCAAAGAGCTTACAGTCTAATCAGTGTACTTATTTGAACACTGACAATGGGCTCAGTACTGTATGAGCCACAAAAATAAAGCGACTTTATCTGAAGAGTTTAGCCTTAAAGATACAGGGATAAGAAGATGCTCCAGGACATTTGGAGGGATGGAGTTTAAAAAAAAAAAATCCAAGTTAAGTATTAATTCTGAGCTAATCCTCCTTCCTCTCCACCCCAGCATTACATGAGAGATGATGTTTGATATGGGTAATGTGGAAGAAATGAGTCATCAGAATGGATTTGAATAAGAGAATGGGGAGGGTATCTTATGCACAGGTACACTCTGTGCCTTCTTCCAAAAATAGGAGTGGGAGAAGAGAGAATGTTAAAACTGGCCTTATTGGCAGATCAGAGGGAATGATGCAGGGACGTAAGAGACATGAGCTGAAAGAGATGCTCAGCCAGAGTTGTGCAAGGCCATGAATATGAGGTCTAGAAGTGATGCACTGCACAAATGTTAATTTATCAGTTTAGAATCTAATTCAGCCACAGGTTGTTAGGCTTGATGCAGGAATCACTGGGAAAATTCTGTGGTCTACATTATGAAGGCAATCAGACTAGATGATCATAATGGTCTCTTCTGGCCTTAAAATCTATGAAGCATCAATTGAAAGACTAACCTCAGTCAATGTTCTTTTAACACTGTACCTAAGGCTCAGAAATGAAATGATAATGTGATCCTTTCATGCTTCAGACATGTTTAACTGAGTGTCTTCAACCATCTTAGAAGTTCTGGTACTCCTGAATAATCCCATTGATGTACTACTATTACTACTGACGTTATGACCTAATGGAATAGATTAAATCTTCCTTTTTCTATTTTTATTTTTAAAATCATTAAGGACTGCTACTTAGTACTGATTGAAACATCATATTTTATTTTCTAGATCAAAGTCTCTCCTTGTTTATGTTGTAATGAAACAGCACGACATTTTTTAAACAAGAAAATAAGATAAGCACTCAGCTGCTCCTCTCTTTACTACGCTGTCTTCAATAGCCTTGTATTAGCCTGGAATTATTTTCTAGGGTATTGGAACACTTGCTCCTCTAGTTACTACTGTGTGCTTTAGTTTTCCCTTCCTTGTCATTTATTCATGAGTGTACAGAAGGGTAACTCATCTGAATAGGGCTGTACAAGTTGTTCTCAAAGTGAGAAGAGGTTTTCTTGTTTGTCTGATTTACAAAATAGTCACTTTTTGAACAGCCTGTGAAATCTTGTTCTAAAATGGGTCCATTTTCATTCAGAAATGGTACAGTTTCAGGCTCCCACAAAACAAAAAAATGTTTAGTATTTTGTTTGGATGAAGACCAGCTTTCACATCTGGGGTGAAATCCTGTCCTCACTGAAGTCAATGGCAGAACTCCAATTGACTTCAATGGGACCAGAATTTCACTACTGAAATATTGAATTCACTGATGAGAAACCCAGCAGGTTTGGAAAATTTCACAAGATGCAAAGCTTCAGAGCTCCAGAAAGGCCAGGAATAAAACTGTGACTAGTTCTGCGTGACATTTTATAAAATATTCTGTCATTTTCACTCACCTACTAGATGCTATACAAGATGCTTGTGAAACTGAGTTCCTGGGCAACTTTTATAAAGCTCTTTCTGGAGACTGGGTTTTTGTTTTTTTTGGCATAGGAAATAGCATTTACCTTATTTTGGTGCATATTGTTGAGGCTGGATCTTATTCCAGTAGAGGATTATATGGTTAATAGATTCAACAATACTTTTTCCTTTTAAACTCATGAGCAAATTGTACTTTTGACTTAGTTACAGCTAAAAGGAACTTTATGTGACCAGCAATGTTCCTTCTGTGCCACTGAACCATTCATGCGCATTTTCACTATAGTCTGAATAAAGCATACATCAAGAAGGAAAATGGGAGGGAAAAACAACTAGTCCATTGGAGACTGTTCTGTCTGGAGTTACTAATGCTGCTTATCCTCACTCATTCAATTATCTGCCTCTGCTCTCTTATATTGTCCAGTAGCTAATTCCAGGCAGGTAAGTGCATGATCTACAGGCGTTTTTACTGGAATCAGGAAGCCTGGCTAAAACACCAGTAATTTTTTTTACATTATATAAAACTACATCATATTTGTTCTATATTCCTCTTCTTCCCCTCTCCCCCAATATTCCTCTCCTGTTTCTTTTTTTCTCAAGATCTCTTCTTCTGTTCAGAATGGACCACTATAGGGAGCACACATGCTCTATTAAGCGTTGAGCACATTTGTACAAAACAGGAAAGTCTTGAATTATCTTATTCTGTTGCTGTAGCTTGGAAATCTATAAGTGGCATGTGACTCATAAATTGGCCTCGAAGCAGAAAGGGAAGCATCAGGGGAAAACCCTGAAGAAACTGGCCATGTGCATCGTTAGAAACAAGCAGTGGGAATTGGAATTTTAGCTTCCTTTTCTGTTTGGATCCAGATCTGGGTGTGGAGCTGAATAGTTGGTGACATCTTCTGCCATCTAACTCCATTGGTTTCCATGGAGTTAGAACAAGGACGAATCTGACCATGGTATCATCCTAACTTGCGCTGACATCATGACTTAAGCAAAGCAGGCTATATTTTTCCAGCCCTAAATAGGGATGCCAGAGGATAGGAGGCAAATAGACAGATGGACAAGGATCTGCAAGAGCAACACTAAACAACAGTTAAGCAAGGGTGACAGGACATGCTGCTCTTCGTAGTATTGAGCAAACAGTGATGATGCAGACTGACAGGTGTTTGGCAGTGTGAATATAATGGACTGATGCAGGTAACTAACAATGGAAAAGTATCCATAAGAGTAAGGGCAAAGGAAAATAGAGGTAGCAAAAGGGACAGTGTGGACCAGAAAGTGCGGAGATCGCATTACAAGTCATCCCATGTTGCTACTGCAATGGAACAGGCATAGAGAGAGTCTATTCTCCCAAAGAAATATTAGTAATCATCATTTTAACATGCTTCCCACAAGAGAAAACCAAAGCTAGAACTAAAAAGCCATAATATTCCCAACTCCCCCTGAACCTGGTCACACCTACCCCCCCAAACCCCTCTAAGACAGTGGCTCTCAATCTTTCCAGACTACTGTACTCCTTTTAGGAGTCTGATTTGTCTTGTGTACCCCAAGTTGTGCCTCGCTTAAAAACAGCTTGCTTACAAAATCAGACATAAAAATACAAAAGTGTCACAGCACACTATTACTGAAAAATTGCTGACTTTCTCATTTTGACCATATAATTATAAAATAAATTAGAATATACATATTGTACACTATATAGAGCAGTATAAACAATTAATTGTACGAAATATTAGTTTGTACTGTCTTCGCTAGTGCTTTTTATTCCAATATATTGGAATTGGAAAAGATTCAGAAAAGTGCAATAAAAATTATTAGGGATAGGGAACGGCTTCAGTATGAGGAGAGATTAATAAGACTGGGACTTTTCAGCTTGGAAATGAGACGACTAAGGGGGGATATGATAGAGGTCTATAAAATCATGACTGGTGTGGAGGAAGTATTATTTACTCGTTCTCATAACACAGGAACTAGGCGGGGTCAGTGAGTTATATGGGCTCGTGCTCCAGGAATATTCAGGGCCCGGCTCCATTAACGTTTGGGGCCGAGTCTCTCGCCTGGCCCCACCTGCCGCCCCCGCGAGCTTCCCCCAAAGCTTCTCCTGGTCCTGCCTGCTGCCCCGGGCAATTTAAAAGGGCACGGGGGGCCCCGACCACCGCCGCCAGCACCAGCAGCGCAGCAAGGCTAAGGTGGTTTCCTGCCCGGCCTCACTCCGCGCCACTTCCGGAAGCAGCCGGCACGTCCCTGCGGCCCTCGGAGGGGGTGTGTCTCCGTGTGCTGCCCCCGCCCCAAGCGCTGACTCCGCAGCTCCCGTTGGTCAGGAACTGCGGCCAATGGGAGCTGTGGGGGCGGTGCCTGCGGGCAGCAGCACACGGAGACCCCTGGCCTCCCTGCCTAGCAGCCACTGCCAGAGGGGTGTACGGGTCGCTTTCAGGAGCTGCCTGAGGTATGCGCCACAGCCCTCACCATCTCCCGCACCCCAACCTAGCCTATAGACCACACCCAAACTCCCTCCCAGAGCCTGACCCCCGCACCCCAACCCCCGCCGAGATCCCGCACCCAAACTCCCTCCCAGAGCCCACACCCCTCACCCCTCCCATACCCAAACTCCCTCCTAGAGCCCGCACCCCTCCTGCACCCAAACTCCCTCCCAGAGCCTACACCCCTCACCCCAACCCCCAGCCCAGAGCCTGCACCCAAACTCTCTCCCAGAGTCTTAGGCAGGTGTGTGTGTGTGTGTGTGTGTGTGTGTGTGTGTGTGTGTGTGGTGGGGGGAGGGGACTTGGACCCATTCTGGGCACCTCCAAAAATTATAGAAACCTGCCACCTCTAGAACTAGGGGTCACCAAATGAGATTAATAGGCAGCAGGTTTAAAACAAACAAAAGGAAATATTTCTTCACACAATGCACAGTCAGTGTGTGGAACTTCTTGCCAGAGGATATTGTGAAGGCCAAGACTATAATAGGGTTCAAGAAAGAACTAGATAAGTTAATGGAGGATAGGTCCATCAATGACTATTAGCCAGGATGGGCAGGGATGGTGTCCCTAGCCTCTGTATGCCAGAAGCTGGGATGAGTGACAGGGGATGGATCACTTGATGATTACCTGTTCTGTTCATTCCCTCTGGGGCACCTGGCATTGGCCACTGTTGGAAGACAGGATACTGGGTTAGATGGACCTTTGGCCTGACCCAGTATGGCCGTTCTTATGTAACCTATTGTAAAATGAGGCAAATATCTAGATGAGTTAATGTACCCCCTGGAAGACCTCTGTGTATTCCCAAGGGTATGTGTGTACCCCTGGTTGAGACCATTGCTCTAAGGGTTAGTCATTTAGAAGAAAAGTAGCCCAAATGTATCTTAAATTGTAATGTGAGTGGTAAAAACCTTAGGGACAAAAATGTCAGTTTTTTGGATAATAGGTTTGCCTTTAAAACAGTGAAATACAAAGGTTCACATGGCAGATTGGTTTTCTGTATCTCGGAGGCAACGTAAATACAATCTGTGATGTAAATGTTACTATAGTAACTGTTGTTTTTATTTAAAAGGCCCAGTAAAAAGACATATGAAACCCATATAACTTGTTGATGTGTAAATCAAACTGCAAAGCCCATCAGCCAAATGTACTTTTTTGCTCTACATTGTGGTCACGCTGTAGCTTCCTCGCATGCATGTATTATCCATATTGGAGTATCCGGTCCTTTCTTCCACCCCTGTTATCTATTTTTTTGAGTTGTACATTTCTAATCAGCGGTGCTTGAACAATTTTTATAGTGGAAAGCCATTGAACCAAACTGTAAACCCTGTATACGATGGAAATCACTTCAAGCTGGGGGGTGCAGCAGCACCCCCAGCACTGCCAGTTCCAGCACCTATGTTTCTGCAAAATGGTGAAATGGCCAGTCTTAAGTTCATGGTGACAGTCACCTGGGGCCAGGTTGTGCCCTGGTCCTATGCACCCATGTGGGGGCACAGAAAGGAGCAAGGGTTCCTCCCACAGCTTGTGTCAGGGTTCCCCAGATCACTGCTCTGGGCACGTGGCATGGGGAGGAACAGGGAGGAGGGAGTGTAGGTGCTGTACTAGAGATGTTCACCATATGGAGCAGGAGGGAATATATTGCACCCCATAAATTAATGTCATAAATTCCTCCCTTGCCTTCTATTGACCCAGCACAGCAGGGGAGAACTGGCAGGCATTGCATTTCTTGAAGCACCAAGCCTTCCTTATGCATCTCAGCCTCCTGTGGTAGTGCAATATCATACCACCCCTTACTCAGTACAGTGCCTTAAACAGCACAATCTAGCCCTCCATTTGTACGCATCTCTGCACTGGAACTTTCTACCCTCTCAGATTTCCGGGGGGGGAGGTTCTATTCTGGCATCATGTGTGCATTGCATGCTTCGTTTTCTGTCATAACTTACGCAACTCTGCACATGTTTTAATGAGAACCTCCATCATGAGTTAAATAATAAATTTGTGCTCAGGCTCTTCTATGTAGAAAACTTTTCCAAGGATTTGTGAGTGTCGAGTGTTTGCCTAATAGACTGAGAAGAACAGGTAAGTGCTAAATTTTTACTTTCCTTGTTGCTTCACTCTTGTATACCATTGTTACTTCTGTGTTGGAAGGTGCTGCTTCTCTGATTAGAAAATCAGTGAGCTGTTAGCATGTGGCCAGGGAGTTTTGGCTGAGATGGAAAGAGACGTGGGAGGCAAACAATAAAATACAACCAGGTTTTGTGTAGCATATTTCCTGTAAGTGACGGGAAGTGTCACAGGGTGAGCTGGGCTTTTAAGGGGTATGGGGGCGGAGCTCAGCCTCCCTTGTGTCAGGCTTAGCCTACCTCCCCAAGGGATGGGAATGACACTAGAGTCAGATGGTGGGAGTATGTGACTAAGAACCAGGCCTGCTGGGAAACAGAAAAAGTAGCCCGAGTTCCTGAGTGAGAGATCAAAAGAGATTCTCTTTAGCACCCAGGTGGAGGGGTTGGGGAATGGATCCTGCCAGAAGCAGGAGCCAGCTAGGAATGCTGGAGTCTGAGAGAAAGGGCTGCTGGGTAAGAAACTCCAGCTAGGAGGACTTCAGAGGACTATGAACCTGGAGGGCGGGCTCTATGGAAGAGGACGCCCTGATAAAGGACTGGAATGCTTTTGAGCCAAGAGGGAGAACTATCTGGATACTGAAGCCCATTTATAAACTGAAAAGGCAGACTGAGCCCCAGGGAAGAGGGCTGGAAGGCTTTCAGTATTGTATGGTCATAAATCATGCCCCAAAAGGGAATGGTATTGAGAACACCTGTAGTGTGAAGTCTCTTAACTCAGGAAGGAGAAACTGAGGCCGTGGTAGAGTCTGAAACCATACTGGGTAAGGACACTCCCTGTACAGGTTAGTTGTAGAGAGCTATAAATATTAGAAAAAGAAGGAAAATTTAAGAGTTAGAGGCAAGAAATAAAAAAGAGATTTTTCTCCAAGATGTGAAATCGGCTAGAAGATAACTGAAGATATTACATATAGCAAGGCTGGCCCTGGTGGCAGGAGCTACAAAGGAAAAAGCTCTTGGATCAGCAATGGCAAGAGTTTGTTATGGGGCAGAGAGAATCTGAGGATCTGCATCCACTGGGAGGGAGAACAAAAGGCAACAGGATGCTATGTTCTTGAAGGAGACTATGAGAAGTAAACAGATGAGTTGTACACAGGACTGCATGTAATGCTTGTGTTCTGATCTAGTGCAAAGAAAAATAAGTTTGACTCCATAGAAGTATAACTGAAAGATAAAGGGTGGATTGACTGTCATGACCAGGATGTGTATTAAAGATTGTAAGGACAAAACACCTAGTACTGTTCACTTCCCTCAAGCTGAGTAGAATCATACTATGAGAATGCCTACAGTCTGAGATCAGTGCCCCCATTGTGATAGGCACTGTACACATGCACTGCAAGAGAAAATTCCTGCCCTGAAGAGATTGCAATCTAAACAGACAAGACTGAGGGAGGGAATATTATGCCTATATTACAGGCAAATAACTGAGGTGCAGAAACTAATTGTGACTTCCCCCAAAGTCACAGCAGGAAGTCTGTGACAGAGCTAGGAACTCAGGCATCCAGTCTCAATCTAGTGCTTTACCCAAAAGAGCATCTTTCCTCAGCATAATATAGTACACTATACATGCAATAACCCACAAAATTGTATATGTTACATATACATTTATAAAGAAGCAAAAGATGTATATTCCGAGTTACCTTGTTTACAATAACTTTTCCAGACATTTAAAAATGTAATATGTTGACTAAATTGCGACATTGACCTGCAGGTAATACATTTTTCTTCTAATGATGATAAGATGTAACATCCACTAGCAGGAGTGGGATGCATGCATCCACAAGAGGATAAATGCTTAAATAAGAAATCCCAGGAGGCTGTCCGGTTTCTGCCTTTTCCGTTTCATTTCTGCCTTTTTTGTTTCTTTAAACATATAATCCAAAATATACTTATTTACTAAACTTGAAACTAGTTTACATGGGTACAACTGAAGCGTGGTGGATTAGAAAGCTAAACAACCTAGAGGCTTGATGCTGGCTATTGACTTCAGTTATTAATTTGGGAAGAAAGCATGATGCAAAACTGGGAAATTACAGTAGTACATGAGTCAAACATATTACACTTGTGTCATGAATAGTTATCTAATTCTATGTTATCCTCTGAGATTCCTTATGCGTCTTGAATCATCACTCCATTACTTCATCCTTTATACATATTTTCTTGCCTCAGAAAACTTAAGGTGATATGGCAACAATAGCTTCTATTACAATATGCATTTGTGTATGTATTTAGGGCTCTGTCCTATTAATTTTTTTCTCTGCACGCTAAAAATATCATGTTTGGCTGCACACAGTTCTGCCCAGTGAACATCCCAAAAATATAGCTGTATGTAAATGTCTCGGGGAGAATATTTCTTATATTACAGTGGCGGTTAGTTTTGGTTTTTTTCCCCGAGGGGTGGTGGGTTTTTTTTTATCAGGCTTTTATTAACACTCTGCCAGATACCTCTTTCTAACCGCGCCCTCTGTTAGTGACTGTATTCAATGTGGAATAATAAGTCAACCTTGGGAGACTGGTATCATGCAGCCGTGTGTGAGGATATATATGCAGTTTCTTAAAACTAGCGAAAAGTCAGATAAGATGAAGGTTGGGGAAGGAAAAGGTTCTAGCAAAAGCTCTGTCCAACATTTCCTCACTGTTTCCTTATGCTCCCCCTGACTGTCTGTATCCACCTGTTGTCTCTTGTATTGTATTTCATGTGTTTGGAGCAGGAACTGTGTTTGTACGGTGCCTGGAACAATGGGATCCTGGTTCATGCCTGGGACTCCTGGCACTACAATTATTATTACTTATTTGTATAAAAAGGCAGAGTGGAGATCGAGTAGGTTTACCTCATTCTAAGAAAATTCCTTGCTCAGTGCTAGAAGAAAGTGACTTTCAGTAATTCTTTACTCTTGACATGACAGTGAATGTACTTATTTTTTAAATGCTAGCTACAGCAGTAGCCTGCAGGGTAAGGATAGGATGACTGTGTATTGAACCTGCAGGTTGCAATGGGGTATATGCAGTTCCTTTTTACCCCTGAGTTATACAAGGAACAGCATGTGTAGCTTTACCCAGCATTCTGCCAAAGAGGCTGTGATAAATGTGGTGATGCTTAGTAATAAATCTTGATCTGGACCCCAAAATGTGTTTTTTTTTTTTGGTAGGATACCTGAGATGGAAGGTTGGAATATCATGGGAAGAAAACAGTTTTATGTTTCCTCACTGTCATATGACTGGGACGTGGGCGATCAGGCCTAGAGGTCAGAGCAGGAGTCAGCGGTCAGGAATGGGAGTGGAGGGTCAGAGCCTGGCATAAGGCAAAGGAACAGGGATGGGAATAAGCTGGCCAGGAACAGGAGCTATCTCAGCTATGAGCAAACATTTTGAGCTGCAGCTGCTGGGCTTAAGAGCCTGTTTGCATTTCCAACCATCCAGGTGGTATAGTTAATTAGGTAGCCTTGTAGACCAGCTGTGCTCGGTAGGTGACCTGGAGTATGGATCTACTGCAAGCCCTGATTCCTAACACCCACCATATGTCACAAGACCCTGTGATTGGTCTAACTGCCAAACAATGGACCAACCATCACAGGGGCATTATCTTAGGTGACCAGGCTGCCCAACTGAGAAAAAACAGAGCTGAAAGAAGGCTTCACACGTAGGCCCTGTAACAAAAAAGCATTGAGTGATATGGTGATTGGATTCAGGCACACTGGGCAGGGGAAGGAGGCTTGGAGAAAAGGGAATTTTCCTGTGTGTGGGGGGGAGCAGAGAGGGGTGCATACTCTCTGGAAGGCAAACTGAGACCAGGCTAGGTCCCAAGAACTCCAGCGCTTGCGAAAAGAATGGAGGTGGGCCCTGTTCTGTTCCTTTAACTTGCGGGAAACCCATTTAACTCAGGCTACATCTACACTTAGAGCAGGGTGTGTGATTCCCAGCTCGAACAGACATACTTGTGCTAGTTCCCATAGTGCGCTAGCTCAAACAAGGGTAGCCTCGCTGCGATAGCATGGGCAGTGGTGAGTAGCTACCTGCCCCGTGGACATACCCATGGAGTCCAGGCAGGTTTGTACTCAGGGGGTGGCTAGTCTGTGCTGCCATTCACCACGGCCCAGGGGTGCTAGAACAATTTTTATAGTGGGGGTGCTGAGAGACATTGAACCAAACTGTAAACCCTGTATAGGATGGAAACCACTTCAAGCCAGGGGGTGCGGCAGCTCCCAGCACCTCTAGTTCCAGCACCTATGCCACTGCCCATGCAACCAGGGATGCACTACTATTTTTAGCATGCTGACTCAATGAAAGCTAGCGCAAGTAGGTCTGCGCCAGGTGGGAATCACAGCCCTAGCTCCCAGTGTAGCTGTAGCCTTAGTTTGTAGTGAAGTACAAGGTTAGATGAGCCTAAACATGTGTGTACGTTGGTGGTGGTTCATTTTAAATTTAATTTTTTTTCAGATGCTTTGTTCCATTTGCTAAATAAGCCTAGTTGCTTTAAGAAGGTTCTTTAACACCTTTGTATAGCTCTGGTCACAAGCTCCCACAGGGAAGAGTTGCTCATGTTCCACTGGATCTCCACAGTAATAACCAGTTAGCATAGAGGGGGGTGTTGTATCCAGATCCCAGTCTGAGTGGGAGAATTGTGAAATTCCATCCCAAAGCAGGTCGGGCAGGAGGCCTAGCATCTGATCAGATGTACTCAGAGAGATCAGAATAGAGACAGAGGCGCAAATAGCCCCCATAACCGTGACAAGGGCAGAAGTCATCAGCAGACAGCATAGGAACTGCCTGGATTTTTTTCCTGGAAAATGGGTAGTAGTCCTATCCTAGTATAAATACGTTATGCTGACACTCCTAATGAGCCAGAAGCTGTTGCCTACATGCAGCCTATTCTTTTTCAGTGTTGAAAAATGGGGCAAGGACATGTATGTAAATTTCAGACTCCAAAATAAGATTAACAGAAATCTCAGTCAGTCCAAGAAATAGAACAACAGGGTCCTGATCCTCATTGAGACCCATAGATGCTATTGTAATACAAAGGTGTTTATATAACTATGATGGTCATAACAATTGGATATGAGGAAGTGCACGAGATGTGGCCTACTGGGTCCCTATCTCCCTGCTTCTCCGCACCGGATGTGCGTGCATGCACATATGGGATTTGGGACCATGAATCTACTGGTCATGTCCCTTTCACAACCATGGCCGGCTTAGATTTCCCACCTCCACACTGAGCAGCACTAAATTGTTCTGGAGCTCTGTGCCATGCTGTGTAGAAGGGTACTTAGTTTTTTTGTGCGAGCTCTCTACTTCCCCACACTCCAACCCACATAGCAGGAATAGCATCATCAGGCAAAGCTTTCTGCACCTGGTGTAGCTTATGAGTGCTAAACCGTAATCCAGTCTAAGAGTCACAAGACACATGGATAGCAAATGCGGTGAGGTATGGATATGAGAGAAAGAGCTGCTATCACAGTATTGCCAACTCTTTTGTGGTTTTGTTTTGTATTTTTGTTTCCTTGAAGTCTCAGCTCCTGGGGCTTTTCTCTCTCACCAACAGAAGTGGGTCCAATAAAAGATATTACCTCACTCACCTCGTCTCTCTAATACCCTGGGACCAATACGGCTACACCAATATTGCATATTGCCTTAGTAGACATACCTGTATAAGAGGGGAAAAAGACACCTACCTATCTGGCTCAAAGGCTGAGAATATATGGATTAATTTAGTGGTGGACAGAGGGGCTAGAGTTTACTAAAGCTACACAATGGGATCTTCTTTCTAGAAGCACTCATTCAGTACCCACAACTCTAGCTGGAGTGAATGGGAGCTGCGGGTGCTCAGCACCTTTGAAAATGAGGCCCTCGATTTTTATTATTTCATAGGTAATATTTTTAGTTATCCAGACCTGATTTTGATCATGGTGTCTATGTGAACTATAGGGCAGGGCAACTTTCTTAAAATTTATTTTAAGAGTTTTGAATCCTTGAGCAGTAAAAATGAAGTAATCAATCACTAGCAGGCCCAATCCTGCTATCACCAAAGTAAAACTTCCATTGACTTCAACAGGAACAGGACTGGATCAGCTCCTTGTAGAATTTGGAGATCTTATTTCAAGCTTGTGTTGTTGAAAAGTTGTTTCTCTTGATAGTGGCGTAATAAGTTTGAGAGTGAGTCAGGGTTTGAAGGTCCCTACTTTGCTGCTAGCATCTCTGTCATTAGTAAACTGTGATTCATTCCTGTATGCCTCCAGGGTGAATCACTGTCAATGAGGGGTAGACAGCTAACGATGAATGATTCTGTCCTAGAAGGTAAACAAATGTGCACTTGGATACCAGCAATTGTTTCTTAAGTTGAAAGTGATATTTTTCATTCTTCTTTAACAAAATGACTCGGTTAGATATCCTTCAGTATAGGTGCGGGGGAGAATCCTGCTCTCAGTTATGAGGCTGTAAATCTGGATTAACTAAGTTGAAGTCAATGGAGTTACACTGGTGTCATTCTGGAGTAAGCGAGGGCAATAGCATTAAGCTATTAAACATTGGCTGCAAACAAAAACATTGTGTGTAAGACATATGACATATTGGCTTTAGGAACCTGGCATGGTACAGTGAGCCAGTTAGAATGAGATGTTCTGCTAACAAACCAAATAACATGATTGGATTTTCCATATAGTTTTCTACTCTTCATGGGTTCAATCTTGCAGTCTTTACTCGTTCCTTATTTAGGCAATACTTCCATTGAATCCAATGGGAGTGTTGTCTGAGTAGCAACAATAGTTTTAGGCTGCAAATGTTATAGTGTAATCATTGTATATAGTACACAAATTTTCCATCTGAGGATTTCAAAATGCTTTAAAATATTAGAAAGTAAAGCCACACAACACCTGTGTAGGTAACTAATTACCATCATTTTACAGTTGGTAAAACTGAGGCACAAAAGACCAAAATGGTACCTATAACTAACGATCTAAAGCTTGGCAACTAGGGCCAGTATTTCCCAAGAAGTCCAAGAGTGTTAGGTGCCCAAGTTCCATTGACAGTCAGTGACAGTTGAGCACTTAACTCTCTTGGCTCCTTGGAAAAGCCCCACTCAAAACCCATATTTAAGCATTGAAGCAAGTGCCTGACTTGAAACCAGAGATGCTGAGTGACCACAGTTTTCACTGACTCCAAAGGAATCACTCTCATTGGTGTAAGCAAGAGGAGAATCAGCTCCACTGCATGACTCTGATCAGTCAAACAGTAACTTCAGTGGGACTACTCGTCTGCATAAAAGTTTGCAGGATCAGGGCCCACGTGAGCTTGGAAAACTTTCCAGGGAAGCAACACAGAACTTTGGGTGTTTTGGTTTAAAGTTGAGTTGACATTTGTTTATTGCCACGTTCTTACCTATTTTGCCCAATTGGAGCTTCCATTTGCTCTGTACTAATGGGACACATTAATACTCAAGGCTGAGATGTTTTCTCAAAGTTGCCTAAAAGATTTGCATCCATGGGAATTGGGGGTCCAGATCTTCTAGGTGCTCTGAAAAATCTCAGACTAAAACTATTTTTGGTTCTTTTCTGGTTTGTGTAATTCCAGGCTGTCTCATGCATGAAACTAAAGAAGTTTTCAGCAAAAAAAAAGAATTTCTTAGGGAGACTCTCAGCCTATGCCCCCCTCCCCGGCAACTGTCAGTAAGGAAGATGAGGATTCTTGTATCCAATATTTTAGTCTCTCTTTTCCCCAAGATAACGAGAGGAGGAAAATTGGAAAAGATCTTAAGAGGAGCTGTGGAAGAAACCATGGTTGATTCTTCTGTTCCTTTCCTTCCTGTTTCTGTGGATGCCTGGGAGGAAGCTAGGTTTCTTCTCCCGCTAAAGGGGATCCTCCTCTTCTCCCCTAGCTCCTATGTGAATAGGGATAAAAGAATCCCCTACCTGAGCTAGAAGTATATCCAAGCCTAAACTCTACTCCTGTTTCTAACGGGAGGCCTAGCCTACACCCGTACCTGGATCTGAATACCACCGCCTCAGCACCTCTCTGTTCAGCAGGCTCAAGAGCTGCTCCCAGTTTCCAACCTCCAGTGTCTAAGTGGGTTGAAAATTAGGGCAAACAAGTTTTCTGGTTAATACATGTTTGTAGAATAGCCTCTAAATATATTTCTCAACACTTTCCATGAGGTGTCAAAAACTCTTTAAGAATACGACTTTGCTAACATAGCAGATCGGATGCTACAGCGCAGATAACCTTTGACAATCAGGTTTCCATTTTTCATTAGATCCTTCTAACCTTTCCTACATAAACCAAGTGATTAGCTTGTCCATATGTGTGGCTGTCTTTGGCCAGAATTTGATGGATTTTTGGAGCAAGGTGACAAGGAGCTTTAAGCCTGTTGAGATGAATATCAAATATATGAATTATAGAAAATAATGGATTTCTTATACGGAAGAAAAAACAGAAATTCCGTTTTGTTGATGCTTTTTAGTTACTTTAAGTTATCTTAACTCTGTAGGTCCCATCAAGATTTACTTGTACAATCTACACACTAAACAGAATAAAATTCCTAGTCAAAAGCCACCACTGTGCATTTAATTTCACAGATATATTTGATAGTGCTAGATCCACTGCCAATTTGCAGATGATACAAAATTACTCAAGATGGTTAAGTCTAAAGCTGACTGCAAAAAGTTGCAAAGGGATCTCACAAAACTGGGTGGCTGGGCTACAAAAGGGCAGATGAAATTCAATGTTGTTTAGTGCAAAGTAATCCACATCTGGAAAACATAATCCTAACTATGCATACAAAATGTTGGGGTCTAAATTAGCTGTTACCGCTCAAGAAAGAGATCTTGGAGTCATCGTGGATAGTTCTCTGAAAACATCTGCTCAATGTTCAGCAGCAGTCAAAAAAGCTAATAGAATGTTAGGAACCATTAAGAAAGGCATAGAGAAGAAGACTGAAAAATATCATAATGCCACTATATAAATCCATGGTTCACCCATATCTTGAATATTGTGTGCAATTCAGGTTGCTCTATCTCAAAAAAGATATACTAGAATTAGAAAAGGTACAGGGAAGGATAACAAAAATGATTAAGGAGATAGCACAGCTTCCATATGAGGAGAGAGTAAAAAAACTGGGATTGGTCAGCTAAGAAAAGAGACAACTAAGGGGGGGTTATGATAGAGGTCTTTAAAATCATGAATAGTATGGAGAAAGTGAATATGGAAGTGGTTATTTACCCCCTTCACATAACACAAAAACTAGGAGTCACTTGATGAAATTAATAGGCAGCTGGTTTTAAACAAACAAAAGGAAGTACTTCAAACCGCTTACAGTGAACCTGTGGAACTCATTGCCAGGGGATATTGTGAAGGCCAAACATACAACTGGGTTCAAAAAAGAATTAGATAAGTTCACGGGGAATAGGTCCACCAATGACTATTAGCCAGATGATCAGGGATGAAACCCCATGATCTGGGTGTATCTAAGTCTCCAAGGGCCTTCTGGACTAGACGACAGAGAATGGCTTACTCAAAATTGTCCTGTTCTGTTCATTCCTTCTGAAACATCTGACACTGACCACTGTCAGAAGACTGGAAACTGGGCTAAATGGACCATTGGTCTGATACAATATGTTCTTATCCAGTACATTTAAAAAAAATAAATCTTGCTCAGTTCTACTTTCTTCTGGTTAAAATAGGTGTATTTAGTTTGACTTTGCTCCAAAACAATCTTAGTCTGTGTTTGCATTTTCCCACAGTTGCAACTTGGGGCCAGTTTGTAATACCAAATAAAGACACAGGACTGTAATGTATGTACAGCCTCGAGGAATAATGGAAGATGAATCCCTCAAGAAAGGGCATGCATTTTTGGGCAGAACATGCCTAAACTCCTCCTGCGCTATTTCTAATCTGCACTGGGGATTGCTGACAGCAACTCTGAGGGTTCATGAACATTTAAATAAATGAGTCCAACCCAATTATTTGTCATTGCCTTCAACTCCAAAAATTATCTATCACAAACTGGGTTTCTGATCGTGCTCCCATTGTTAATGTGAAACCTTGATTAGCTGTACAGAATTGCAGGGCCGGCCCACAACATTTTGGCACCTGAGGCGGGGAGCTCAAATGACGCCCCCATGCCCCCTCGCTTGGGCCAAAACTTTGAAAGGTCTCAATTCTGCCTTCTTCCTGTTCTACTCCTCTCATGGTACTGCACCATTAAAGTCATTTGTTCCATATGGCTGTTGTCAGGTGTGCAGTCCAGAATAACAGAGCAATATCTTGCTGACTTCAGATCTGCCACAATCTTCTGTTTGACTTTTGTTGCCAGTACCTGTATGATCTCATTTTGAATTGTTTCTCCAAGGTAGTGGTGTGTGTACATTTCTTGGGTAGTGACTCTTCTTAGATGCTCCATCAAACTCAGCCATCAGCTCCACAATTTTAAGGAAGTTTCCATTGTTTGGCACATACAGCTGATCTGAAGTGCCACACGGTGCTAGGTTTTGGGTAGCAAGCATTCTCACAATGGCAATGAGCCTTTTCAGAACATTTTGCCAGTAAAGAGACTCTGATGCAATCTTCTCTTGATGCTGATCATCTATGGTGGCCTTTAACCTTAGTCTCATCTAAAGCTCTTTCCACCTATGGAATGCTCTCTGGTGATTTGCAGCCTTCTCATGGCTAGCCAGATTTTTCCAGTCCTCTGTTCCTGTAGAACCTAATGTGGCTGGAACATTAGACTGGAAGAGTTTGCAACAAAAACAGTATAAAGCATTCTGGGTTTTTGAGTACATAAGCCATGGCCTCTCCACTTTGTCACCATTGAGGATTTCACGCCAATAATGTGTTGGATGGAAACGTCTATTTTCATTGTCTTTGGGGAAAATGAAATTTTTCACTTGCTGTGGCCCATGCAGTACAAGGAAGTCCCTCAGGCTACTTCTCAAGTGGGTTCACAGTCCTGGATCATCTAGACTTAAGGAAATAAACTCAGCAGCAGCTGTTTCTTGCGCCTCCACAACACTCTTCTCTGATCTACACTTTTCTTCAGGAATGTGCATGGTTATATCCATTTGAGATGGAGATACAGATGCTGCAGTAGCTGCCAGGTCACCTGCACTCTGACTAACTGGAAGATCAAGCATCTCCTCACCACTCACATCCTCACTGGGGCTGGAAGGCTCACGGTGAACATTTTGTGTCTATGTATCTCAAGAGAGCGCCTTCCTGCTTAGATAAAAAGCTTCCTTTGCTTTCTTTCTGTTTCTGAATGCTGCCCCAGAGGGGCGTTTTCTTCTTTCACTCATGACTGCTGTTCTGTGCCCGCTATAGTGGCTCTCAACACTCAATTGAAGGGGACAAATAAGCAGGCTGGTAGCAGGGCCTGAATGAGGGAAGATATCAGCATCTTAAGGGCCTAACTGGCTCCTACTACTTCAGCTGACTGCCTGTTCTCCTCAAGTGGGTTCAGGGAAGCAGCAGGAAACAGGAAGCTCCCTGAGAAGCTGGTGTTAATCAGTCCAGGCTCCTGGAGGTGCTAGAAAGGTACATAAGAGGCTCCTCCTCCTCTCTCCCCCTGCAGCTCCTGCTGCTTTCTGTTATTCCCTCTCACCTTTTCTCCTGCCTGCCTGTTATGTCTCTTGTGCCCTCCTTCCTCCAGCACAGCACTCCACCATCTCTGTGCATCTAGAGCAGAGAGAATACATATGCACCAGCAGCAGACACAATTTTCTACACTCTGGATCCTAGTGGAGCCGCCCCCCCCCCCAGAGTCTGGCACCTGAGGCGGCCGCCTCAGTTGGCCTCATGGTAAGGCCAGCCCTGCAGAATTGGGTGCCACACACTGAGTACAAAAAACTTTTATAGCATCAAAATTATCTACTGAATTAAAATAGCCCATAGTAGGAAGTGCCCTTCTTTGCATTTATCATATAATGAAAATGGATGTTTCAGGGGGATCCATTAGATGGTTTGAAAATCCCACCCAACATGAAGCAAAATCATGTAGATGAACATTTCAGAACTAAACAGATTTTTTTTCTAAATAGAATGTTTCATCCCCAGTTTGGAAGCCACTCATGCAATACAGGTAAACTTAAAAAAAAAAAAATCTTCAAAGCAGTACCCACTGTTTTTCACTGCACACTTGTGCAAAAGAAATATGCAGTTATTAACTGATACAGTAAATTAACTGCAGTTGTAAAACAGAACTAATGAGATTTGGAATTACAACTGCCACTGCAATAAGTTGACTGAAATCCACTAGTATTGATGGTATCCAGTATCAGATGCACAACATAATGATTTGAGATGAAGCACAGGCCTCTTCATGTGGAATTGCATTACCTGGCTTGCCTATGTACCCAACTACTTGTGCAGTGAGGGGGAGTAGAGATCATGTCTGGTGTATTTGTTGCACAAGGAATAGTAACAGCACAAGGCAGGATTTACATTAGCAGAGCATTTCAGGTCAGGGGTTCTCTTCATTGCTCCTTTCAGCAGGTGCCAATTTCTGTCTGGTCATGCTGCCTGTTTGCACCTGCTGCCGGGGGCAACATAAATCTGCACTGATTTGGGAGGCTAGAATTCCCCCTTAGTCTTAACCTCTCAAGGCCCTTGTTCGCTATGCACCTCAGAATGTTAGTTGGGCATATTTCCTCAAGTATTCTTGTGTGCCATGGAGTTAGGCTTGCTGGGTGCTGAAATTGCACTCAAGGCTATTTGCAATCAGTTTTGTGGCAGTGGACAATTACTTCAATGGAATTATTCATGGTGAAAAATACTATTCAACATAAGTAAGAATGGCACAATCTGACACTACATTTCCACAGCAAATATTACTACAGCATACCATTAACATAATATCAAGTATCAGGAGTAGGGTGACCAGATGTCCCGATTTTATAGGGACAGTCCCGATATTTGGGGCTTTTGCTTATATAGGTGCCTATTACCTCCCACCCCCGTCCCGATTTTTCACACTTGCTATCTCTTCAGCCTAATCAGGAGGTAGCCGTGTTAGTCTGTATCCACAAAAACAACAAGGAGTCCGGTGGCACCTTAAAGACTAACAGATTTATTTGGGCATAAGCTTTTGTGGTAAACCCACGAAAGCTTATGCCCAAATTAATCTGTTAGTCTTTAAGGTGCCACCGGACTCCTTGTTGTTTTCATTAACATAATATTTCGCTGAATATAGAACTATATTCATACTGCTCTTCCTGAGAAGGTCAGAGAGAACAACATGCCTTTAACTTCTGCTGCTTAATTTTGTGCAGTGCTTAGATACAACGATAGACAGCCATGCTCTCCGATTTCCAAAGGAATTGGTGTAAAGTATGAGATTGTTTGTATGTCACATCATTAAAAATATCATCAAGGTTAAATAGAATAAAGTGCTCTGAGACTTTGCTCTGTTAGTGAACCTTTGCTTAGAGCCAGATATTTCTTGTTCTCAATCCCTTGTAAAGTGTAAGCGTAAGCCATTGAAGTCTTCTCAATTGCCTTGCAATAACACTTGGAATCTGGTATTTCATAGTGAATTCTTTGATGTGTAACTATTTGAAAGGCTGCTTGAGGCTTGTTCTATTTTATCTAATCTTTCAAGAGAGAGAGTTCAAGACTGAACATGGAGGCTGAGGAAGAACTGGTAAAAATATTTTCAGAAAACTTGTTTTATCTCAGTGTTACGTGCGGAATGATGCCATAGCTTTTCATATAGAAGTTTCAGGCCTTCTTTCTTTATAATTTGCTTCAACTCTTTTTTGGAAATATTATTACATTGCTTTATTCCCCCTGCCCTGTCTTTTTGTGAAAAGCTCTGGATTGTATTTTTACAACAACCATAAATTCTTTGCTGTGCAACTGATGATCTGTTAGTTAGACGTGGAGACTGGGAGCTAGGGGGACTTTGCCCCAACAAGTTAAATATTCTGTTAAGGGAGGGGAATAAGTCTTAAAAATTCCCCTTAGTTTTCACATAAGATGAAGATAAAAATATTTAAGGGCATGGCAGTACAGTGTATGCTGGATGGCAAGATAAAGGTTTCAAAGAAAGGGTAATGGGATATAAATATGTTTATAGAAAATACTATTAAAGTTATTTTAGTTAAAACAATAATGTAAGGGGAACTATAACAATAAAACATATTAAATACTAGAATTCAAGAATACTTTTAAAATAGAATTTTTATTAAGTGACGGTTGGTGACTATTTTAATGAGTACAGAGTCAGATAACACTACTCTGTGTACATGGATCATGAACTATGGAAAGTCAATAAACAAATTAAAATCAGCCAGTAGGTTTGTTTGTTTATATGACTGAAGTGGGCTTGTTTGTACAGTCCGGAGACACTGTGATATTATGTTCAAGCCCACTTACTAAGAAAAGATACACAAAGAGGAGGCTGTAAAATAGCTTGCAGTAGGTGGACAAAATGTGCTTTCCCCTGGCACACTGCTTTTTCTTTTCAACAAGATTACTTTAAAAAATAAAAGCAAAAATAATTTAGCAAAACATTTTTCCACAGCTCACCTCTCGGATTTGCTTCTCTCTATTTACTGCTTCTCTTAACAGTTGTTACATTATGTTTATGCAGAGAAAAAGTACAAGAACAAGCAACATCAAACATTAAAGTTCATATTACTTTGATGTCCCAGGAATAATACAGGTTGCTTTTCTAACAGTGTTGAATCTTTTATTTAATTCTGGTGCTTTGATATTATTGTATCCATTACTTTTGATTGGTATTAAGGTAGTACTACTTACAATATGCTTAGTAGCTGCTTTGCATACACATAGACACAGTTCCTGGTCCAAAGAGTTCACAATCCAAGAAGACAAGCAATAAGTAGGGGAGATGAATAAATATACAATTTAAAGGGCTAATATATAACCCACTATCCCCAACCATACCTCTTACCCAAGAAATTAGCCCGCTAAGAATGGCGATATGCATTATGCGAGAAGTGGCTCTTGAGGAGGAATTTGAAGGAAAGGGTGGTCTAGTTCAGAGAGGGTTTTTTAATATGATATTGGTGACAGGAAGAAGGATTGAAGACAGATGTGAAAAGTGGACAACTGGGAAGTAAAGGCTGGTATCATTGGCAGGAGGTGACATGATAACAGACAAGAGTGGATAGAGGTGGCAAAGTTGTGAAAAACGTAAGGTGAGGACAAGAAGCATAAATATGATGTGGTGAAAAAGGAGGGGTAGTGACTGGATTCAGAGAGAGAGGTGAGATGGAAAGAGTGATTGGCAAGGAAGGAACTTTAGCAGTAGTTGAACAGATTCCAGATATTTTTCCATGGAAGTTGTGGAAAAGGTTTAATGTAATGGAAAAAATACATGTATAAGCATAAAGCCCTCAAGTACAATTTCCATACAAGACAGTGGCTTTAGTATTTGTCTCAATGAAAATTGCGTTGTGTGATATCTGCCTACTGTTGATTTTTTTATTATTATTTGCCTTCTATGGGGTTTCTTGCTCCTTCCTCTGAGACATCTGGTGCTGACCAGATGAATGAATACTGGACTAGATGAATGATTGGACTAGATGGCCCTTGGGCCTGATCCAGTATGGCAATTCATATGTATGTTCTGATGATATATGGGTTAATAGAATAAATACCTATTTATAAAGGATACTATACGTAAAGACTACATCTTATGGGTAGAAAATAAAATAGAGTTATGTTTGGGTTTTTTTTGTTTTGTTTTGTTTGGTATCTTCATTTACATATCGGAGCTGGGGTTACTAATTGAAGGTGACTTCTAAATATAGCTATATGGCATGTCATTTTGATAAAGTACAGTGTATCATCATTCATTTTAGAACCAGGAACTATATATTGTATAATCTATAGGTTTTCTCCCCCTTTTAAATTTCAGCAAAAGGTGTGGGCATTACAAATTAGAGCATTTATAAAACCTACTATAACCATTCAAGTTAAATTCATAGTTAAATTCAGTTCTGGGTACTGAATTTTCTCTTTGCTACCAGTGGGGTTTCACCAATTTGAAGCAGAGTTGTAAGTAAAAAGAAAAAGAAATGTATGAATTGTTTCCACAAATGTCTGCAATATTATAGCAAATGTTATTAGTTAAGAGGCCGTAAAAGGAGAGATGAAAAAAGTCACTCAGCATCCAGACAGTTCATAGAAATGAGTGTTCTAGAAATTAATGGGAAAAAGTTATCTACATTTTTCAACCTAATGGCTCATTGGCTGAGTTACAGGCTAAACATTATTCTTATTTTTAAAACATTTTCTGTGGTCCAGAGATTAGTTCTAATTGGAAATCTGCTACAAGGGCGTTCTAAAGAACATCAAACCTGTTCTAGGCCCCAGATTTTAGTCCATATCTCTTTTTACATTAGTAATTGGATATTTGTGTATGCTGCCTGGTTAAAATCATTAACCAAAATACTTAAACAGATCATTAGTTTAATTCTTTATAAATGTTACTATGGATTCAGACAGCATTGATTCTTTCCAGCAGATTCTCAATTTAGGTAAAACAGACCCACTCTGCATTAGGAAAAAGATAAGTACTGTCAATACATTTGCTTCCTTATTCATGGTTAACACAGGGAAATACTGCAAAAAAATAATCTATGAATATTTACTCTTTTTTTCCCCTTTTTTTAAATGAATTTGCTTTGGCCAAACTCACATTGTGTGGGTTTTTTGTCCCTCTTCCTTCTACTCTCTTACTCCCTGCCCAGTCACCCCGTCCGGCATTAATGTCATGAATGTTTGAAGAAAGAGAATTTCAAAGATGAATACACAAACATTTGTGGACGCTTCCCTGTGCAAGCATTTCTGTGCTCATCTGACTGAGGAACAGCATCAATAGCATGTGTCTTAACTGACCAGACACTCTTAAGCAAATGCTTACATTTTAAATATTAGTGTTGATCATTCTGAGTACCTTTCCCAGACCTGAAGAAGAGCTCCGTGTAGCTCAAAAGCTTCTCTCTTTCATCAACAGAAGTTGGTCAAATAAAAGATATTACCTCACCTATCTTGTATCCCTAATGTCTTAAGACCATACTACACCTCAACAACTCTGAAAGTATCTATTATTGGCAGTCAACTGTTTGTGATCAATCCTTAAGGAAATAAATATAAAAACAGAAACCTCAAAACCCAAAAATATTACCTTGACTTCATTTATTTGAATTTAAGTGTGGTTTCCTCACAGACATTAAGTGAATTCTAACCTCAGCTCAGGGCCGTAGCAACAAAGAACGTGGCCCCCTCCGAACGTGGCCGCCTCCGAACATATGTCCGGGCGGGGCCCCTTACAATGCAGAAACTGGAATGCGGTGTTTATTTTGTCACTTTTAGGGGCCCCCTTCCTTGCGGGGCCCCCTCCGGTCGGAGGGCGCTCGCTACGCCTCTGCCTCAGCTAGATAAACTAAAAAACCACAAGTCAGTGGCTCATAGATATTGGCTTGGATAGATGAAGTCAGCAAAAAAAAAATCAAAGCCTTTTGCTATTGCAGTTTTGACATGAAACGTTTCGATTTGTCAATTTGAAGCAACTTTTAATCGTTTTATTGAAATTGAACATTAGTTTGAAATTAAAAAAACCCAAAAGCTCAAAATGAAAAGCTTAATTGGGGTTCAAACTAAATGTTTCATTTGACCCCCAACAATTTTTTTTCTATTTCTCCCCCAGAATTGCCAGCAAGCTGAAAGATCAGTTATTTGCACAGCTCTAGCAAGGGCCTCTAGCCGCTCCCCCAATACCAATCAATAACACCAGTCTGTTAGCTCACTGGCTGAGGTCTGGTGAAGATGGAGTTTGAGTTGGGAGGTTCTATGCCAGTCACAGGGAGCGGGATTTTGCTGTACTGAAAGGAGACATTTAACATCTCCCGTTTAAAACAAAAGCTCCCTCGTTCCCGCTTTAACAGAGTGGGAAAGGCCCTGACAGCTGCCCAGGGAGCGCTCTGAAGTGGGGTGGCCCAGGGTTAAATGAGGTGCTTGTCTTCAGCCACCTCAGCGTGCCAGCCGGGCCGTGCCCAGCCGGGCGGGCAGTCTGCACGCTGCGGGGGAGAGAGCCGGGCTGGGTGTGACTCTGGCTGGTCCAGGGGCTGGGCCGGGTGTGGTCCGAGCGGGGCAGCCCTGGGACACGGCTGCTGGGTCTGAGCCTGAAGCCGGGGGCGCACAGAGGCAGCAGCCAGCCCAGACGCCACCGGCAAGGGGCAGCGTGCGCGCTGGCCCCCCGAAGCAGGCCCGGGCTCGGGGGGTTCACGCTCCGGGCGCCACGTGATGCTCCCTCCAGCGCTTGGCCAGCGGCCGCTTCCTCCCGCCGCGGCAGTGGGAGCTGCAGCCGCAGCTGCTCCCGCTGCCCAGGTGGGGAGAACAGCCGCCGCCTGGCCCCGCGGGCCGCCTCCCTGCTCCTCCTCCCGGCGGCTGGACCCACGCCCTGCTGCAGAGCGTGGACTGAAGGGGCTTTGCCAGCTCGCTCCGCCCGGCAGCAGGCGGGTGGCTGGAGGAGGCGTCCCAGGAGAGATGGTCCCCGCGGGGTGACACGCGTGGAGAGTCCGGGCGGAGGAAGGGGCCGCAACACCGGGCTGAGGCGCCCGACCCAAAGCAGTCTTGACTTGGCACCAGCCCGGCTGAGTGCCCTGGGAAAGGTACGTGCTGGCCCCCGCTTGCTGTGCGCCCTGGCGGGAACGTGGGGCTGGGGAGGGCGAGCCCCACACGGCAGCGGTTCTGCGGGCAGCAGCCGTGTCAGGGGGAGTCCGTGCATTTAACGTGGTGTCTGCATGATGCTTCCCAACCTGGGACCCTGCCCCTTCGCCGGACGAGAGCGAGGTGGGGGGAAGCCATTCATTAAAAGAAGCGTGCTGCTGCTTCCTCAAATGAGGATCCGCCTGGTCAATGAAGCTAGGATTTAGGACCTACTTAACTTCTCCATATTCTAGCAAAACAACCCCCCCTGCAAGTCCCACTTTCTGAGATGGGCAACTTTTGTCCAGCTGTAGGACCGTTGTCAGGCAGGAGCTCCAGGTGATTGAATACTTCATGACAGATGGGACTCGTGAGAAGTGCAACTAAGGATCTGCCTTCTAGCAAACTCTCTACCTCTCTCAGAGAAGTCTGCACCACTATCTGTGTGGGAAAAGGTAGTCAGGGAGTTTGACACAGTCCTTTCAGCCATGCGGTAGCGTGCCCAGCCTGAGACTGAAGTCAGGATTGGGCTTGTTTAAAAATTCTAAGAACTATGATTACAAAAGAGTTGATGGAAAGTAATATTGTACTTCTTAACCTGAAAATACCCTGCAAATATAGCCAGGTTCAAACCCTGAGTTTACAATAGATAAAGTATAATTTATGGGCACCACAGGTAAGGGTGGCTCTTGTTTATAGACAGAGTAGCTTCTATGTCTGTTTTTTGGCACTACTGGAATATGTGTATATCACAGGAGTTGGAGCTAGGGATGCTGCAACACCCACTGGCTTGAAGAGATTTCCGTTATATACAGTGTTTACAGTTTGGTTTAATTGCTCTCAGCATCCCCACTATAAAAACTGTTCCAGCACCCTGGTGTATAGTCTTAAAAACTATAATGGTATATTATCAGTAGTATGTGATGGTTCTCCTCCAAACTGCCTTCAGCCCCAGTTCTCTTAGCAGCCAATTAATGAAATGATGGAGGAGGAAAACTGAACTGTATTTTTATTTGTTTCACCAAATGTGAATTCAGCTTGCCTCGTTTTAGCTTCATAGCAATGAAAAGTGCAGCTTGGTGTTTGTGGAACAAAGACATTCTGCATTGCACCTTCTTGACCAGTTTGCTATAGACTTTCTTTCATACTTTCTTAAACGTTGGAGTGTGTAAAATGTTAACAAAACAGTCAGGGTCCACTTTGCTATTGAGTTTAATTCCACAAGGAGCCAGATGTTTGCCAACATGTGTTGAGTTCTCCTGGAATTAGTCCCAGCAACAGACGTTAACCAAAGAGATACATTTGAAGTCTGAAGTTGGCTCTCTCTCTCTCTTTCTTTTTATATGGCTTAAAAATACAAATATATGTATAGAGCCCATGATCTTATTTTCTATTTATAATCTATTAGGCTATGTTTTTGATTTTTTTTTTTCTGAGTAACAATCTAAGGCAAAAGTAATGTGTTGCTAATATTGTAAAAACCACAGCCAATAAAATGACAGTTTTGAAATAATTTCAAAAGGGTATAAGTAGGACTTTTGAAATGAAAGTGAATAGATCTGCATATTTACTTTTTTGTTTGCAGTGTTGTAGCTGTGTTGGTCCCAAGATATGAGAGAGACAAGGTGGGTGAGGTAATTAATATCTCTTATTGAACCAGCTTCTGTTGGTGGAAGATAAAGATACAAATTTTTCGAGCTTAACAGAGCTCTTCTTCAGGTTTTAAAAAATAACCAGAGTGTCACCAGCTAACTACAAGGTGGGACAGATTGTTAAACATAAGGGAATAACACATGTTGCAGGAAACCACTTAATTTTAAGTGGGCAATTAACACCTCTGCAGTCATAGGAAAAAAGAGCATTAGTATGTTACAAATTGTTGTAATGAGCCATAGAACCAGTGCCTCTACTGAGACCTTGATTTTTAGTATCTATCAGAGTTATGAATTTAAATTCCTATGTTGGTCTTTTGAAGGCGTTGTGCTGATTTCCTTTGAGGACGAGGACTAATAGGTCAGATATGGAGTGATTTGCACTGTGAAAAGCATCCACTCATGGGTGATAGGGTGTCTTTGACTTTTATCATGTTTCTGTGTGAGCTCATTCAAGAGCGTAGGGGTTTGTCTGGTTTCTCCTATATACTTGTTGCAATATTTGATGCACTGGATTAGGTGGTACACATGTGCTAGGCATGTGTAGGACCCATGGATTTTGAAAGGTGTGAGTGTGTGTGGGGGGTGGTATTGATCACTGTAGCATAAGAGATGTGTCCGCAGGTTTTGCATCTGTTGTTCTGGCAAGGTCTGGTGCCTCTATGAGTTTCTGTGTCCTGGTCTGTGGGGAGCATGCTTCTGATGACGAGATTGGGGGGAGGTTGTTTGCAGGCCAGAAGAGGAGGTTTGGAAAAAATTTCAGGATAAGGCCCCCATCAAATATGGATTGCAATTGTTTGATGAGACCCTGTATGAGTTCCACTGTGGGGTGGTAGGTGACAAGTAGGGGACTGTGGTTGGTGGGGTGTTCTTTTTCTGTATTTTTCTCAGGGTATTCAGGTGGCCTGTTCCATGATGTTTTTTGTTTTTTTGGTTCCCTAGTGTATTATGGCTAACTCTTCTTGCATCATGTGGGGCTTGCACACTACAAAAAAAAAAGGGGGGGGGGGGGGATGGGTATCTGTACAGAAAGACCTTTCTTCTATGAAAATAGACTGTGATTATTTATAAACAAAAATATAAAAATATTTCTTCAGAAATAGCTTGGTCAGAAGTTACTCTGCTGGGAGTCACTATAAGTGTGCCCTGGCTTTTTACATTTGTCAAAAATGTCTGAACTTGGCTGCCTAAAGTTATACAGCTAAATTATTAATTTAGGCATATCCGTAAAGGTGACTTGATTTTTTTCAGTAGTGAACATCCACATCTCCCAGAAAGTCAATGGGAGTTATGCCTCCTCAGCATCTTAGAACAATCAGGCCACCTTGACTGTGGTGCCTAAATTCATATTTAGACCCTTAATTGTAGGCACCCAAATTAGAAAATGTTGGTTCTTGATTATAGAGCTGCGCTGCTCCTCACCTGCTTTTTAGAGGTAACTGACAGTTAGTCTGGGTTATAGGGAAGAGGAATGGAGGTAGTGCCGCTCTTTTAAGATGTACACATTCAGTGCTGTTTGCTCGTTAGTTAGCCACTGAAGAAATTTCTTAACAAAATTGTAATCTAAAAGTGACCTGTCAAATCAATTACAGGAATTGGCCAGAGAGAGCCCTTTATGTGATCCATTGACCTCTTTCTCCCTTAGTACTGATGGGAAAAGTATTGGGGAAAGTAGGAAAGGACCCATATGCAGTTTAGAGATATAAAATTAAAAATATCTGTAAGTATTCCAGTGAGAACTACAACTTATACGTGTGGATTTTTTTTTAAACCTGTTTCTGCATTAGATAGTATGTCAGTCTTCCACGAAGACAGTTAGCGTCTATGGCTAGCACGGTCCAGAAGGCCACAGACTCTTCCCCCCGCCCCCTGGTTCCTGTTAGGTTTAATGTCCAAGTCACCAGAAAACAAGTCTCAATGAACATGCAGTAGACAGTTCATTAATCTGTGAATCACTGACACTATAGGAGCCATTAGGGTCCATAATGACAAAACAGTACTTAACATGAAATTTAATCCACTCATTACTGACAAACAAGTTATAAATAGCGCTTATAATGAAAACACTGAGAAATCCTTAACTACCACGTGCAGCTATACAGGAAAGCTTCAAATGTCAAATAGTTACAGCAGCTCTGCATAGAGGGAATAAAGTGAACGCATTCAATAGTGCAGAATAAAGTGCCGAAGGAAACATTTTGTGCCTGCAAAGAACAATAGTTACAATTTTCTCTAGTAGTTCTTTAAAATAACCAATATTTGTGAAACCGCAGTCACTTCAGTGAATTTGCATCATAAGCCGATGTAAACTATCGATTATAGAGAATATTTATTTAAGGCAGAGTAGAAAGTGCAAAAATTCTTTTATCAAATTTTGGCCTGGATTCCAAGGAGTGGAATGTTAAATGAGAGTTATGTTACAGCACTTTAGATGTTTAGGAAATGAGCCGGTGGCCTAATAAATAGGTGGCCTCAGAGAACCCACTACCATGTTTGGGACTAGTTGGAGCTCTTGTTGGCAGTCTTAGAAGAGAGGCTAAGTATTGAATGAACATGTAGGCTGGGTAGCCCTTTAGTTTCTTGAGGTTCAGAACTGAGGCACTTTGGTGAAGTGATATGGGGTACTTGCTCTGTTGCTGACTGTATAGTACCTAGTGTATGGAGAAATGAAGGACCTTGGTCTTTATGATTAAAATTTTGGCATAATCCATAAGAAAAACTTTCACTAAAAATCAGTTTCACCACTATTTTCCAAAGTATTTCATTTACTCAGAACATATACAAAAATGACTAAATCTAATAAAAATCCAGTGGTTTGATTTTCAGAGGTGCTGACTGACTTCAGCAAGACCTGGGGGTCCTCAACGGGAGCTGCACATACTGAGCACCTTTGAAAATCAAGCCTGCTGCCTCTTTGCATAAGCATTATTTCTAGGATGTTCTATGTTTTTTGGGTTTTTTTTTTAAAGTCTATTTAATATTTAAAAGCAGCTGTGGTAGAGTTTTATTTTTGAAGGCAGGGGCTGCTTGTGTGCTCACAGTATTATGTTCCCATTTCTCATTAACTAGCAGCTGTTAGATTTTTTTTTGTAAGCAAATGCAAGAAAACTGAGAAACTTGAAACTTGATATTCAGGTAATTATGTTTCTGCAGGGATCCGCCCTTAGAGATTCTTGGGTCTTCTGAGCCCAGCTTGGTCAATCTTTAGCCAGTTTAAATAAATCACTAGCAAAATAAAGCCCGGATCCTGAAGAACCTGGTCTTAGAAAAGTTGATTATTCTGCCTGTTTCTCTACTCTGGCAAGCCACAGAACATTGCACTTTATAAAGCCCGAGTGCCAACTAATTTATTTGGACAGAGGCCAAGGCTGGAAAATTTCAGCTTGAAAAGTGACTGAAAAGCAGGTGGCTAGACTAGAAATACTTAAAGCACCTTTGTGATAGTAGTCAGTAGTATTCCTGCAGTATCTGGTGCTGCTTTGTCTCTTGGAGATCATGACTTGTAGCATTTGTTGTTGCCGTAGTTGTTTGATTTCCCCCTGCTCCTCTCCGCTAACTAATTGTGGTTAGAATTATGTAAGAGACAATAAAAGATCCAACTTCAGGTCTGTGGCATTAAAAATTACTCTTCATTTCCAAGTAAGGAAGTAACAAACCTGCTTATCTCAGAGTGCTTATATTTTGCTCCCTATCTTCTGTAACTGTTATTAGAAGATTTGCATTTCCCCCCTTAACTCTTTTTAGTCCTCTTCATTTAAAAAAAAAAGTAATTGTTCACACTAGGGGGGAAAAGGCACTAAACTCGGGGCCCAATCTAACACAACAGGAGCAGCAGCTGCTACCTTACCCTAAGTGCGCCCCTCTATGGAATCCCACAGGGCTCAGTCCTGTCATCCTTTTTTACCCAACCCTTATATCAGAGCTCTGGAGGAGTTCAGTGAATCTGCAGATGACCCCTAGCTCTGTTTGCTTTACAAATGTGCACAGTGCTGTTTCCCAGTTTCTAAATGTTATTGGAACTAAGATAAAAAGCAGCTGCCCAAACTAAATCCAAGTTAGATGGATGTGATGGTAGTTGGAAAAGGCAAACATTTTAAGGAACTGACTGGAGCTGTGACTTCATTTTCTGTCCAGGGCGTCTGTCCATTGGTGGTCATGTTAGTGCCTGGTCTCAAAGTCCTGTTTGATTAATCACTGGTTACCCAGAATGGAAACAGTGACCAGAAATTCCTTTGTCATCTTCCTCTAACCAGACAAGTATGACTTTTCTTCTTTGTTACGGATCTAGTTGTGGGGATCACCGTCAACCTGCTTAGTGTCCTCCTTAGGTTTTACTGTGAAAGCAACATGGAAGCTGCACCTAGTTCATCAAGCTGTGGTCTATGTACTAAGAGGGACAAATGAGAGCACATATCTCAATGATGCTCCATGATCTACTTTGAAGTAGCACCATGAGAATCGAATGCAACCCAGAGTAGGTGGCACTGATCTTTAAGCCCTTTAATGGCATAGGGCCCAGATATCTGTGTGTCAGCCTCTTCTCTGTGGCAGCTATTATTGATGGGAACTCTGTGACTGACAGTCCTCATGAGGAAACTCTAGGGACTTGGGTCAGGACCTGTTCTCTTGGCCGTGGAATTTCCTACCAGGAGATCAAGATGTGCCAGCGTCAAGATGAGATACTTTTATAGCACAATTGTGATAATACCTATAAAATATGGATAGTAACAATAATTATGTACTTCAGTGCAATATAAGTCTGATTTCCTGATACTGTACAACAAACATAATATATTTTCTGTGCTTCAGGGGCTGTTTTCTCACGCTGAGAAAAAGCTGGCCTACTAACCACAAATTCCTGGTGCATCTGTGAAAGAGGAACCCCCCCTTTCCCTTTTGTGATCCAGTTTACACAGAAATATTAGTAGTTAGTGATTATATCATATAAAACATAACACCCCCCTATTTCTATCTGTTAGAAATAAAGAAAAGAATGATTATTTTCATTATAGGTCTATGGTAATTCTGGACACGTTTGGAGAAAGAGCTGTAGCTAGTATATTACTTCCAGTATTCATGTTCACCTATTAGAGGATGGACTAGTGGAGGGAAAAGTACTGATAGATAAGTATTCTATGTTAATATGACCCTACATTAACTCTGCAGAGCTATAGGCGAAATCCCACATCAGTCCCCAGAGAAAGCCCAGCTCAGCTGCTTATGGTTTGACAGATTAGAACAACGCTATCAACAAGCATGGTAAATCTTTATCCTAAGTAGAGGCAGTGAAACACTAAGGGCTGGTTTATACTTAACGGTTAGTTCGACGGCTGGAAATCGAACTTCCAGGTTCGATTTATCGCGTCTGGTCTGGATGCGATAAATCGATCCCGGAAGTGCTCGCTGTCGACTGCGGTACTCCAGCTCGGCGAGAGGAGTACCGCGGAGTCGACGGGGAGCCTGCCTGCCGCGTGTGGACCACGTCTGAACCGCGGTAAGTTCGAAGTAAGGTATGTCGACTTCAGCTACGTTATTCACGTAGCTGAAGTTGCGTACCTTAGTTCAACTTGGGGGGTTAGTGTAGACCAGGCCTCAATCTAAGAGATCTTGGGCTCTCTTCTTTGATCATTAGGATACAGCCCAAAATGTACCCTGATTTTTCTTTCATCCAGTTTTAAATTGTACATCTTCAGCTCTTGTCACAGATGTAGCTGCAAACCAAAATCCTATGTAGTCAAGGTACTCAGTATAGAAGAAATGGCCCTAGTGGGAAGAGTACTGGCACCACAGACTTAATGAAGGGAGATAATCCTGTTGAAGTGTTCTGAACCTACGGAGTCTACTTCTTTTGGGAATTTGATATTTCAAGTGAATCAATTGAACTAAACTTTTCTCAAGGTCAGTAGACGATCAGATCTGGATGGCTGATAAAGCCAGTGACTCATTTGTATTTATAATTTAGGATATAGAACTGAACTCTTGTTGAAGATTGATTGTTGATTATACAGGATAAGTGTGAGTCTGTTGTCTCTTAAGTCTGTAGCAGGAAGCCAGGCAACAGTGGGGGCTGCAGAAAGCTTTACCTTTCCACAGTGAGGCCAAAGAAGACCGATGCTAGCGTTAGCAATGATACTGTTTTCTTTATTATAATAAAGTTCTTTGTTCCAGGGTGGATTTGATTTAAATCAAATTGATTTAAATTACTAGTCAGGAAGACTCGATTTAATCATGGATTTCTACATAAAAGTGCATTCTTGTTGGTTGTTATAACCTTAATACATATTCTTCACAACTCAGAGATAGATGTAGGTTTCATTTTTAGAAGGTACACACTATACATTTTTAAAGTGATTTATTTTGAAAACTTTTCAGATTAGTTTTAGGGCTATATCAGAAAATGAATGATTGTTTGGTTATTTTACTTACCAAAGGTAATTGAAGCAGATAGTTCACCTCCTAATGACTTCATAAATATATCCAATTCAACAGGTTAATCATTAATATTTGGAGGATTTTCTTGCCATGCTGTATTAGGAGGAGAAAATCACCAGACAGACATTTAAATTGTTTTATTTAACTAAAACAACAACATTATGTATTCTGGGTTTTTTTTCTTCAACAGGAAACATATAATATTTTAACAAAACAAGCATTTGAATTTTGAATTTAGTTAAACATTAAAACCTCCCCCTCTCTAACGGAGCGTGCTAACGCTGCCAAACAGCTGTTTGGCAGCAGCCGGGTGGGAAGCGCTGGGAGGTAGGCGGAGGAGCGGGGACGCGGCGCGCTCAGGCCGGGAGGAGGAAGTGCGGCGGGGGCTGAGGGGAGCTTGGCTGCTGGTGGGTGTTGAGCACCCACTAATTTTTCCCCTTGGGTGCACCAGCCCCGGAGTACCCACAGAGTTGGCGCCTATGCAATCAAGTTGTATGAGTCTTAAACTGAAAACCCAAGACCTCTGTTGAACAATCCATATCTATGCAAATATAGTAGATACCTCAATCATAATTATAAATGTGTTTTGTAATTGGGTTTTAGTAGAATTTGTGAGACTGCTTGGTAAAAATCCCAGACTACAGCTATCTTACATAGATACTAATCCATTATGTTTTAATTGTAGTATTTAGCTAAGTTCAAATTACTACTTCGTGGGTGAAAATGGATTGCAGAAATCATGGTGCTCAAATGTGGGCTGTATTTTGGAAATTATTATCTCACAGTCATTTTAACTGTGTGGATTCACAATACCTTGAAGAGGAAGAACAGGAAATAAGCCCCATGTGAGTCAGAAAATACATGAGGACTGAAGAACGCTTCCTAATTGTAATGGTTAGAGATTGGCTGTTTGATATTTAATCAGTACTCTAAGCAGTGTTACTTTTTTGTTATGATGCTATCTGATCTGTCTTCCTTCCTGTAAAGGAGCAAACATTTATTTAAATTAAGCGCACTATTTTTTAAATTTAAGAATTACACAGACTCCTGATGTTTTCAGGCAATGTATTTTCATAAGTTCAGAAGTTTTAAAGAATACTCTTTTAGAAGATGCCAAGATCCAAGTAGAATAATAGACATGTACCTCTGACATGGAAATGATCTCTTCAGTCAGTTCTTAATTTGTTAAATTTTGGTTGTTTTTTAGATTCACTGTTCAGAACAAGATGTATTCGCATAAACTTTTGACTGTGTTTCTGCACTTGGGTAAGTTGCCTGAGACAATGATATTGAAACTGTTTAAAAAAAAAATAAAAAATTCTGTAGCCATTGATTTGACGAAGTAAAAGCTTGATCCTGCAAGATGCTCAGTGCCCTCATTTCTCATGAAAATGTGGGCTGCACCGTACCTTACAGACTGGACAATAACTTTCCGATGATAAAACCGATGCAAGTGATAGCTGATCAATATCTAGTTCACAGCCATTTTTTAAAAAAATGTTTGATAGTAAACTTGCAACTGTAATACAGTTAGTTAATGTAGTTAATCAAGGCAGGCTAGAGCAGTCAGTATAACTAGTATTCATACAGGTTAGAATTTTATGGGCAATCTGGACAATACCAACAACTGAGGGTAAAATCCCGACTACACTGAAGTCATAACAAAACTCATATTCACTTCAGTGGAGCCAGGATTTTACACAAAGTGTTTATTTTATTAGGTATGTTTTTGCACTAAACCAATCCCCCTGCTTCATATACAACATTGTTGTAATGAGTGCTCGATTCATGGTAAATATAATAGTTCAAATATGAGGACTTCAGTTTTCCTTTCTAAAATAGAAGAAATAAACAGAGTAGATTAAATCAGACGTGCATAAATTTTGTCAGACCCATTAATGTTGGTATTTTCTATGTAATTTTTGTTTATTTGGCAAAAGTCCCTCTAAATTTCCAAAGATGTTGATGAAAGATAAACCAGATATTTTAATCTAAGTTTCAAAGGTTGTATCTTTCAGATCTTTGCAGCAATTGTAGATTTTCTTAGGATTTCTTCATGTCTTTATTCATTCAATATCAAATGGGTCACTACATTATTGAGACTTAATTAATATAACCTAAAAATTGTCTGCATTTACAGAAGTATCTTTTAACAGGGCAACTGGAGTGCTCAGGGGACTTGCATTGGGAGACAGAGCTGTTTGTCTTTAGCAGGGTGGATTTGATTTAAATCAAATTAATTTAAATCACTAGTCAGGAAGACTCAATTTCATCATGGTTTTCTACATAAAAGTTCATTCTTGTTGGTTGTTATAACCTTAATACATATTCTTCACAACTCAGAGATAGATGTACCTTCTAAAAATGAAACCTACACACTATACATTTTTAAAGTGATTTATTTTGAAAACTTTTCAGATTAGTTTTACAGCTATATCAGAAAATGAATGATTGTTTGGTTATTTCACTTACCAAAGGTAATTGAAGCAGATAGTTCACCTCCCAATGGCTTCATAAATAGCTCCTATTCAACAGGTTAATTATTAATATTTGGAGGATTTTCTTGCCATGCTGTTTTAGGAGGAGAAAATCACCAGACAGATATTTAAATTGTTTTATTTAACTAAAGCAACAACGTTATGTATTCTGGATTTTTTTCTTCAACAGCAAACATATGATATTTTAACAAAACAAGCATATGTCCCTCGCATCTCACATTTATCTCCAGACTTCTTCTCCTTGTCCAGATCTATTCCGCCCCCAACAATCTTCTATTCATTCAACTTTTTGAAACTTTGCACTTTTAGAGAGAGGTAAGGGATTGACTCTGTGTACACAAATTTGTAAAGGGACAATAGAGTTGAGGTCTGTTATTTCTCATCTCTATATATTTATTTATTTATTTATTTATTTAAAAACATTTTTGCTGTTAACAAGCATGTTACCTCTGGAGACACAAATCCACAGTTTGAGAACTGCAAAACTAAGCATCTCTGATGGTATCTTCTAGACTGAGCACTGAACCCCACTGGGTAGATAGAAATATTATCCTAAATAATCTATACAGAAGCCTGTGGAACCCCATAAAATTGGGTCACTAATCCATGAACTATTGGAACTCATTTACAAAACTTTTCTTAAACATTACATGAATATATTGTCTCACACTATAGAATTAGAATTTATAATCCCTATTCCTTGATGAGATATAATATATCTTAATTAAAACGATCTTTAGATAGGTGTTTTCCTCAAAAAGCATTTTATCAAAAAAAACCCCTGATTTAAATAAACAAAAATCCAATTATTTTTTAAATCACTGATTTTTATCCACCCTGGTCTTTAGTCACTGTTAAGTAGGTTTGTGTGTACAACAGCTTTCACTGTTGCTATTTGTGTTGTACCTGTTCTGTAAATAAATTCCTATATCAATGTCAAGTGAATATTTTTAATGCAGCCTACTGATTTATAAAAAAATATTATGTGTTTATTAAGGGATATAAAATATATAATCTTATGCTAAATAATATTATTGCAATTTTATTGTAGCTTATTCATTTCATTTACATTTTAATGAAAAAAATATTATAGTAATGGCAGGCACACTGATCTTATGGGATTTGGTTAGTTTGTCATGTGAGAATCTGCAGTGTGATTTGTCCTTCAAAATTAAGCTATGCATGTATAAAACAAACTGAAATCCCCTTTCAGTGCCAGCTGTAAAATGGGTAGCATATTAGCTATATGTCCTGCCCCATAGGAGTCATGTCCCTCATTTTGTTTTCTCATCATGGATTATGCACTAATATTCTGTTCAGTCAACTGAATCCTCTACATGGAGCCAGGAAACCTAATGAAACTGATGTTTAACAAGGCACAGACTCTGCCTTGTTAAACAAGAGAAAATACCATTGAGGGTTCTGCTGATCAGAAAATGTGTATATCCAAAGAAATTGAACATCTCAGACACAGAAGTAATAACATGAGTTTACTTTTAATCATCTTAGAAACCTATTTTTCACTTTGCATTGGTTTAGTATGCTAAAATATTTACATAAATTGAAATCAGATTGTGCCTGTGAAGGCAAAAGACACAAATTCTCTCTCTTGTTTTTGTTATTGTGGGGTCCATTTGAAAGACATTCAGTAAGAATGAATTTGTATGTAATAAACTGTTTAAAATATTCATACATTTTCTAGGCATTACACTAAAAACAAGGACACATACAAATCAGTTACGTGCATTTCAATAACTAAAGCTATTTTAATTCAAAGAGGCCTATTTATCATTATCAGAAGTATTATTAGCCCACTTCAAGCTCTGATCTATGAACAGTAGCCATGTAGTGTAATAAGTGTGCTCCTACATTGTATAGGGTTTTATTTTCAAGGCATCTAAGTTTGATAGAAAATATCACCTTTTACTAGATCTCATTTTGTAGAAAATGCTTCTTTTGGGCCTATTTACCTAACTGGCCATGTATTATTGTAAAACACATTAATTAGTAGGGTTGCCAACTTTCTAATCGAACAAAACTGAACAGCCCTGCCCTGAGGCCCCTTCCCTGAGGCCCTGTGCCCTGCTCACTCCACCCCCCCCCCGTCGCTCGCTTTTCCCCACCCTCACTCTCTTTCACCAGGCTGGAGCAGAGAGTTGGGGTGCGGGAGGGGGTGAGGGCTCTGGCTGGAGGTGCAGGCTCTGGGGTGGGGCCAGAAATGAGGGGTTCAGGGTGTGGGGGGGCCTCTGGGCTGGGGTAGGGGGTTGGGGTGTGGGAAGGGTGAGGGCTCCAGCTGGGGTGCAGGCTCTGGGGTGGGGCCAGAAATGAGGAGTTCAGGGTGTGGGGGGGCCTCTGGGTTGGGGTAGGGGGTTGTGATTGGCACTTGTCCAATATTTCTGATCACACTTGTTTCTTTAGAACAGCATCTGCTCTGTTTTCATTGTTCCAAGTAGTGTAACTCATTTCCTTCATTCTTTCTTTGTATTTCCAGATTTTATTCGAATGGCAGTTGCTCACTGTATGGTACATCAGATTCCAGCATCGAGCTTTATGCTGCCTTGCATGTCACCGAATGAGACTTCTGTCATTCCTTTGACTGCTGGTGTTGTAGCGAGCGGTCCTGGGTTGCACGGAGAGCATGGAACTGCTGAAACCAACTCTCTGGTGCTGGTGGCTGAAGAGAGTTTCCTCTGTTGCCTTTGGGGTGAAACACATGCAAATTGTTCTTTGTACACAGCAGGCATGGAAACAAAAAAATTTACGTCCTCAGAAATAAGTAGCTTAGCTCCTCAGCAAACAGGTAGGTTTGTAGTGTAGTTATTTAAAGTGACTTAGTAATGGACATCACGTTTTCTTTGTTTTTCAAATATTTTCCTAATACTATTATTTGTTTCCATTTGTGCCTGGATTGTGCGGGGTACTGTACAAACATAAATGAAGGCAAAATTCCTGCCCTGGAGAGCTTGCCATGTAGAAAGGCAGACAAAAGGTAAGGGAAAGGGGAACAACATGCAAATAAGGAGGTAGAAGTGGTGAATGGCCACATCATAATAATATAAATCCATTTTGTTAGCCATATAGGTAACTATCCTCAGTTGCCCCCTCCCCCTTACCTTTACCACTTATTAGTCAGCTAACTCCTTGTGAGCATCATGGTAGAATTAGGTCGTCAGAGGAATGTTGAAAAAAATATATAAATTGTAGATAAGGATGTAGACATTTTTAATGGATTTTTAGCTTGAGAGAGCAACGCTTGTCCCCACCTCCATCATCCACAGTGACTTTATCTTGCATCCTGACATTTGAAATGTGGTTGGTTATTCCTCCCGCCCCCGGCGCACAATGTACCTGGTGGGGGAAAAAAGTCAATATCTTTGTGTGAAATCCTGATCCTACTGAAGGCCATGCCAAAAGTCCCATTGTCTTAAGTATGGTCAGGATTTTACCCTGTATTTCTAGCACTGCCTCATATGTCAGGTGGTCTTTTCAAGAAGTAATCCGAATAATTGTATTGCTTTCTAATGCTGCATAGAGGTTGTAGTCATGAACTGTCGCAAAAAGATTAAAGAATATCAGAAACTTAACACACCCCATTTGCCCCCTACTCCCTCCACTAAAAATTGTCACTAATTACGAGTAAGAAATTTTATTATTTAAACAAATCTGTGTGATTATAATTTACATGAATTTTATGTCCAGCGCTGCACATTCTCTATAGTAAGAGACTACCAGATCACAAAATGCCTTTAAAAATCTGGGTTTTAAATCTGCATTAGGCGTTGGATTTAGGAGCCTAAATCTTTTTCCATACTAGGGATAGCTCAGTGGTTTGAGCATTGGCCTGCTAAACCCAGGGTTGTGAGTTCAATCCTTGAGGGGACCATTTAGGGAACTGGGGTAAAATCTGTCTGGGGATTGGTCCTGCTTTGAGCAGGGGGTTGGACTAGATGACCTCCTGAGGTCCCTTCCAACCCTGATATTCTATGATTCTAAGACTTACTGGTAAATTTTATTTTATTTCTTTAAATGTCTTTGGTTTCAATGTGGTTCAGAAAATGTTTACCTTTTTAAATTTAGATTTAAGCTGGAACATTCAATGTTGGACTAAAGGAGACCTAGAACTGTTCGTTTGTATCCTGAAATTGTCTAACAAGAAGTCGTACTTGAATGGAGAATTTAAGATTAATCTTTTATATGTTCTGTAAGTAAAATATATCGGAAGCTTCCCATTTATAAGGATATCCTAAAACACCAGTAAAGGTCCTATGGGTTTGTTGTCTTACAGTAGTATTTGTGATCTGAAACACAGTTATAGCATTAGTCAGTACAAGTGGATAATATACTACATGCCCATTTGTTCTTAATTCCATACAGTCCTATCAAAATGTGGTCTAAAAATATCAGTCAGGTATATGTTCAGGGCTTGAATGGTTAACACAGGGTATTTCCTGTCCTTTCTGTCCTTTTCTCATATTTATTAAACTGCTTATTTTATTTTAACTAAGTCAAAGGCGTCCTCAATCAATATGCGACCCATAATTTTTTAAGGTTGAATGCTTGATTTTTAGCTCTACCTGCTTGTGTTTTTGCCTCTTATCATATTCTTTCCTTAAGACATTTATTCTTCTTTGTCATTTTTAATACCACACCTAATATAAAAACTAGAATTTTTGATGTTAACCACTCTGTAGCCCTCTTACAGACACAAAAGAAGTCACCACTGTTCCAAACATGCTTTTGGAGGGTAAAATATGTTCATCACCTAGAGCTTTGGTGTCTCTTTTTAATATATTTAAACTAAATGAATAAATCAGTGATTTAAATGTGAATGTTAGGCTACACTTCAAGAGCACACTGATCTCTATAGGCTACTGCTGGATTGAATGGCATACATCTCTTATGCACTTTTGAGTTTCTCCGTTCCCTTTTCATTTAATATTTTCAGACAGTTAGTACTCATGTAAGGAACCATGTTCTCATCTGGAAGTCCACCTGCTTCTGCTCTCCATGTTACCTTGAGGTAGGGGAGTCTCCACTAACAATGGAGAGGAAGGATGGTCTTGTGGCTAATAGACTTGGACTCAGAAGTTCTGGGTTCAGTTCCTTTCTCTACCACAGACTTCCTATGTGATGTTGGGCAAATCCTTTAATCTCTCTGTGCCTCAGTTCCCCATCTGTAAAATGGGGATAATAGCACTTCCCTCCCAGCCCTTGTTGTATCTGTTTCGATTGTAAGCTCTTTGGTGTAGAGACTGTCTCTTATTACATCCTAGCGGGATCTGACTCTTAATTGGGTCTCATATGGATACTATATTATAAATAGATCAAATAGACCCACAAAAGCTTATGCTCCAAAACGTCTGTTAGTCTATAAGGTGCCACAGGACTCTTTGTCGCTTTTTACAGATCCAGACTAACACAGCTACCCCTCTGACACTTGACTCTATGCTTTCTGTGTCTCAAGTACCATTATATCTAAAAATAGTTCCCACTTTTGTTCTTTTCCAACCAGGGTTCATCACTAAATAGAAAAATCTTAGCTGATGGGGATAGTTGAGTAGACTAGGCATGCCTAGCCCCCCTGGAAACACAGATTCAAATCCCAGCTGAGCTGAAAAGGCTCACCAAGGCAGATATGTTCAGAACTATAAATTCACTCTGTGCATTTTTCAAATAAGAGCTTAAAAACAGAGGCCCTGGATGACAAAAGGCCTCATGACACTCCCGTCCCCTTTTTAAGAATAGAAGGTTTTCCCTGGTGCTCATGGCTAAAATTTGGTCTCCTGCTGCTGCCATGTTGCATACTGTGTGCTGTTAGGCTCTCTCTTACCACCCACAGATGGGTGCATGTCAGTGGTGGTGTATTCTAATAGCTTGTGAAGTATTCTGGGATCAGCCAGTAGTAGTAGTCTACAGATAGACCATCTTATATCTTTGAGAAGAAATGTCCTATTTCTGCCAGTAATCGAGAATTCTCTGCTAGCCGTGCCTCTCTGAAAAAAATCATCCGTGAAATGGGTGCACAGGCACAGCACTGCTTTGTGATAGGGGTGTGCTTCCACATCTGAAAGAGGAGAAAAATAAACAACTCTCTTACACCTTGTTAGTGAAAGTGATGAGTCATATAAGAGGTAGAAAATGAGGTGAGAAGAGCTGCAAAGACATCAAGACACAGTGGGAGCAAGGAGACACATACTGGAGCACCCCAGAAAAACCAAGAGCAATTCAGAAGGCTTCAAGTGCTTGATGAACTGATTTTTTGGGGCGGGGGGAGGCCAGAGGAATCTGCAGAAGAAACTCTCAAAGGGGCCAAGAAGACCTGACAGCCTATGGAGTATCCTGTGGAGCTTTGAGAGAGGCTAGAAAGATGAGACTTCTGTGTTTTGTTTTTTCCCCCTCTTAGTTTTGCAAAGTACAAAAGCATTTTGCATCCTTTTGCAGATTCATCCTGCAGTGCAGGAAAACATGGATTTTCTGATATTTTGCAAGGATCTAAAGTTTTATTCCAGTTTCTAGACGAAGCTCTTCCCTGTCTGGGAAATTTAGCAGTGTGTTAACAACTGCCTTGAGCTGCACCATTACCCAAGTTCGAGGTCTCTGTATGCTCTGCTCTCTTCAGTATCATTTTCTCTGGCACGTCAAAAAATTACTGTAATTCCTACCCTGAAAGAAATTTGTCAGCTTTCTACTCCAGATTCCCTGAGTAAGTTGATTTACACATCTTCTCCAAATTATCGACTTACTTACTGCTAATGCGTTCATTCTCCTCTCCAAAGACTATCAGTAGTATTTTTGCTATTGTTTTTGCCATTATAGAGCAAACTTATTTAACATTCCTCATGTGGTGGTAGTATTTTTTTTTCTCCCAGGAGTGAAGGTCAATTATAGTTTTCTTTAGCAAAGCCTGATGTTCCGAAGGAATAACTGACTTGTTTATTTCATGTTTTGGTAAAGGGGTAGCTTCCCCTGTTGGCTCACTGCCTTTCGCACGCAGGCCAGAATAGTTTGAAAACAGTCCCAGTTTTAAAAGTATGTTTTCATGGCATTTGTTTCTCTCTGGGAGGCCTCAATTCAGAAACAAGTGCCAATATTCTCATATTTAGGCCATACAAGCAATGAAAATAATGGCCTTGTTTTGTTATAGGCTCCTCAATGGTTCACATATGGCCTTTGACAGCTCAAGTGTTTCAGCATTAAAAAAAGGATTTTTGATTCACCCACCCCCAAGTATTACAGGCTTGGTCTGACATCATTAACAAAAAGTGCGTCATGCTGTCCATTACAGAGCAGGTCTGAAGAATAGACGTCAGTCAAATAGGACTCTGAAAATATACTTCAGAAAAGATGCTAGTAACAAGAGGGCTGCCAAGATGGAGATGAAATCATTGTCAGAGAGCTGCCTCTGCCTTTTATGGTACAACTTCCTTGGAAGGAGAGACCTATTTAATCCTGTAGCTTTCATAAAATCTTAAAAATGGAGGGCTGGAAGTGACCTTGAGCGGTCCTCTAGTCCAGCTCCCCTGTGCTGAGGCAGGACCAGGAAAACCTAGACTATCCCAGACAGGTGTTTGTCTAACTTGTTCTTGAAAACATCCAATCATAGGGATTCCACAACCTCCCTTGGAAGCCTATTCCAGATTTTAACTCTTCGTATAGTTAGTTTTTCCTTAATATCTAACCTAAATCTCCCTTGCTATGGATTGAGCCAATTACTTTTTGTGGATATGGAAAATAAATTATCACCGTCCTCTTAACAGTCTTCAAATATGTAATCAGGTTCCCCCTTAGTCATCTTTTCCCAAGACTAAACATGCCCAGTTTTTTAAATTTTTCCTCAGAGATCAACTTTTCTAAATCTTTTATCATTTTGTTGTTCTCCTTTGAACTTTCTCCAGTTGTCCACATCTTTCCTAAAGAATGGAACCCAGAACTGGGCAAGGTACTCCAGGTGAGGCCTCATCAGAGCCAAGTAGAACGGGACAGTTATCTCCCATGTCTTACAGTTGCGAAAAAGACTAATATTCTGGGACATAATGAAAGGAGTGTCATATGTATCGCATTGTTGACTCATTCGATTTATGATCCACTATAACTCCCAGATCCTCTTCCGCCTCGCCAGTTATTCTCCATTTTGTAGTTGTGCATTTGACTTTTCAAAGGGAGGGATAGCTCAGTGGTTTGAGCATTAGCCTACTAAACCCAGGGTTGTGAGTTAAATCCTTGAGGGGGCCACTTAGGGATCTGGGGCAAAAAGTCAGTATTTGGTCTTGCTAGTGAAGGCAGGGGGCTGGACTCGATGACCTTACAGGGTCCCTTCCAGTTCTATGAGATAGGTATATCTCCATATATTTATTTATATTTATTTCCTAAGTGAAGTATTTTGCACTTGTCTTTATCAAATTTAATCTTGTTGAATTCAGATCAATTCTCCAATTTGTCAAGGTTGTTTTGCAATCTCTCCCAGGGTGGTGTCCTCCACAAATTTTGTAAAGCATTTTACTCTCTCCTGCACCATTATCCAAGTCATCCAGATTGTAAAGGGCTGAACCTTGCTTAGTCTCCCTCCATGCTGCTCTTCATCAGCAAGTCGGCAACACAGCACTTGGGTTTCTACTCTGCTGTTGGCTCCAGGCCATAGCTGTTCTTTGAACACTCTGAACATAAGAACGGCCATACTGGGTCAGACCAAAGGTCCATCTAGCCTAGTATCCTGTCTTCCAACAGTGGCCAATGCCAGGTGCTTCAGAGGGAATGAACAGAACAGGTAACCATCAAGTGATCCATCCTCTGTTGCCCATTCCCAGCTTCTGGTTCTGAGATTGCACCAGCCTAGTTCCTTTAATACCCTAGGATCAATTTCTTCAGGCTCTGCTGACTTGAATACATCTAATTTCTCTAAATATTTTTTTAATCTGTTCTTTTCCCTATTCTGGCTTGTGTTTCTTCCTCCTTGATGTTAATATTATTGTGTTAACTATCTGGTCACAATTAACCTTTTTTAGTGGAGATTATAGCAAAATAGGCATTAAATGCCTCTGCCTTCTTGATGCCATCTCTGGTTGGCTCTCCTTCCCTGCTGAGTAGTGGGTCTGTACTTTCTCTTGCTCCTAACATATTTATAGAACCTCTTCTTATTGCCTTTCCCCTGCTAGGTGGAACTCATTTTGTATCTTACCCTTTCTGTTTTTGTCTCTACATGCTTGTGCTATCTTTTTGTACTTGTCCTTATGAATTTGTCGATTTTTCCACTCTTTGTAAAATTAATTTTTGATTTTCAGGTAATTAAAGCACTCCGATAGAGCCATATGGCCTCTTACTATTCTTCCTATCTTTTCTTCACATCAGGATAGTTTGCTATTATGCCTTTAATGTTGTCTCCTCAAGACACTGCCAGCTCTCCTGAACTCCCTTTTCCCTTGGATTTTCTTCCAATGGGATCTTACCTACTAGTTCTCTGTTTCTGAGGGTCTGCTTTTTTGAAGTTCGTTGTTCTTCTTCTACTGCTCTGACTCTTTCCTTTTCCTTAGAAATCATCATTTCAAGGTCACTTTCACCCACATTGCCATTAACCTTCAGATTCACAACCAATTCCTCCCTCTTGTTCAGAATCAGGTCTAAAATAGCTGCCCCCTTGGAAAAGTAAAATAGCAAACTCAATATGTTCAATTAGTTCTTGGAATGTACTGGGGAACAATGTCTTGTTTCAGAAGGTGGAGGAAATTTCCAACAGATATCTGAGTAATAAAAGTGTCCCCATTACAACCATGTCTTGTGTTTTGGATATTTCTGTTCTAATAATGCCTCATCCACCTTCCTCTCCTGATTTGGTGTTCTATAGTAGACCTTTAGCATGACATCACCCCTGTTTTTTCCCCCTTTATTTTCACCCAGGGACTTTCAACTGGTCTGCCTCTCACCTCTTTCTGGACTTCAGAACAAGTGTATATATTCTTGATGTATAAGGCAACAGCACATCCTTTTTTCCTACCCTGTCTTTCCGGAACAAGTTATATTCCTCTATACAAATATCCTGGTCATGCAGTGATGTCAAATAAGTCAGAATTTAGTTTATGGCTAATACTGCCAGTTCTTCCTGTTTATTCCCATACTTACCGCATTTGTGTAGAGACATCACTTCTTCACCCTTTCTCTCAGGGCCCTGTGTTCACTGCTGATATGCTCAAGGTCATAGAAAGGCACTCATTTGTGGTGAATTGTATAACTCACCTGTGGCTTTGTTACTCGTCATGCCATTAAAATAATTGTACTAGACAGTCATGCATTCTGTCTACCACTGAATGTATGCAGTGGTTCACTTGTAAAGTTTCTTCCATTTTAAAAGATACTCTGTTTCAGAGAGATTTCCTACACTTAAAATAGGAATACTGCTGATATTGCTCAAAATGGAAGAAACCTTTGGGCTGATTTCCCCTGTGTAACACTAGTGTAAATTGCAGTTATTAGGGTTACATGAATGTAACATGCAAGGGAGTGGAGAATTAGGTGTTTTAAGTGCAACTTGTGTGTGTGTGTGTGTATGTAAATGTATGTATCGAGGGCCTGTGTAGTGATGTGTACATTAGATATATTGACTGCCCTCTCAAGTTTGTAAAATGGGTTGTCTTGATGCCATTTCTTGAAAGTGACTCAAGGAACATTGTTACATATGCTTTAGAAGTGTGATATAATGCCTGTCTGAATCAGGTACTAGTAAGAATTGAATGAGTTTTGACCTAAATTGCAGTGTGACAGCACACATCTCCATTTGTATGCACCATAAGACTTCATATCAACAGTAATATATTGTACAGCTGATATATTTCTATATGCCCTAAATATTGCATATGTTTCCTTTAAAAAAAATTCTGAAAGCATAAATGTATTCTTCCAACACTGGAAAAATTGATCCAACTATTTTTGTTAAATAAACATCTTTATTTCTTGTTAGCAGTTCAAGTGCTTTCTGTTGAAAATTTTGGAAGGTTTTATTAAACCATATATTTTTGTAATAAGACTATCTTCATTTGTATGCTAATCTCTAAAGGAAAGTATTCCAACATGTGAAAAATTCATGAAAACAAATCTGGAGAGTTCAGCCAGAAGTAGTCTCTTGGGCTGCACTTCAGTTTAGAAAGAAACAAAACAGAATACTAAAGAGTTAGTTACTAAATACTTTCCACGAGCCAGTCCAAAGCAATAGTACTATTAATGCCTGGGATTAAATGAGATTTGCTTTGCTAAGAAAAAGTCAAATTATCTACGAAATAAACATGGTATGCCTTCAAAGTAAACAATGCTTCATCATCTTGGAAGTAATCACGTAAAGTTAGATTTTTAGAGTACATTCTTTGTGATTTGTATATACAATATTTATCAGTTATAATCGAGTGTAGTTGATAAGTAATTTAGAAACATATCCTAAGCATGGACCAAATTCTGCAGCTTGTTGCGCACACAAAATTCTGGTTTTGCCTGAATAACTTCAGGATTTTTTTATTATTATAACACTTAACGATAAATTTTGGAAGAGATATAAAAATTCATGTTTAATCAGCATCTGACTATTAGGGATTGGGATGAGACCTTCATGAGTGACAGATTATCCCACAGCTGCCAAATGGAGGGTTTCTTAAACCTTCCTCTGATGTAGCTGGTTCTGGCCATTGTCAGAGACAGGATACTGGAGTAGATGGTCTGACCCAGTCTGGCAATTCTGATGTTCTTGGATCAGGCCTCAGAAATATCTTTCATTAGGCTCCTTCTCCGCCCCCAAAGGTACACAGACTGATCTGTCTCTTGTGCTTTGCTGTTTTCAGTACTATTTCTACTGTTTAATCCAAAGTGGTGAATCTAATGGAATATGCAGAAGATTGTCCAGGACATGATGCTTTTTAAATATTGATCTATTTTTTTTCCAATATAGATCAGAGTTGTCATTGGAAGACATGTCTACAGGTTCTCTAAAAGGCAATTTCATGGTTACTCCCTGCAACTGCAATGGGTCTGACAAGTACGAATGTCACATACCTTCACTGAAACTCAACTACACTTATATTACATGGTTAAACATCATAAATGGGGTAACACTTCTTCAGTCACCTTTAATGTCAGTCAGACCCATAAATATTGGTAAGTTTTCAATTTATTGTACGCCTTTTTTATAGAAAGCAATAACAGGAAGTCCTTATTTTGTGACTAGTCAGTTTTTGCAAGGACTTCAGCTGTAGCTATGTTAATTCTTCAGGGTAACTTCTGCAGGCTGATGTGTATCTCCCTCCCCCTTCCCCCCCACCCCCAGCCTTCCTAGTCTCTGCCCTTCTTCAGTGCAAATCTATGTAGAAGGAGGAACAATGTCTTGGGGCACCTGAGCATTCACTTTGAATGCAGGAAGGTAGATCAATATGTGGAGAACAATGGTCTGGTTCATAATTATTATCTAATTTGTAACAGAAAATAAACTTTTTGCTATTTGCTGTAAAAATAAACCTGCAAATTCTCATCAGCAGTATTTGCATATACTCTCTCACTCTCATTTTGACACTTCCTTCATTAAAGGTACAACTTCTGCATTTTTAAAAGTGGAAGATTTATTTCTGCTATTTCACCAGCCTATCAGCTCAGTGAAATCAGATGACAGATACATTTGATGTTACTTTGTTGCCATCCAGTCTGCATAATTAATGGTTGATAAATATTTTCTGACTAGTTGGGACGTTTTTAGCTATAATGAAAAACTGTTTGTTTTTTTCTTATTAATGTTACTTTTTGGAAAGCAGAATTAAAAACCTTTTGGATGAACACTTCATCTTAGTTGCAAATGAAATTAATATTTTTGGAGATGAGGTGATTTATTGATGATTACATACTGATTTCATTTGAATTATGTCAGTAGGATCAATTTACGTTTCACAGCTGCATCTGCCAATATTAAAGGTGACCGCAGATATAACTCATGAAATCTGTTCTAAGCAATAAGTAAGGTCAGAAGGTCATTTTTGAAATGTATAATTTTTAATAATAATATGTTCTGCCATTAGTGAGCTTGATAAAAGGAATAATGAGTTTTAAAATAAAAAGATGAATATTAGCTAAGTGAGTTGTTTGCTTTGCACACACAAGCCATAGCAACAGAATACATGGCAACAAAATGAGAAAACATTGTCTACCCATGCAGCCACTTAGATTACAATATGGTAATGTTCAGTCTTTTAAAAAGAGTGCTTCTGTACTACCATAAAGAAATTGTCATCAAAATGGCAGAATAAAGTTTTTAAAAGCAATGGACCACATCCTGAATCCTTCACTCTTGCCCGTCTCCACTGAAGCTAGTCAAAGTGTGGATTGAATTAAAGCTGCCACACACAGATCGCGAAATTTGGCCCTAACTATTTAGTTTACACTGACTCAAATATTGATACATTTGGGCTAGGTACTGATAATGTCATCAAAGCTAAGTAGTTCCTTACTCCTTGAATACTCCTATTGATTTCAGTGAGACCACTTGTAGCATAAGCAGATCAGAAAATGACCCCCTTGTATTTAAGGACCCAAGTCTGTAATCTGATGCATGCAGGTGGACTCCTGTTTTTGACCAGAGCTCCATTCAAATCAAAGAGGCTGCATGTGGGCTCAGGGGGTCTGCGCATGCAGATCGAATTGCAGGATGCAGTATTGCCTTTAATATGGCCTTCTGAAGCACTGACTACAAAACTCAGAAGTTCCTCATTTCCAGGTTACAGACACAGGCTTGGCTGTTTACTCTAAACTGAAAAATACCATTTGTGATGGGTTCCCTCCGATGTGCCGCCTGAAACTGAGGTACCACTGAGCCCGCCTGACCCACCAGCCTGGGTTCCCTTTATACTGTACTGCTGTGCAGCCTGCCAAGCCCTCCCCCAGGCTTCAGCCTGCACTTTACCAGCACACATACAGGTAGGGACACACCCAGGTGCAGAAACACCCAGACGCTGAAATCAGCTCTGCATGGGAAGGCTCAGCTAAGGAACTGCCCTGTGCACACCCCCTCTCTAGAGGGTAAGCCCAAAATTATACTGTCTTGCACTGCACAGAGATCTGTACAGCGTAAGCTCATGAAATTTGCCCCCCTCCCTCAATGTGAAGAGGAATATACATAGCTTTCAGCCCCAAGTATGATTTCCATACACTGGTTTTAGACAAAACAAAAATAAGTTTATTAACTACAAAAGATAGATTGTAAGTTCTTATAAGGGATAGCAAAGCAGATTACCTAGCAAATAAAACAAACACGCAATCTAAGATCAATGTACTAAAGAAATTGGATATAAATAACAAATTCTCACCCTAAATTTTGTTTTAGGCAGATTGCAGAGATTCTTGAAAGCAAGCTGCTCTTACTTGCAGTTTAAAACTCTAGATATTCCTTTTACAGGCTAGAAAACCCTCTACCCTGAGTTCAGCCCATCTCCCCTAGTTCAGTCTTTTGTTTCTCAGGTGTTTCCAGCAGGCTTCTTTCTTGGGCGGGGAGTCAGTGAAGAACAAACAATGATTATGTCACTCCCCTGCCTTAAATAGCTTTTACATGTGGCGGGAACCCTTTGTCTCCCAGTTTGTTCCCATGCCCGGTCAGTGGGAAAACACTGGTATTCCAAAATGAAGTCCAGTATTCAGTGACTTGGTCATATGTCTCTGTAGGGCCATAGCAGCCATGACTCGGAGGCTGTTAGTAGCATCCTTTGGAAGGCTTTCAGGTGGGAGATTAGCATCTTCAATGACCTATTGTTTTCTCTAATGGCCCTTCCCAGCCAGCCATCTAGACTGATTGCATTCTGTCTAGGGGCTGTTCCCCAGGGGTAAACACATTTGTAATAGATGCATAGACAATACTCCTAACTTCAGATACCAAAATGATACATGCATACAAGTAGGATAATCAGATTCAGTAAATCATAACCTTTCCAATGATATCTCGCATGCCTTATCTTGCGCAAATACATCATAATTATTCCATACTCATATGATGATAATATTACCACAAAGAATATGGGGCATAATGCCACACCATTTATTAAAGGTGTTTATCCTGAGTGAGAGAACCTCAGTGTTTTCTTAACAAATGTACCCAAAAAGACAGGCCAACCACAGTCATCACTGAACAGCGATAAATAAATTTACTCAGTACCTGGTAAAAGTAGAATCCAAGCTTCTTGATTTTTTACCCAGCATGATTATTATTCATAAGTAGTTGTCCATTTCCTCCCTCTGGAATGTCCTCTTTATCTCTGTTAGAGTCCTGCAAAGCCCTCATTTTCCTTCACTTCATTTCAGCTCTCCTATAAGGCCACCTTTCATAGCCAAAATCCTAGTAATAATAGAATGGATGGGACTACTTTACAAGCCGGCTCCCATTCAGCAAAACATTTATGCGTGTGATTGAGTGCTTTGTAGAATTGGGACCCTAGATAGCAAGAAGCTGATTCTGGTTTAAGGCAACTACTAGACCAGGAGTGGCAGAACTTACTGACCCTCTGAGCTGCATATGACAATCTTCAGAAATTCGAGAGCTGGGGCACGTCTGCTGGGGCTTGTGCCTTCAGCCCTGATCCCCAGCAGGCAAGCCCTGAGACCCCCAGATCATCTTTCCCCCAGATTTTTGCCAGGGTTTGCTGGCTCTACTCGGTCACATGATGCTGCCAGGTCCCCTCCCTGCATGGCAGCTGCTGGAGCCGGCAAGTTGGAAGCTGCGGTCGTGAGGAGAGGCAGCGGCAAATAGCTGGGAGCTGCAGGAACAGCCACTGCTTTTGCTACTGCCTCTCCCCACAGAGTTAAAGCAGTTGTTTGCAGCTGCCTGTCCACTGGAGCTAATACCTTGGAGCTGCAGAGAGGGGCCACTGAGGGTAAGGGTGTGTGTGACTCAAACTGGTGGGGGCTGAACCTTTAAATTGTGCCTCCCCCCCCAGCAGGCACCAGTCATCTCCGCAACAACATGACCCAATAGTTAACCATGTTTGCTAAAATACTGCTGGCTATTCCGTTTTAAGAGTAATTTAGGCTTCTATTATTTTCTGTAAGTATATTTAAATCAGAGTAGAGTAACTTCTAAAAACATAAAGCTTAAGGACAAGACTTAAAAGAGAGAGAGGTCACTGATTGAATGGTGGTGAATACAAACATCTCAGCCAGCAATCCTTGACGGTAACTGGAACATAAAATAGAAGCTTGGTTTTAATATTTTTACAGTAAAGCCTGAACCTCCATTGAACCTGCGACTAGAAATGACAGACAAAGGACAGTTAAAGATCTGTTGGTCCAACCCAGTACTAACACCATATCCGCTTCAATATGAAGTGAAGTTTTCTGGGAACGCTACTCAAAACGCCTGGCAGGTGAGTGTACTTGTTCTATTGGTATTATTTTATTTATTTATTTATTTTTATTGAAGATGAAATCATTCTAATGTTGTATTTAAGGAGACTCTGCTGCAACTGTCTGTCTAGATTCCACAGTGGCCGTGGTCTACTCAAAACTTGAGGGAAGAATCAATCTCAGGGCAGCTATTAGTGCTCATTTCGCCAAACCTGCTTGGGTCAACAGCAGACTTTGAATTCAGGATCTACAGCACTGAAATTATTAGCCTTTGCTGAATGAGCAAAAGGACTAAGTTGCTTAGCTGGAAGCAGTAGCAGACTCATAAACCCATATATGGAGCAGCCACGAGAAAGGGACAAAGACCCGCCCCCCTCATAGTATGGGTTTCACCTACAGACCACTAAACCCTGTCAACAGGTAAATCCTGGTCCCATTGAAGTCAATCACAAAGCTCCCATTGGCTTCAGTGGAGCTAGGATTTCTATGTGTGTGTGGTATATAGTTCTATTAACGAATCACTTTTCCCACTGTCACAATGCAGCTATCTCGGGGGTGAAAAGCAGCATCTATTTAACAGCACACAACAAAATACTGTAGCTGTTTTCTGCTGGCGTATGTAACTTCTAACCTACTTGATTTAGATGTGATAAAGTTGAATGCTTTTGAGCAGTCTTACTAACCCTCAAAATAAACAGCTTCTTTCCTTTGATTTCTCTCATTTTTCTGAAGTGGTGCAAAATAATAATGTTAATGGCTTCTGATCTAATTTAACAGGTGGTTGAGATTGTCATAGAAACCTCCCTCATCATAGGCAATATGCTGGTTGGTTCTTCATATTTAGTTCAAGTACGGTGCAAGAGTCTTCATGGTCCAGGATTCTGGAGTGATTGGAGCACACCTTATAATTTAAACACAGAAGGTATGTCCTCTACAATAATTTAAATAGCCATTGTTAGGACTGGAAATAAATGTGTGCATATATTATTTGATATGTATTACACATGGATAAAGTGTCTATATGCATTCTACTACAAAATCCTACAGCACATGTAGGCAACAAAAGTGCATAGTAAATGCTATAAATAGTGCAACAAAATTTGGCTACACTTAAAGGTTCCATTGTCATTATGCCAACCCAAAACAGAGTATTCAGAGGAGCCTCCCAGTCTTCAGTGAGGAGCCTTTACTAAGTTTAAGTAATGCAATTTAAACTCAATTTTTTAGCAGACGGTATAAGTAAATCTGTTTCAGAACTGGCACAAACTTGCATGTAAAATTCAAAATTACAGAAGTTTATTACACACATCAATTAAGCGAGTAACTTGAGTTATGAAAGCACAGATTCCTGACATGTTGCATGGTAGTGGCTCCTCTGAGGCCAATCAGATGGGTTGAATCAAAGGGGGTTCCACTGAAAGAAAATACCTTAATGCCTCTTGTATTCTGTTGTTAAAGTCTACAGTGAGAGAGAGAATTTATTTGGCAAGTCATTATCCATTCATCTTGATCGCTCATTTATGTTGCCAGTGTTTCCAAACTCAAATGTTCAAAAATCATGAGTCAGCCTCACCAAAAATCATGAGATCAGCTTTAAAATCTTGAGATTATGTAAAAATAATAGATTTGGTGTTCTTTTTATTTGCCTCTTCTTTTTGAGCCTTTAGGATGCATTGGGGTTACATTTTGAAGCTTTTTCTGCAGCCAGAAGGGTCAGAAACTTTACTTACTGTTTAAGAATGAAGGCAGAAATTAGCAACACTGTATTGTAAATTGTCCTGTGTGGTCAGTCTGGGGATGCTGACAATTTTCTTGCAGTGTGTTTCCCGTTCTTCCCTTATTTTAAAAGGAGATATTTCAACCTGTTTTGCTAAAGTTATCCTCCTAGGAATTATATAAGTGTATGTGTGTGGAAAGAGAGAGACAGAGAAAATCAAGGTCCAGACACCCCAAGGGGAGACAGGGGTCTGAAACCCAGAAAATAAGCACTTGAATCAAATGGTTGTAGCCAATGTTCTTGTGTATACAAAACATGTCAAGTAAGATCTTTTATGAAATCTTGTAATGTCTTGAACTTGATAGTCATTAGGAGATTTGTATACAGGTTCTGGTTCTGAATGCATGCATGTATATATGTGTCGCAAATTGTAATTGTAACGATAGTAACTACAGCATCACCTCCCTGTAGTGTGGTGAGGCAAACTGGCAGGGCCAGGCCAGGTATTTACAGGACACCGGCTCCAAACACCTAGCATTGTTCAGCCCGGAAGAGCCAATGGCAGACCATTAAAGTTAACGGGAAATATTGAAACTGAAAAGAAAACCCACGGCTGGGAAAACCGTGCTTTGTATAACCAGGAATTTCCATAGTCTGAGAACAAGGGGGGGGAAATAACAAACCTGCAAATGCAGTTAAAAGGGAAGGTATTTGGAGTACAGGCTATCCAGAAATAGAGGACTAGAGTCTAAGCAGGGTGCTGTCTGTGAAGCACTGGATCCCTTCTAGGACAGAGGGTACACTTGGAAAATGTTCTGGGGCAATAGGTAACTTGTGTTAGAAAAGGGAATTGAGCTAATGTAAAAGGGTAAAGCCAGAGATTGCGTCTTTGTTTTCTGTGTAACTTGTATGTGTTTGTTTTTCCTCACTATTTTATCTTTGAATCTATGATTTTTCTATTAAATAAAGTTTTTGTTTATTTTTACCTCAAGCAGGTCTCTGTTGTGCCACAGTGTGGAGTGTATGTGCCAAAGTGAACTGATAATTGGGGGCAAGTTTCACCCCTTCAGGGGTGACGAACCAGAGGGGGAAAGTCTGTGTGTCTGGTAGTTAAGAACTCAGGGAGACGGATCTGCGAGGACTCGGGACCAGAAGGGATTGTTGAGGTTACCCTACAAGAATTAAGTAGGCTGGTGGAAGCCAGGGTGGGACCTAATCTTTGTTGGCTGGCTACTGGTGTCCGAATATCTGTGAACGGAGGTTCACGCTCCAACCACTTGCAATAACAGATTGTAACGGACTCAAAAGCAAGGGAGCAAAGTACAAGTTTATTATTTTCTTCTGTTTATTTTGGGTTAAGAGAAATAGAACAAATAAAGGGGAAAATGAGCCAGTTAGAATCCTTGGACACAATGGATAAAAAGCATCTTGGGAGCTTATGTTAGAAATATGGTTTACCCCACAAGGGGAAATCAGCGGAGGATCTGAAAAACTCACTCATGACGTAATTTGAGCAGAAGGAGAGAGAGGACGCAGGGCTGGGAAACCAGCCAGACTTTACTTCCCTACAGGAGAGGGCCACTCTGGTAGAGCTGACCAATTACCGATCTGCAGAGACAAGGAGGCGTATGAGCACCAGGTGCAGATGGCAGAGCTCAGAATGCCAGAGAAGAAAGCCATCAAAGAGGCAGAGGAGCAGGCCCACCAGAGATGAATGAAGGCGATCCAGGCAGCCCAGGCCAAAGAGGAGACAGTGGAGTGGGCCCATTAGTGTGCTTTCCACTAACACTGGTCAAAATGTTCTAAACTGGGTGCCTCAAATTAAGCACCCAAATAGCTAACCTGATTTTTTCAGAGGGAGTGGTCTTCAAAAAGAGTTGGCATCTTCTGATTATTAGGTCAGTTACTTAGGTGTGTAAATATGGAATTAGGTAGCTAACTTTAGGCACTCACATTTGGAAACTTACACTGTACCTCTATACATGGGGTGTGTGTGTGTGTGTGTGTGTGTACATATGTACATGCCTTCAGAGAGATTGTATGCACAGATAAAAATACAAATATGTACTGTTCATGGAAAACACTGAGATTCAGTAGATATTCTCTCTATTTAATATTCTATTGTAGGATATTAATTGTATTAAACACATTTCAATGGCCAAAAATCATGTTGCGATAAGCATGATGACAACCTTAAAGAAAGTAATTTCTTCTCTGCAGGGAGCTCAAATTTGCCTACTCTCCCAATGGCTAATGTTAGCATTAACCAATGGAAGAACAGTAAAACCAGCAGGATAGTTGGTAGCAACAAAGAGGCTGCTTTGCATTCATGCAAGCACATTAACACTGGGAGTACAAAATGCTGAAACCAGGCAGTTATATTTTTATACAACTGATTAGCATTATGCTCTGATCTGTATTTAATCGGAAAGTCTATGCTGACGACAAAGAGAGAGTGCTTTGCACCACTGTTCTAGAGACTGTATTTTGGAAGCATCTTGGTCCATTATGAGTGTAATTATTCCTTGAGATACTAAGGAGAATTGTTCAGTTGATGCATGTCTTCAGCTTATTATATGCTCTTTGCGTTGGTCCAAATAATGGATGGATTTTTCAAAATAAACTTTAAAATATGAATCTTCTCACCATGATGTATGCATTGTTAACTGAGGGCACATGCACCTTTTGTGGTGTGTGATTGTACAATATATTTTGTATGTGTTTTTGCGTGACAAGCGCTCTATAGATGGGCCTGTTCTATATTGCAAACTCTTGTCACAACACTGAAATTATTACTGTTTTTTCTAAAGTTTGAAAGAACGCCTATTGACAGAGGCTTTTTATGTTCAAATCAACACACTGAAGTATAATGTCTAACTCTTCATGCCGCTTGCGGTTTCCCAGCGTTTCCTTTTCACTTGCCAACACAGTTGCCCATCCAGTTGTACAACTGCATGTTTGTGTATGCAACACAGGTGCACTCTCCTGAAAATGTACTCCATGTGTAAGATTATATAGTATGTTATGTGACCTTGCGTTTGTTCCATCTCATTTATTACATCATGAGTAAGGATATTAAAGGTGAAAGTCCATGCAGATATAAATGTTCAAATAGATATAAATAATGATAAAATAAGTCATGGGGGTCTCTTCTGCTGCTGTCCCTGTACCCATGTAACACTCATTAAATTGTAAGAGTTGGACTCCTGTGTTTAGGAGCAAGATTTTGATAGAAATAAGCATTTTTGATTGTCCTATAATTTTGTAAAGCTACCTTTTTGTGTGAAGTTTCATATCGCTTAAAGATTCTTTTTCTGTTTTTTCCCCCCTTTCCCTATAACAGATGTCATGTACTTCCCTCCTAAGATACTGACGAGTGTTGGTTCTAATGTTTCCTTTCATTGCCTCTATAATGATAAAAACAAGATGATTTTGTCGAAGAAGATTGTTTGGTGGCTGAATTTAGCAGAAGAAATCCCAGAGAGACAGTATACACTTGTGAATGATCGTGTTAGCAGAGTTACTCTTTTCAACTTGAGTGCAACAAAACCTAGAGGAAAATTCTTCTATAATGCATTGTACTGTTGTAATCAAAACAGGGAATGTCATCATCGATATGCTGAATTATATGTAGTAGGTAAGATTCCGGATGACTTCACTTTTTTTATAAACTTCAGTATACTTGATATTTTCAAGTCAGAACATTTCAGTTTATGATTCCAAGAAGGTTTTTGCAGACAACAGTGATTTATAATGCGTAGTTTTGTCTCCTTAACAGTTGTATCTTTATTTGTATTAATATTTTTAATGTGTTTTAAATAGATGTCAATATCAATATCACATGTGAAACTGATGGGTACTTAACTAAAATGACTTGCAGATGGTCCGCAAACACAAATACATTGCTTGTGGGGAGTTCTTTACAGTTAAAATACTACAGGTGTGTATAGTTTTTAATGTATTATATTTGTTTGGAAACTGTTACTTTGGAAATTTTAATGCAGTAATAGATGCTCCACAGAAGTGAATATAAAATCTGAGCCATTGTGGATCAAACTTTCACCTAGTCTTCCAGCTGGCTTCCAAAATGGAACCCACAGGTTCCAGCAAATCTCACACGTGTGCACAAATTAGGTGATAAGAGCTCAAAGTACCCAGTGTGGGTTGTATTTGCACATTATTCAGCACCTGCAAAACTTGTGGACACAATTTTGGAGGCCAACTTTGAAAATGTGGACAAAACATGTTCAAAACTAAAGCAGAAAATATTACTAAATAACTGTGCTATGAGAGTTTGGTTTGATTCCACAGGCAGCAGGGCTGAGTCCTGGCAGAGCAAACGAATATACCTTTTAAGCCTTCTGTTTTCTTTCAAACTCTGTTCCGGTTTTGCAATACAAATGCCCACCTTGCTTTGCCACAATGGATTTTGATTTGTATGGCTTTTCACAATGGGAAAATTTACTTGAATCATAATTTGTATGACTGAGTCTAGTTGTTCATGTATATTAAATTACACCCAACTTTACACATACATGGTGATTAAATATATGACGGCAGAATTTGGCTCACTCCAAAAGAAAAAGATCTTGTTCAGAAGGAGGTTGTTACTTTACAGTTTTAACAGCTTTAATGGCTGGAGCAGTTTTCAGTTTGCTACTAATATTCATGGTCTAATTTTCAGAAGGTTTGGCCTGGCCCTTGAGGCTTATATTTGAACTGGAAGGTACATGCAAGCTTAGGACCAAATTCTGATCTCCGCTATGCCAGTGAAGAAGCCAGATACTGGAATCTTCATAGATGTTCTTTGGTGTAACAACTTTGGTCTCTTGCATAGAGATGTTTGGTCAATAGAATTCAAATCCCTGCTGCAGAGCTGGGGAAGCAAGGTTCTGTTCAGACCCAGTTTTCCTCTTGTTCCTGCGGTTTCCCCCTTATTTCCTAATTCAAAACAATTCTGACCATCCACACTAGGTAGGGCCTAAAAGGTGGGTTTCCTACTTGCAGAAGTGGAGACTATTTCACCATAGAAGTTAGAACAATGCTTCGTATATCCTAAACCGTTTCCCCTACATCAGCTTCTCCAGCCATTGGTTCTTCTCTGCAGTCATGGTTACTTTTTCCTGTCATCCCCTGGTACCAAATAATTTCAGAGAACGTCACATGTTTTTGTCTCTTCCTTAGGTCCCCAAAGCTTTCATTTTTGTCTGTCCTTTGGACAGAGTAGCAATACTACTAGGGGAAAAATGTGTGGTATAGTTGATGCACCATTCATACCTATGTGCCAGGAGTGCCCTATGAAAAGGTCTCTCTCACATCGTCTAATAATTTTAAACACAAAAGATTCCTATAACTGCGCTAGTACTTGGATAAATAAAATGGAAAAACAAAACCTCCCTGAGCAGAAATCATTGGATTTATTCCCTACTGGACTAGATGGGATATGTGAGAATCCTTTTGGCAAAGAAGCTTAAATCAGCACTTACGGTCCTGCACACACTTAAGCCGCGATTCAGGAAAGCTTAAATGCTTTCTTGAATAGGGATGGATTTAAGTGAAGAGCTTTCCTGAATTGGGCCCCACAGTGTGAAGTGTGAGTGGTTCCACTGAACTCAACAGTATTTGTAGGATTGGACCATAAATACTAAGTGATGGGCACTATAGTGAAGCCTTTGATGGATGGAACAATAAACAAAACCCTTAGGATTTCATATGGAAACCTTTTCTGGGACTATATTGTGACTAGTTGACTCCTGGGCTAAATGTTGCCTTGACTACCTGCTAGAGTCACTTATGTTGGAATAAATACCTTTTCATGCTCTTCCCCTTTCTTTCTCTCATCTTTCCATGTTGGTCTCAAACATGTCTGATAAATTTGCCTGAGAGAAATGGTGTTTCCTAATATCTATAATCTCGTTATAGGTTGATGCGTAGGTCAGGCATTGACACTAACACGGTGTGTAAGTGCATGCCGGCTTTCTTGTTTGTTTGTTTGTTTGTTTGTTTGTTTTTGTTTTGATTCTGTTGAGGTTTTATTAAAAAAATATAAATCTAAATGAGAAGAAAACATTTTGTATGAGAATAACTAAAATAGAAAATAAATTTTAAAAAAATCTGACTAATGGCAATATTTCCAGGTTCTTTAAAACAACAGACAACTTTGTTATTTTCAACATTTGCCTGCAACATTGTGAACAAGAACACACAATGTACCTGGCCAGCAATAAGCTAGAAACCTAAGTGAAATTGACCACTTTGTTTTCACTGCCCAAACTGAATGAAATGCGAGGTTTAAGCAGCCACCATAAATATTTAAGAATAAACTTTGATTTGAAAAATTCCTTCTGTTTTAATAATCTAAGGTGGTGATATTAGAAAGACTGTGAAGATAATTTAATATATAGAAATGGCTAGGTGGTGCTTATCAGTGTCCTTTTGGGGGTATACGAGGCCATCCTGAAAATTGGAGTCTAAAGGTTAGAGTTAAACATGCTGTATTTGCATCATTCCTGTTTTTTTGCTAGAAGCATGAATCTGTTGTGCTAGTTTCTATTTTCCTCACAATCACTGATGCAATTAAAATGTGGCAAATAAAATCCCATTCTACACTCTAGTATGATGCAATATTTTGCTCTTTCACTGTTTGATGGGGCTGTTATTCCACCTTCCTCTACAAATCAGCACCGCCAACAAAAACAGCACACACCATCTAATAAAAATCCAGAATGATGGGGTAAATCTTCAGAACAGAATGTAGCGATTTAATATGCATTCGTTTTATTGACATTAACAGGAGAAATAACTAAATGTACCTCTTAGAGTCCAATTAAATAACCAGTTACATCTCTGGTGGGTAGTTCAAAAAGCCTGAGCTGCACAGGCCTGGATCCAAATTCTAGTATCTTAGGGAAAATTTGAAAACATTCCTCTTTTTCATTAGCCACATTAGCATTTTTCACCACCCCCACACCCAGTTCCCACTCTGTGATTCATCTGAATCTGATTGCTAGGTATGGATGCTGGCAGCCTGTCAGGATTTATTTTAACACTACCTTATCGGGTAGGTTTCTAAAGGGGATTTCATTCTCATGGAGCTCCAGCCATGTGTGTCCAGTTAGGCAGAATCGCCCATCACACATCAATCTGCCCTTTGGGAGCCAGACCCTCAGCAGGTACAAATCAGCATACGCTCATTGAAGTCAATGGAACTATATTCATTTGCACCAGCTGAGGATCTGAACCAGGATGTTTACCTCTAACACATACTCCTCAAGTTTTCTGCCATCAGCGTGTCCACTTCCTGGCTCTTTTCTTACGGCTTGTTTAACTTTTAAGCTCAACCGAATTAAGGCTACATTAATTCTGACTGAGAAGGTCCATACATGGGTTTAATGGAGTTTAACAAATCCACTTTAAATTCACACCTGTAGTTAATTTGGATAAACTTTTCTGTGTGTCCCCATGTAGACAAGCCCTTAGCTGTTTTCTCTTGTTGCACTATGTCCCCAGGAGGTCTTCCAGTGGGGAGAGGTGGTTGTTTGGTTCCCCCCTCCCAACAGCCCCTCTGCTCCATTCCCCACTCCTTTTATGTATTGCAGGCCGAGGGAACAGGGCTCCAATAGAAGAAGTGGAGTGGACCTGGTGGATTGGAGTTACATGATCAACACTTTTGCACCACAGGCAGGAGGGGCAGAAGGGACAGGAAGAGAAAAGAGATGGGAAGTACAGAAGAGGAGGGAAAGGGAAGGTATAGGACAAGAGATCTAAAAAGGAGTGAATGAGGGAAATACAGAGATGTAAGGAAGTGAAAGAGAATGGGAAAGTTAGGAGGGGTCTAGAGGAAGGGGAAATGGATGGAGAAGGAAAGGAAAAGGACATAACTAAGAAGGAAGGGAGGGGTAAAGGCACAAGGGGTGTGGAAGAGGGAACCAACGAGGGAAAAATTCTGTCAGACATTTCAGGTGTTAGTATTCTACTTTTTGTGGGTCTTTAAGCCACCGTGCAGCATCAAAAGGTTGAATAGTGTGGTCTAATGCACCTTATACATGGCAATGAAGAGCCATATTTTGATATTCTGTATTGTCCCAATGGCCATTCCAGTTAGTGCTTTTGCTATGTCCTAAATTCACCTCCATATTCTCGATTGTCTTTACTAGAGTAGGAGAAGAACTTACTTCCCTTCCTACAGTTGAACAGGTAGTTGGGACATAGAAGGAAATCTTCTGTATAAGCGTGTCTTACATACTTGGTGTCCGAAATCAACAAGACAGTTGGCTGTAGAAGGGCTCTAATGGGGCACAGAATCACGGGGTTGTATTCTGAAAAACGATAACTGAGTAAGCACTGACCACCACACTGGCTGGAGAAGCTCTCTCTCCCTTATTTTATTTCTTTATTTTAACAAATGTTAAGTTCTTATAAAGTGCTCAATTGATAGCTCTGGAAACGGAAGTCCTCCATGTATCCAAAGAGACTTGGCTAGGGTGATCCATGCATTTGTGATCTCTGGGCTTTATTATTCCAACTCGTATCTAGGAGAAAAGCCACACTCCTGAGAAAAGATCTCAGTGGGATCAAATGCAGCTGCCTATATGCTTAGCAATACTAGTTTCTGTGAACAGGTCGTTGCTCTCTGTACTGTTTCCCCATTCAACAGAGAGTCCAGGTCAAGATGTTTTGTCCTGATAGCTAGGGCCCTACCAAATTCACAGTCCATTTTGGTCAATTTCATGGTCATAGGATTTTAAAAATTGTAAATTTCATGATTTCAGCTATTTAAACCTGAAATTTCACAGTGTTGTAATTGTAGGGGTCCTGATCCAAAAAGGAATTGTGGCAGGGATGTGGTACTGCGACCCTTACTTCTGCACTGCTGCCTGCAGAACTGGGCCCTCAGTCAGCAGCCGCCATTCTCTGGCCACCTATCTCTGAAGGCAGCAGCGCAGAAGTAAGGAAGGCATGGTATAGTATTGCCACCCTTGCTTCTGTGCTGCTGCTGGCAGGGCACTGCCTTCAGAGCTGGGTGACAACAAGCAGACACTGCTCTCTGGCCTCCCAGCTCTGAAGGCAGTGTAGAAGTAATAGTGGCAATACTGTGACACCCCCCCCTAAAATAACCTTGTGACCCCCCCGGCAACTCTCTTTTAGGTCAAGAACTCTAATTTGAGAAACACTGGTCTCCCCCATGAAATCTGTATACTATATGATAAAAGTACACAAAAGACCAGATTTCACGGGAGAAGACCAGATTTCACGGTCCATGATGTGTTTTTCATGGTCATGAATTTGGTATGGCTCTATTGATAGTCAAAGCTCTCTGTGCGATTGGCCCTAGCTATTAAGGAGGTTGGCTCTTTTTTTATGATCATGACCTCCCACCACAGCTACATTCCACTGGCCCAATGAAACTGTCATTCACTAGGGAGAGGCTCTTGAGTGCAGGCAACAGAACTGCCACAGGCGCTGGAACTAGACAATGAAGTTCATTGTCACGGGAGGAGAGAGAGCCCATGCACACTCGGAACTAAATGTGCAAATCCTATTTTGACTCAACTTTATCTCAGTAATTCCATCACTTCTCCCGCCCCCTCCCAGCACACGTGTGCGCACACACTCACCCCCCCAGGAACTCTCTATGCCATTTCTTCTGGAGGCTGGGAAGGAAGGAGGAAAGAGATTGTTCATGCTGCTTCAGTTTTTAAATACATGGGAAGTGGTCAGAGTCTACAGAAATGGGAGGAGGGAGTCCTATAAATCCCTACATCAAGTTTAAAAAAAAAAAAAGTGTAAACTCCTAACACTACACTGCCAGCATTCTCAACTGTGCTCTGGAGGAAATACTTCTGGAGCTCAGAAGGTAATTCATTATCCACGGGGCCTTTCAGGGCCTGATCCAAATCCCACTGACTTCAATGGAAGGACTCCTATTGACTTTAGTGAGCCTTGGATCAGGCCCAAACTCCTTTACCTCTCTGCCCACACTACCCAAAAAGTTGCCAGTTAATGAGTGGCAAATGTGTAGGTGATCAAGTGCTGTGAAAATCCTGTCTTCTAGGTCAGCAACTTATTTTACATAGGCCACAACATCAGCCATCGGATAACTGCTTTCAGTCAGGCGTGGGCTGGGTTGGAAGTGGTAAACTAGAGGAAAAATCTTTGGTATCTCATTACCATATTGCCTTGAGCCATGCAGTGCAATTTTAATTAAACCAAGCAAACCCTCAAACGCTAAGAATGATTATAATAGTTCTAATTTTGTAAGCATGGCTAGAACACCAAGAGGATAAAATATTTTTTCCTGTGTTTAATTGAAAGTATCATTTCCTTTTTATGTTTCAATGTTACTTTGAAAAGGGTGATCCTCTGTTGTAATTTTGGAGAGGGGAAGGGAAGTGCGCAGTTTATAAAGAAATGTTGTTATGACTTTGGGTTAAAACATGGCATGAGAAGTTCAAGATTTCCAATCAATATTATTTCTAAGCCTCAGCATGACAGCGTTTTCTTAACTTTTCTTTGGAGTTTTATTCATAACAGAAACAGCTCTTTGTTGAAAATTATTAATTGAATGTTTTCATCTTTTTTAAGGAATAGTATCTATTGTTCTGACTTTCCAAGTATTCCTCCGAAGTCAGAGGCAAAAGAATGCCATTTACAGAGGAATCATTATTACGAGTGTACATTTCAGCCTATTTTTCTTTTATCTGGATATACCCTGTGGATAGAGATAAAGCACCAACTAGGAACACTTGAATCCCCACCAACCTGTGTCATTCCAGCAGATGTGGGTATGTCAAAAGATGTCTTTAATATCTTTTTCTTCCAGTAGTGGTCTTGGACAGCAATGTCTATATGCTGTAGGTGGCGGTGTTCTTCGTGACCTTTTGGATAGCTCAGATTCTGGAAGGAGCTGCAAGGTCCTGATTGTAAGACCACTGAAGTCAACGAGACCCTTTCCATTGACTTCAGTGGGCTTTGGATTAGGCCTTATCTTCGCACAATACGTTTTCAGCTGAAAGAACCAGTGTTTACTTGTTTATCAATTTGTGGCTATTGCAGAGAAATTTACAAGAAAGGTTGGATTTAAAAAAAGGTTGTTAGTTTTTGTTTTTGTGGGGGGGGTTTTAATTCATGGCACACAAAAAAGTGCATTTTCAATTATTAGTGGTACGGGAAGGAAGGAATCATCTCCGACCTTACCTTGAAGTCCCTCCATAGCTCTGCCTCTCCCTGTGTGCTTGCTCTTATCTGATTGTGTTGTCCCTATCCTCTGCTGTGCCAGTGATGTCAGTCTTGTTTGTCTGTTACCTTCTGCTACAAATGTCTCTGCACTTTCTTCCATGCTGCCTTTAAGCATGGAACTGCCTGCCTAAATTGGTCCATAAAGGTTATTGACTACTTCAAACCCTCCTCCAGACACCCCTCTGCTGTGATGTTTACAAGAAATTACCCAGGCACGGATGTCTACATTTTGTGGCTGCCCGGGGTAGCTGATGTCCTTTAAATAAATAAAAAGATAAAAATAAAAAAATACAAAGAAAATGAAGTTTAGCTGGAGCCACTAGGAATCACCGAGCAGTTGGCTATTACTTCTGTAACTATAATTCTTATTTCTCCTTCCCTCCTTTTGTTTGTCAGACTCACTTGTTGCACCTTGTCTCAAATTACACTGAAAGCTTTTGGAGTCAGAGATTGTCTCTTATTGTGCTTGTAGAAGGACGAGCACAGTGGGACTAAAATCCTGACTGGGGCCTCTAGGCGCCGTACAAACGAAAATAATAATGCTAACCTGAAAGAGAATTGATCACCTAGTTTCACTCACAGGCTGAAGATGTTCATTGCACAGTGTTTCTTCTGATGTATATTTCTAAACAGACCCCAACTAATATTTCAGGATTAGTACTAAGGAGAGGGAATAATTACAAATCCACTTAGAAATGGTGTGGTAAACTCATGTTGGAGTGACTTCAGGGACCATGGGTGAGCTGGGCCCCATGGATTTGAAAGTTTGACTTTCACTCAAATGTTACAGGGTTCACGTTTGCTTAGAAGAGGCTTTAAAAAAGGAGCAGAAATAGAAAAGAGGAGAGAGACTACTGGAAAAATAAACTATAAATACTATACACAGAGGCACTCATTCACCTCAGTATAGCTTTTGGGGGAGAGTACGAATGTATCCCTGCATAGCACAGAGTTCCATTCACTAGAATAACTTGTTTTTATTGTGAATTTCCCTTACAAAACACTTGGGTTTAAATTTAAGGATAAAAGTTTCACACACAAGAACTAGTTTTGCTAAGCCAGAGCCTGATCCAGATCCCTCTGAAGTCACTGGGAGTTATATTAGGCCCCTAAACAATGCCTCAAGAGGCTTATAAAACCTCAAACCTTTTCCCCCATCCCTAATTATGTGCTACCTACTCCTTTAACAACTGATTTATCCCTAAATACCTGTTGAAACTACCTGTTGAATAGGGTTTTATTCCTGTTTTAATATCTATGCTGTGCATCTGTATATTTTCAGATCTTCTCTTAATTCTTTGCTATGAAGGTTAATAATTCAGATGCTCCAAAAAAGTTTGCACTCAAAAGTGATACTGGGGAACTGAGCTTTTCGACAGTTCTGCTTTGGGGGCTCCAGTTTTGGCATGTGAGAAGAAACTGGCAGTGAAAACCGATGTTTTGTGATTGACTTCTTTCTGATTGCCCGGCCAGACTGACATAAGAACCATAAAGAGTCTGTGCCTTAAATTTCTCCTAGCCTTGAATTAAAAAAACCACCAAAACAGCAAATTAACCCCCACCAATGAATAAACATTTCTGTGAAGGCCTTGTGGCCCATATTATTACCTTGAACATTTCATTGTATAGTTGAGGTCCTAGACTCCCTGGTAAATTAGATTGTTGATCCAGCAAAACATTTAAACACATGTAACTTTAAGCATGTGTGTGTTCCCATTAAAACCAATGGGATTCTTCATGTACTAAAGTGCTTTTGCTATTTCAGGGCCTTCCTAAGGTTTCCCCATAGCGGCTTTGCAGCAAGCGGTATCTCTTAAGTGGATTTTTTTGATACAGGTGTAGACTGCAGGTTTAGCTAGGGTGACCAGATGTCCTGATTTTATAGGGACAGTCCCAATTTTTGGGTCTTTTTCTTATATAAGCTCCTATTACCTCCCGTCCTGATTTTGCACATTTGCTGTCTGGTCACCCTAGGTTCAACAAACTTTCTTCTGTAACACTAACAGAATACTTTGCTTAAACTTGTCTTGAGGCTACAGGCCAAACCAATGTCTGCTAGGAGTTTTCAGGAATGGTGCCTTGCAAAGTCCAAAGAGGTTTACAGTTTGGACTCATCTAAGTCTTAAGCCCCATGTAGGTTTTCCAAAGGACAAAAGAAAAAGAGTTTTGCAGGGGCAAATTTGTGCTTCACAAAATTTCTGCCCAAATATTTTTCACACAGTATATGAAAGCAGAACTAGCATTTTCCCACCCATCTCTAGTCAATATTTGGAACAAGCACTTCTCTCTTTTTTCCAACTAGACTGCTAACGCACAGCAAGAATAGAACAGAGTAAAATATTATGTTACGGGAGCAGAAGACCAAATCCACACAGATAGTAAGACTTCAGCATAAATTAAACCAAATCTTCCATTGCGAGCTAAAATTTAAATGGAGGGAACAATGACCAAAGGAATTGCCCAAGGAAAAACCCCAATGCATTATGGCCATACCTCTTCCCTAAGGGGTTTTGGGACGTAAAAATGTGTTTTACATTTTGCTTTTTGTACTTAGTTTTCCCAAGCACTGCAGAGAGCAATGAGTTAACGAATGATAGTACAGTGACAGTGTGGGCTAACAATGTGGCCATTTTTGGAGTTCACAAATAGTTTTGAGCATTCAAACATATTTAAATGAGTGCAGTTCAAGGAGGTGGTCCTTTGTGGTTCAAAAACACGATTCACTCTTTTCATCCTGTTTTGACAAATGTGTTTGCAGATTCTGTTGAAGCTGACGTTAGCAACACTGACATATTGTAATCCTGGCCTTCGGTGCTCTTTCTCAGATATGCATGTACCATTGCACATCTGTGTTGGTCCTGTACTTGTATTGCCTATACAGCCTGCCAAAAGAATCTTGCACTTGCCAATGCAGCAGCTGCAAGTTACTAAAGTAATGTAAGTTCTTAGTGGGATCTAATAGATCAAATATCCATTAGTTTTCAGGCAGAGGAGAGTACTTCTAGTATACACATTGTACATTGAGGCGTGCTGGCAAATGAAGGCTTTCAGATATACTTGGCCTGAAGAGTTTTTAAAAGTCTGAGTTACACACTGATCACTCTAAACACAGTGGAGATAAGATAAAGCTGTTGAGCTACAGTGAGTGAAGCACGCTCTGCACCGTACTACTAACAAAGTGGTCATTCTAGTTCTCCTTACCCTGTTGTTTTCTTCAGCTTTTTTTCTTGCTTTTTAGTAGGGTTGCTCAAAGAACTTTGAACAAAACATTCTCTTGTTGCAAAATGGGGCTTTGTTGAAATCGAAATTTTCCATAGGAAAAGAGCAATTTTGGCAGAGGTTTCCATTTGGAAAATCAAAACATTGAATTTCAAGTTGACTCCATATTAGTTTCTGCTACTGCCTGAGCCACTGCAGTGCATCATGGGAGTTGTAATTCTGGGTTACTCATGCCCCCATTTTCCCCTTTGGGCCCCCAGTCCCTAGCCCTACTTCATCTTCCATGATGCCCCACTGCAAGCTCCCTGTAGTAGAGTCTCCAGGAGGTAGCATGGCACCTGAAATGGATGCAGACACCAATGTTGACTTGTCCCCACATGAGACAATGATAAACCAAAATGAAATGTTTTGACATTTCTGAATTGAAACTTTTCTGAATTTTTCATTCTGTGGAAAGTTTTGATATTTCAACTTTTTGTCCTGATTTGGGGCAATATCCCAGGGACAGATATTCAATTTGTCAATTACAATTTAGTTACATCTGTAGTGAATGAGTAAGCGAACCTGTATGGTGTACTAGATGTTAAACTGAGAAGATTTTGATTTGATAAGCCAGAGAAAATCTGGAATAACCCCTGATATCAGAGAAGAATTTGCATTGCTGTAGCTAAGATCGTGATGCGGTCCAATGTAGAGGGGAAAAATAGAATATTAAGCACCATTGGCTTCAATTAGAAATTTCAGACTCTACATTTCAGTGGCTTTTTCTCTTCAATTTTCTAGTGAAGCCGTTTCCTCCCTCTAACGTTAAGGCAGAAATCACCAAGAATGTTGGGCTGCTGAATGTGAACTGGACAAACCCAGCATTTCCGAACAGTGATCTTAAGTTTCAGATTCGGTACTCTGTGAACAGGGAAGAAATATTATGGGAGGTACTATTATACTTAATACAAAATAATGTTTTCATCCTTGCAGTGTTTGTGCATGCAAAGTCCATGTCAATCAACCAATGTATGTTGAATTCATTCTATATGATAAAGTATTTTAGTTTGCATTAGAATTTATTTTCTGTGGCAAAATTATATTAGTGAGCTGTCTTTCATTGGACTCAGTGGCAGGAGGTCTGAATTTACCAGTTCGAGAAGTTAAGATCTCAATCAGATGCCTAGAAAACTGTGTGGTGTTCCGATTCTAAGTATTTTTAATTCTTTTGCAGATATTTGAGGTTTCAAATGCACCAACAAGATCAGTCATGATAAAGGTACTGGACCTTTGTGTTGTATATATTGTTCAGGTGCGCTGCAGTGGACTAGATGGATTAGGTTACTGGAGTGATTGGAGTAAACCAGCGTATACCATTGTACAGGATATTCAAGGTGCGTGTAGTTTATAAATACACTCTGAAGATTATAGTTTTATGCATGTGTGACATTGTTCTCCTTCTTAAAATGGATGTAATTTTGCAGCTCCCCTGAGAGGTCCTGAATTTTGGAGAGTTATTAATGAAGATCCCATAAGGAAGCAGAAAAATGTTACTTTAGTTTGGAAGGTATGAAGAATTGTATTTCAGCTTCTGTCTCTCACTGTCTCTGTTTGGATGATATGGATGATGCCACAGTTTGATGGCTTTGTGGGATGCATGATTCAAAAGTGTTGGTGGAGTTATTGGAGGTGGGCATCAAGCAAGCACGTGCGGTCCTGAATGACAGACTCAAACATTCATTATTCATGGTCCTTTTATAGACAGAATAGTTAGGACACAGCTTCATTAATTTTACCACCTCTCACTCAGCAGCGCTGTCAGGTAGTAGGGGTTCCTAAAAAACATTGGTGGCCATACTGCAATATAATCAGACTACAGTTCTTATCTCTTTTCCTCCCATATCTTTCTCTCTTCTCCTTACTTCTGTCTGCAGTTCTCTCTCCCTTTTCCTTATACACTGAAATCTTTTCTACCATGAGCTGGCAGAGCTGTTTTTCTTCCCTACTCACCAACAAGACATAGTATTCTATTAATAGGACAGAATCCTTCCCTCTGCTGTGTGGTTGCTCTGGATGGTTATGAGGTCACAGTGACTCTCTGTTCACTCAGTCAGTCAGCAGCCGTTTTCATTCAGCAGCAGGGCAGGATTCCAGATTTACAGTTCAACAGAACACTTGGTGGTGTCCCAGCTAACTGCCCTGGTTGTCACACCAGAGGCCCATCTTGGGTGAATAGGATCTGACCCTACCCTAAGCGCAGTTACCTGGGGCAATCAGTAGCACAGGCTGGATGGGGTATGTGCTGCTCGTATTCGTTCATCACCCACACAGCCCATATGCACATAATCCCCACCTCTCAAAGCAAACAAGTCCTTTTGCTCTGCTAAAGAATCACTGCATGGCCAGCTCCTCTTCCCAGCCTCTCAGCACCCAGGATAGGAAGGACAGTATTTTATCCAGAGAGTAAAGCACTCACCCGCCTTCCTGTTGGGACAAATCTTGCCACCTGGGCTGCACTGAATTGCAGCAGTTTGGAGGAATAGAAGCTCCAATATCATATGTATAAATCCAATCATGATGTCTTAAGACTTGACCAGGCAATACACTATAAAATATAATTGCAAAGATGTACTGTTCATTTATTTTAAAAAGTTTTTTTTTTTTTTTTGGTAAATATTGCACTTGAGTCTGATGCTTGGCTACATGTGCCAAAAAAACAAAGGCTTCAGCTGGCTACCTGCAGGGGTCAGGAAGGGATCCCCAGTCCCCTCATTTCCCCCCCACCCCCATGTATTCTGGTGTGATGTATTTTGTCTCCTTCCTCTGAAGCATCTAGATGGCCACAGTTGGAGATGGGACCATGGACAGGGTAGGCCAGAGCTCTGAGATGACACTGAGAATTTTCTCTTTCCAAGGCTTGGCTGGCTGGTTCTTGCTCATATGCTCAGAGTCTAACTGATCACCATGTGTGGCATCAGGAAGGAATTTCCCCCAGGTCAGATTGGCAGTAACCTTGGGGATTTTCACCTTACTCTGCAGCATGTGGTTCGCTTTCCAGGATTATCTGGGTATACCTCACGTATTCATTTCCCTGCCATTGCAGGACCCTCGGGCATTGTTGCACCTCAGTCCCTCCTATTCTTTGCCTGTGGCACAGAATCTAGTCTCCTTTGGGCTTATTTTGGTTGTGAGGCCCTTCTGGCCTTAAACTCTATGACTTGGAGTCTTTAAAAACAATGAATGCAAGTTATATTGAAAGATGTTAGTCTCCATTTGCCAGATTCTCAGAAAAGGAGGCCCAAGGTCTGTGTGCAGAATTGTTCTAGCACCTGTAAACCATCCCCTGTACAATTGCTATGACTCTACATGCAAATTGTGTAATTGCACATGCAAATGATTAGTTAGGTGATTGACTGACTACCCTTATTTGCACATGTAGTCATGGTAACTGTGCCTGCAGCCTCGCATGCATTATTGCATCTGGTCTTGAGCCTCCTTTACAGAAAATACGTCCCCAATTTAGGATCATGGCAATTCCTTCTGGCTCTGCATCCTTTAAAAATAATAAGATAAAACAATGAGTTACCAGAGCAAATTAAAGGTTTGCATTTCCTCGGTCACACTTGTCTTAGGAGCTATGGTAAGTAGAGATGTCAGGCGTCAGTGATTATGGAAAAACTTTAGCCTGTTTAAATGGACAGCAATATTTTAGGTATAAGGAAAGTAGTCTCACTGATGGGTATCATTTAGGGTCCTGCTCTCTCAGAACTAGAAGGCTGTTCTCTACTGCCCAGTGAAAATCAAACCCAGCCAGCTAAAATATACTGATGTTTCCTGCAGCCATTGATGAAGAATTACTCATTATGCAGTGTGTGCGGATATATTGTAAAGCATCACACTTCAGAAAACATCACTTGGACTGAATATGTCACCAATGGCACTACCTATACATATCCATGGACGGAGGATGCAGACACCATTACAATTCTAGCTGTTAACTCAGTTGGAGCTTCCTCAATGAATTTTAATTTAACTCTGTCACAGCAAATGAGCACAGGTAAGAATAACAGGTTAGTAATAACACTGATGCATTCAGAAGATGTTTAACATTCGGAATGCCTACTGTGCCTTTTGGCAGTTTTCTTTTAACAAAGAAATCTTTATTGACAAGGAAAATGTACATCTTATGATGACTTTCTCTGCTATTATAGGAATGAAAAGCTTGAAATGCCACATTTTTAACAGAACTGAAATTTCCCAATATTTTGTTTCAGCAATGCCAAAACATTCCCACTGCGGGAACGTTTTGGTGGTTCTGAAATGAAATATGCATCCCAGGACCCCTGGCTGCTCACCTCGGGGACTGCTTGGCTCCCTTGGCTGCCAACTACCTCGCCAGCTGGGGATTCATTTCCCTGGCAGCCTGCTGTGTGAGTGTGGGGGACCCAGAGAACTGGATAGCCTGGCAGCCTACCCTGTGGACTGCAGGGGAACTGGAGATCCCAGGAAATTGAGCAGCTTGACGTGCCCCAGCTTTCTGAGAACCCGCGGCAGATGAGCAGTGGGAGAACTAGGGAGCTAGGTGGGCTGGCAGGAAACCAGGCAGGAAACCAGGCTCGCCGGCCGGCCTGCTTCTTCTGTCAAGACTTTTGATGAAATCAATGTATTCCTGTGGAACATTTTGATTTCCATTGACTCAGCATTTTCTGACAGCTCACTTACTCATTATTGACTTTACACTTCATAGGAGCACCCTCTTTGTTGATTCACCCAGACTCTGCCTTGTTAGGCGGTAGTCTGTATTTAAATGTTGTGGGAAGCATTACTGCAACCTATAGGCAGAGCTGAAATTTTGTAAAATAGTAGTTAAAAGCATGTGCTTTTTATGGGTCAAAGTCTGGTTGATGGTGTGCATGAACATACCTCAGAAAGGCTGCAACTAGCAGCGGGAGCTCGAGATGGAAATTGGCCACCTAGGTTCTTATCCCTGTTCCATAGAAGAGTGTAACAGCACTTGAGCCATAGATTTATGCTCTGTTTTGCTAGCTACATTTTGATGGTTTTTAGCTATTATGGTATGTCTCAACTAAGGGGTGAAGGTTTGAAAGATCGAGGTAAGAACCAGGAATATTGCTCAAAACAGGAATATTGCTTAAGGAGAGAACTCGATGCGAAATGTGGTGGGAACACAACCCACAGATTTGATCCATTTAACACCTGGAGCCAGATACTCAGGGCTTGTCTACACGGTGGGCTAATGTGCTCTACAGGGGTGTGATTTCTCAAGTGCACTAACAATTTTCACATTAATCGGTCCATGTAGACGCTGCTGGTGTGCTTTAATGTAGTGCTGTTTCAAACAGAACTACGTTAAAACACACTAGGGTACCTTCAGTGTGCACTGGCAGAATCTGAATGGACCAATTAATGTGCAACATGTTGGTGTGCTTTAGAAATCACACCTCTGTAGAGCGCATTACCCCACCATGAAGACAAGTCCTGTGCTGGTGTAAAACAATGTCACTTCATTGACTTAAGTGGAGATGCAAAAATAAACAACAAAGAACCTAAACCATTATAGTCTTTTTCTTGGGATCTGAGATGCAGCACGTGTAACCCAACTCTGATTTGGTATAGCTGATCTCATTTTAATCATGCTTTTTACTGTTTTATCAGTGAATATCGTGCAGTCACTCAGTGCTTATCCAGTAAACAGCAGTTGTGTAATTCTGACCTGGACACTTTCACCTCAAATGTATGTGATAACGTCTTTTGTCATCGAATGGAAAAACCTTAATGAGGAAGAACAAATGAAATGGATACAAGTTGCTCCAAATATTAGCAAATACTATATTTATGGTGAGTTTGTACTTTAAAATAAACACACATGGTATTTTTTACCTGTGTTACAGTGTGGTGAAAGGTTGTACTTTCTGGGTACATGAATCCAGCCTCTTTGTTGTATCCTTCTCTTTTTTAATGAAAGAATAGTTTGAGTGTTAAAGATTGTTCTTGGCTGTACTGGATCTTACTTGTCAGTTGAGGGTCAACTATAGAGCTAATGAGCGGGGCTGATACAGAATTGCTGACTGGTCCTTATTGCTGTTAAAAACCCAGGCCCTGGTCCTGCATCACCTTGTTTCACATAGGCATTGGTCCGCAAGGCCATGCACACCTTAGTCACTGCACACAAAGGCACTACAGCCTAGTCGGTTCAGATCTGCGCAAATCTCCATATAGTATACTCTGGGCCTGACCCTCCTTTCATTTGCACCTGCTTTATGCTGATATAACTGCCTTGATCTGAATGGAGTTGCTCCTGATTTACATCCATTTAAGGATCATCATTACCATATTGAACTTGGGAAAAAGTATGCTTCATCTTTGTTACATCCTGTATATGTGTGGGTTTGTATTTGGCTAGTGAGGAAGTGATAAAGAGGAAAGCTCAGTTATATATGTTATGCTAACACCAATATATGCTGAATGTATGTTAAATATAAATATTACATATATTTACTATTTATCCAGACTTTACTATATGTGCTTTGTGGCTTTAATATTTATAACCTTTTCATCAAAAGCTAATAATTCCATAAGAAGAAATTGCTAATCTATCCAAAATAGATTGTTGGGTCTACATTTGAATCCAAAATTAAAAGGTTTAAACTAGAGGAAATAGTTGTTTTTTTCCTGTGGGCTTGCCTTGAGCCTCTGTTGCATGAGATCAAAGCCTCTCTAGAGGCTAGTATTTTATAGTCTTACTAAATTGGAATTTAAATCAAAAGCCTGATTTCTTCTTTCCAGATCATTTTATTCTTATTGAGAAGTACCAGTTTAGCCTGTACCCAATATCCCCTGAAGGAGTAGGCAACCCCAAAACGACTGATGAATTCATCAAAGGTGACCAATATGATCTTAATTATTTTTTATTAAGCAGCAGCTGGTTAGTAAAAGTTCCATTTGGATATGATATGGACTCTTGCTCATGTTTTTTATGAGAAACATCAAGAAAACAGTGGTGAAAACACAGTGATTGAAGTATAACTGACCCTAGTCAAGTTGGTATAAATTGGCATAGCTTAGTTGAAGTCAGTGGAGTACCCCCACCAACTTCTCCTGGCACTGTCTGTACATTTAATTTAATACCATAATGCATTTCAAGATTTCACCCACGTTTTCAAAAGGGACAGTGTTCTGCAGGGAAGGGGCATATGTTGGGACAGTCCCAAGGGGTTTCTGAGGTCCTATATTCCCATGGTTCTTCTGTGTATGGGCTACTCCCTTTGCTTTGTTTGCCGTGGTGATGATTCTGAGTAACAGGGGAACAATGGACAATCCCACAGAGACATGGGAGCCACTGAGTTTTTAGAAAAAAGAACAGGAGTACTTGTGGCACCTTAGAGACTAACAAATTTATTAGTCTCTAAGGTGCCACAAGTACTCCTGTTCTTTTTGCGGATACAGACTAACACGGCGGCTACTCTGAAACCTGAGTTTTTAGAGTAATTTCACCTCCTATGTATTTGTCCACACGTCAGGAATGACACAGTACAACTTACTTAAGGGCATGTATAACCTACTAATGTACAGTCGAGTAATTTGTTTCCGATTTGTATGCATACTGATCATTATCTAAACGGTTCTATTTATAGATATTTTTAATTGCAATAAAGTTAGGACCGATGACTGGAAAAATATTGCAAATAGTGTGAAACAGATTCCTTTCGTTTTCAGATAGGAGTGAAAAACGGAATGATGCAGGCCTCTATGTGATTCTACCAATAGTTATTTCATCCTTCGTTTTGTTGCTTGGAACTTTGCTGATCTCGCAACAAAGGCATGTTGTTTATTTTCACATATGATTCCCTAAATGTGCTTATAAGAAGATACTGCAGCTTAAAAAGTGTGTGCCTATAGAAACACTCATACCTAGTTAGCTTTTGGCACCATTTATATATTTGAGATGTACATTATCTGAAAGACAGCATAGTCTAGTGTGATGGTTCTCAAATGTATTTGATTGCGCCCCCCTTCTTTGTGTCTGCAGTAGTTTATCCCCCCGCACTAGACAAGTAGATATACCGATAAAAAATAATCAACATGCAACTCTCACTACATATTAAAAACTATAAGGCATTGATTCAAACAGAGCCATTTAAGTATAGAGTAATGTCACCTTTAAGTGAGATCCTGCTTACTGGCATCACACCGTTGTTACTAGTGTGATGGGTGTGCCTGTTTTTTGAAGCAGAGCAATTCCATGAATTGCACGAATGAGCCAGTAACCCATTGTAATAAAAGCAAAAGCAAAACTGCGATCGTGGTCGATGCTTACAATTAAATGTGCATGCCGCATCGTAGCAAACGGATTAACGTACAGATGGCAACGACTTTGTATACATTTGCTAGGCAAGCTTAGCAGAAATCCGTCACAATGCAGAGCGCCATCAAGAGTCAAATGCACAGCCCCGTCTGCGGACTGATATGTCTGGAGGAATCAGCTTTGTTAGTTATTCACTGCTGTGGGTAAAATGAGCGCAGCAAGCTTCCCCCTCACCCCAAAGCTCCTCATGCCTCCCCCCCCCAATACAACCCCCAATTTGAGAACCTCTGGTTTAGTGGATTGAACACAACACTGGGAACTAGAAATTTCTGAATGCCCATCAGGACCGGCTCCAGCATTTCTGCCGCCCCAAGCAAAAAAAAAAGAAAAAGCTGCGATCGCGATCGGCGGCAATTGGGGAAAAAAAAAAAGCCACGATCGGCGGCGGCAGTTCAGCGGCAGGTCCTTCGCTCCTAGAGGGAGTGAGGGACCTGCCGCCCCCGAATTGCCGCAGGTGCTGCCCCTCTCCCTTGGCCGCCCCAAGCACCTGCTTGTTAAGCTGGTGCCTGGAGCCGGCCCTGATGCCCATGTTCAGTACCTTTGAAAATCAGGCCATTACCCTGTCTCTGCTTATGTTCTTGTGCTACCCTGATAGTGAGCAGTTGTATATTTCTGTCTTGAGCACTGCCATATACAATGTGTATATTCAGCACTAAATCAATACTTTGTCTAAACATTTCAGAATGAAGAAACTGTTCTGGGAGGATGTTCCAAACCCCAAGAACTGCTCCTGGGCACAAGGAGTTAATTTTCAAAAGGTATGGGGTTTCCATAGTGATACGTTTTTTTAATATGGTTTATGTGTTTCACACTCTTACATTCAGTTTAAAGTGTTAAACTGTTAAGAATTATCCAAATAATCAAACACAAGATCTTGAAGCCACTGAGAGTGGCAAAATGCAGTTTTCTTCAGCTGTAGAAAGCTGACAGTTGGATGTGGGCTAGAACCTCGGATCAAGACCTATTTTGAAATTCATGGGCAATCTTAGGGTATGTTTACACTCTGTGTAACCCAGTGTTTCCAAGCCTGTACTTGAGCATCCACACGGCATTGTAAACTTGGGCTTACAGTTGCTGGACCCAGGTCTCACAGCCATGTTAATGCATTCACACTGCTTTATGCGGACCTTCTGTCTCTGGTCTGCGGCATGAGCTGCGTCCACACTGCAAAAAGATAGGGCTTGGACTCGAGTCAGAGCAGGACTTGGGCGCTGACCCACTCCTCCAGCAGCGTGCCAGGACACAGGTCCTGTATGTTTGCTGACCTGAGTCAAACTGATTTTTGTGTGGATGGAAGTGGGGGCTAGGACTCAAAGTTGAGTCAAAGTCCAGGCTTAGTGTGAAGTAGAGCTAAATCCTGCCACCAGATGATTAGTTGTATGACACCCTTTGATGTTGGGGGGCGGGGAGGGCACATGTGCATACCCAGGGCCAAATTCTTTGCTGGTGCAAACCGGCTCAGCTACAGTTGTGCTGTGCCAATTTACAGACTTAAATGGACATGCACCAGTTCAGACTAGCTGAGAATTTGTCCCTCAGTTCCAGAATTTGACACTTATTCTGTAATCATTGAGACAGTAACTTAAAAATTCAGGATTATTATTTCAAAAAGAAAATGCATCTAATGGACCCACGACTGTTTAGATTTTTTTCAAATATTTAATTTTCATTCCCAGTGAAGTTTTCTTTTCTCATCTTTTATTTTATTTCATTTCATTTAAACAGAGAATGGACATTCTTTGAAGTCTAATCATGATCACTTCCTGCTGAACCATTGTGCCAGCTCCCAGACTTCATATACAGAATTGTTACAAGATTTTTCTGTTTACATTCAGAAGACAGGAAACACAGATACAATACATGATGATTGATTTAAAGATAGTCCTGGAAATAGTTTTGTTCAAAACTTAAGATGCCCATGCAAAATCAGGGACAATTGCCATATTGCAACCTAGAGCAGGGTTTGCTACACATGTAGGCAAAAATCTTGCTTTAAATCACATTTTTAACCTTTGTTTAGTGACCTGTTTATTAAGGCTCTGACTTGCAAAGGGCTGAACACTTTCATCTCCTAGACTTCAATAAGAGTTGAGAATGCCCAGCACCTATGAGGATGGAGCCATAGAAGCAGAAATATCAGAATGGTCTGAGATTCAGCTAGTTAAGTGCAAGACTTGCCCAGTTATCAACTTAAAATAGTTTTTTAACAGAGTTATTGGTTGTTTACCCAAGAACTAGCCTGATTCTGATGCTGAACAGCTTTGGGAATTTCCACTGACTTCAGGCATGTTGAGGAGGCCAAACCCAGCCTCTGGATGTGCACAGCACCCCCATTAAGGTCAATGGGAGCTGATCACATGCATCTGAGTGCAGAATTTAGTCCAAAGAATTTGCAGAAATAATTTAGAGTGTTCATTATGCCTTAGTTTTCTCTGACAAGGACCATTGTCCATGTTATGTTGTGTAGACAGGTACTTCACTCACTATCATTTAAATACATAGCTATTCCCACAGCCACTTTAATAATAGTGTCTGACATTAGGGGTGTGTGTGTGTGTGTGTGTGTGTGTGTGTGTGTGTACACAAATCTGTTGTTACCCTTAGTATGGCAACTTCTGCTTAGTGTAATCTCCATTTAGCATCATTTCCTGTTTGTAGCTAACCTATTACTTATTATATTAAAGTCTTTTCTTTCTTTTTTGTTTAAAGTGTTGCTGTATTGTTAGAATGCAAAGAATATCATTTAATATTAAACAAAGTTCATTGAAATATATAATATAGGGTCTGGTCCAAAGCTCCCTGAAGTCAGTGGGACTCTTTCCATTAGATACATGGAGTGGTGGACCAGCACCACAGTGCTGCTATACTGACAGCAATGGAGAAAATGCTTTACAGTTTTGAAAAGTATCAAATATGGCTGTAGGGCTTTGAACAAAGATTTGTGCATTGCTGGAGGAAGTGTGTGAGTTGCACAGAGACCTTTTTATTTACTTAATTAACTTAGCTATATATAGAAAGGGAAACTTATCACCACCGGCCCAATAACTTGCATGTTGGATCAGGGACTGTGGGCCTGATTCTCCTCTCACGCTGGTGTAAATCAGGAGTAAGTCCATTAAGATCAGTGAAGTTAGACTAATTTACAAACAGCCAAAGGAGAGTAAAGGATTTATACTCCTATGACATTATTCCATATTCTTATGTCCCGTTGGGTTCCTAGCTAAGGAGAAAGAAGTTATGCATGTGAATATAAAGTGTATTGTGCTGAATGGGAAATTGAAGGGTCATGTGACCTTTGACAGCTTGTACTGCAATACAGTCTATATATTTAATGCATGCTTCCTTCGTACACTTTATTAATCTCAGTGAAAAATGGGTCACTTGGGTATGTCTACAATGCAATAAAAGACCATGGCATGGCTGCAGCTGGCCCGGGTCAGCTCACTTGGGCTTGCAGGGCTTGGGCTGTGGGGCTAAAAATTGCAGTTTAGGCATTTGGGCAAAGGCTGGAGCCCGGGCTCTGAAACCTTGCAATGCAGGGGCGTCTCAGAGCCCAGGATGCAGCCTGAGCCTGACTGTCTACACTGCAACTTTTAGCCCTGCAGACCATGCCCTGTGAACCAGTCAATTCACCAGACTCTGAAACTCGTTATTTTTATTGCAGTGTAGACGTAACCATACTGATGAGCACCGTTGTGCGTCTCTGATTCCATGTGCATCCAAGGCCAGGGTCTATACTCCTTTGAAAATAGAAGGAATTTATGCAGCTGGGGCTAGATTCTTTCCTCATTTATGTGAATGCAATTTCCAGTGGGAAAAACGAAGTGCAGAACTTGTACTATAACTCTCATTAGCTTTGATACCCACTGCCTGAATAAAACTTCCACATATCAGCACTAGAAACCTCTAACGTCCTTATGTCTGAAGCCATGTGTAACTCTTATTTTCTTTTGATACGTCTGTCAGAATACAAGATTAACTAGATTCAATAATTGGTTACTAATGTGTGTATTTAATATAGTATGTTCTGTGATTGATACTGCAAGGCTGTATTTATGGAGTATTAGTTTAACAAAATATTATCATTTTTAACCATTAATGCAGTACGGCATAGGATGGGTAAATCCTGCGTCTGTACTGCAATCTTGCAAAATGTACACATGTGCTTAATGTTAAGATCATGGGTGATCCCACTGAGTTTCCAGTGAAATGACTCTTGTACTTAAGGATAAGGATGTGAATAAGTGTTTGCAGGATTGGGTCATAGGGTCTAATCCTGCAGACCTTACTTATCTAAAGCTCCAAATGATTTCCAAGGGAGATATGGCTGAGTAATGACTACGGCACTATCCCTGAAAAGATGTATGCACATGTTTAACTTTACATAGTGTGAGTAGTCCCATTGACCTCAATTATTATTCCCAGTGAGTAAAGTTAAGCAGGACCTAAGGACTGCAGGATTGTGAGGGGAGCATATTTTGTAGTCTCCTTGTGTCTGGCAAATGAGTGTGAATTAAATTTTACTCTGTGCCACTTGAGGCCATGAGTATTCCCTTTTGGTTTCATAGAATTATGTTAACTGCTATAAGATATTTTTGCACAAATCATATGACACACATGTTGAGAACATATTTTACAGTGATATTTACACATGTTACTCTGTCATTATTTACATTATATTATGGTATTGCATCTTTCTCAGGAGATTGTATATTCATTGTATTTGTATATTCATCTAATATATTTTACTTAGTGACATGTTTGATTCAGCAGAAAGTGACATTTACTAATTGAAATATCTATTTTAAAAAGTGGTATTTGATCATTTAATTTTTGATATTTGATAAAAAGTGATAGGCAGTATTCTTAATGTGATCTTGTAGAACTCAGATCCAGAGTTATGCTCATGCTTCAGGGCCTAAGTCAACCTCTAGTTATTGGTGGTCAGTAAGAAACGTGTTTGCCGAGAGGTCCACAGCTGCCTACTGTGGGGTTTCTGCTCTGAAGTATCTTATACTGGCCACTGTTGATGAGAGAATACTGGACTAGATGGACCATTGGTCTGATTCATTACAACAGTTCCTACATTCCTACCTGGATTCATAGGTGATCTGCCTTAGGGAAGGATAAATTTCAGCAAGGGACATTCAATATGAATTAAAGACATTTCTTGGTATATGCATTGTAGCAACTGTCTGCAGCTCATTTCAGTAATCAGTTTGCTAATTTTAAATGTCATATTCACAGTACTTTTGAAGTCCATGGGAGTTCTGAGCATGCAAGCAATGCAGAAGCTATCCCAAATCAGCATTTAGGCTACAATTCAGCAAGGTACCAAAGCAAGTGTTGACATTTAAATATGTGAGTAGTTTAAAAACATGCTTAAATACCTTGCTAAATCAGGGCCTTAAATGCTATGGTGATGGCTATTCTAGGTTAAACAAACACCCACTAGCCTAAGATAGATAAAATTGTACCATACCTTCTTATAATGTACACCGGTCTAAGCATTATGAAATATTCCTCGTTACTTTGGAAGGTTTCCTGCTGTGATATAATATCTGTATGGTTTATTAACATAAATACAATCTGTTGTTTTTAACTAACTGTTTTTTATTTGTCTTAATTAAACTCATCAGTGGGTATACACTTTAAAGTGAACTTTTCTTAGCAGTAAATAGGAAAGCCAGTTTCCTATTATCAATTTATACTGCGGTATATTTGAAATGTTTATATATATTTCCCATCCTTTATGATGTAGGATAGGAGGCATTTCCCTAAAATAAGTGTGTGTGTGTAAATTTCAAACATGCAGTCCTTACTTACAGGTGAAGAGCCTACAAAAATTATTGGATGGTAGGATTTGACTCTAGATAGTACAGTATAATCATAACAGGCATAGTCATTTCAGTTTTGTAAATTATTTTGATTCATTTCTAATATGCCAAATTGTTCATGCAATTGAAATAAAATGCCAAAAAATCCTGTAGCATATAAGGCTTTATCCTGCAAAGCACTAAAGTACTAGCTTAATTTTAAGGACATGAATAGTGCCATTGAAATTAATGGAGTTTGCTGAATTAAGCCAGAATGCTCAGCACCTTCCAGGATCAACCCTTCCCTGCACACATAAGACTCAGGCATGTGCTTGCTTTCTTTATCCCCAATTCCCCCCTTCGATACCCTGCCACATAGCAGACTTAGGTTTTGTTTGTTTTTCATCAATGTACTTTTTATATTAAAATATGCTAGTTTTCATCTGTGGCTCTTAAGTACAGTAACTTCATATTGAAATAAAGCTATTCAATGATAGATGAGCATTAAAATATGTCTTTTCTTCTAGCCTGAAACTTTTGAGCATCTTTTTATCAAGCATCCTGAAGCAATATCATTTGGGCCTCTTCTTCTGGAGCCAGAAATAGTTTTGGAAGACATCAATGTTGCTAAAGCATTGAAAAGTGAAGACAAGCAAGATTTATTAGCAGTTGATTCAATGTTCACAACGATTCAAGACTCTGAGCATGACTCGGCTTGTTCTAGCAGCCATTTCAGTAACAGCCTTTTTGAGAGTTCCCATGATGACAAAGTCAGTGAAGGAATTACGAGACAGTCCAATATTAAGTACGCTACAATTATCAGTAACTGCAAATCAAGTGGGCTTTATGAAGAGCAAAAGAATCTAAGTGGTTCATTTAATGGATGCTTCCTAGGTGAAGATTCCTTAGTTACAGATCCTTTCTCTAGATCATGGGAGGTGGGAAATCAGGCATTTCTAATATTACCTGATCAACATCCGAGCCAAGCTAGCAAAACTATATCCCTTTCTGTTGTTTCTTCTGAGGGCTTTTCAGAACCTTCAGACCATGATGACACTTTCAGTGATGGAGACAGTCCTGAGAGGAGCCTTTATTACTTAGGGCTAACATCAATTAAAAAAAATGAAAATGATATTTTTTTAACAGAAAATTCTAGAGTGATGTGTCATCTTCACACAAATGGTTTATTCAAAGACATGGGGTTTCTTCAGGATACTTCTTCCGATTTAAATCCCTTTATCAAAAATAGCCTTAAATATGAAAACTCTGTTAAAACCTTTGTACCATACATGCCACAATTTCAGGCCACCACCATTAAACTACAAGAGACAACAGAGACCAAAACTTAAGTCATCACAGCATAGTCCCATATTTCTACCTGATTGATACTGTTAGTATTTTTTTTAGAAGGGCCAATATCTTCCCCATCCACCCCACAGGAAACTCTCAAGAATAGTGAACATGTAATACCCACATTTTGAAGTTGGATGCCGCTCCTACATTTGACTGACATAAATCAGCACTTTGGCTCCACAGAATTCCACGTATTGGCCTAATTTAAAAACCTCAGATTAGGGCTTTCAGTTCCTCATTTCGTTGTTTCAAGTATTTGGTACTTAATTAGCTATTTGTGGTGCCTACTCTACATGTTTCTCTGACCGTGTCCTGTTGCAGACACTCAAATGAGAAAATTGGTCTTGAAAGGTCTTATGACAAGGATTGCAAAGGTGGCATTTTATTTAAACTTATCATTGTTAGGCCAGATCCTAGTCTAAGGCCTTTCTTGGCACAGGCTTTTGGCAGCTTTATAGCAGTCCTGGACCACTGGTGATTCCATCAAATGTGCATGGCTACCAAGCCCCTCCCTTTCTGGGAGAGGAGAGCCCATTGCAACTGAGGAACGGGGTGATGGCACTGAAGAAGAAGTGCCTGCCCAACACCACACCGCAGCAGACAGCAGTCCCAGCACACAGTGCCAAAGGACCCATCTGGCAATGGAACCACAACTCTCAGTAGAGGTAAGGATGCAGGCAGAGGCCAAACACCTCTAAAAAAGCTCTTTGAGGAGGCAGTGTTTTCTCTTCCCCAACTTCCACCTGCTGCAGCAGCGAAGGGTTCAGGGTTATTGCAGGCCTAGGGCTGGAGTAGCCCATGCTTCCCCAGCTGGAGGGGGAAGATGAAAACAGGCTGCACATAGGGAGCATGGCCTGCCTGATCTCTCCCCATTGCACGAGCAGCTCTGTAGTGCCTAAATGCAAAGGTGGAAAAAGTCCTCTTGAGGACAGTTCTGCACAGCAATGGTCTGTCCAAAGTAGAAGCCACTTGTTCAGCTAACTGGTATGGCCAGGATTTCACAGTGGGGAGGAGTGCACATGCGTGCGCTGTAATGGCCTGAGGCGTCTTGCTGGAAAATGTTTTCGGCACATACGCAGACCCCCAGAGCAGCCAAGCAAAAAAAAAAGGGGGGGCGGGAGGGGAGCGGAGAATCAGTCACCTAAAACAAACAAAAGGTGGAGCACCAGCTGTACAATGCCCCCAGGCAGTTAGCAGCTTGTGCAACTGCCCTGTTTGCTCGCCTCTAGAACTGGCCCTGTGTGTACGCACACCTGTTTGTACAGCGTTCACCACTTAGGAGTGCAGCACCCATCCCATTTATATATGTGCATATAGTATAAGGAGAGATTATCTTCATCTCAGGCTGATGTGATGAGAGCTCCCTCTCCAGTTTAAATACCTTTATGTATAAAACAATGCTCCTATAGAAACCAATGCATCCATTAGCTAAACTCATTTGTGCCAGGTAGTGTCATACACAAAGCCCCAACATATTATGATGGGTAACAGTGAGTATACACTGTTCGTTCAGGTGGGATCTACATTAAATTAAATACGTAAAAAAGAAGACCGAGCTTGTAACAATGATTACTTTAAAAAAAAGTACTTGGCATCCTTCAAGTAAATCCTTGAAAGTGAGATGTTTATCAATATAGGGGGAGGGTTAGGCCTAGCTCTCCTTACACTGTCTCTTTTAAATAAAAATGAAGGCATCTACTACTGGGAGTGGATAGTTACAGGGAAATTATATCTGTCAATCAAGGGAAAGTGTGTTAAGTAGTAAAGCATCGCCAAAAATAAGAGAATGTATCAGTAGCTAGAGATATACATTTAGTGCAGTAAGATAACAGGAGTCAGACTTCTTGTGGAAGGCTTTATAGCCTCCCCATTTTTGTGGGTTTTTGCCTAGGCAAAATAGTGCACCCGGAAATAAAATGGGCACATTTTTGGAGGCCCCTTTTGAAAATGAGGCTTTAGTAGTGAAGGTACCACAATAAAGTACCATTTTTTCAGTCCCATTTCATGAGAGCACATTATAGAAAATGTTAAGCTAGTGTGGTCAAATGGCAAACTGGTAATGATTGGGAGCCAAAGGATCTTTCCTATATTTTTAATCCTATTGGGATTAAGATTCTCTGTATGAGCTCAGGCAAGTCACTTCACCTCTTTATGTCTCAATGAACCCAGCTGAAAAACTGGGTAAGAAGTAGGGTCTCTGAGGAAACCGGATGTTGCGTCTCACCTAAATTTTCTATGATAAATTACAAAACAAAATAAAAATCCAAACCTATTCTTAAATCAAATATGTATTTTCTATTCTATAATGACTATTTTTATATTGAGAATTTTTCAATTAATTATTTTGAAGAACTTCTGAGCAGTATTCAGATATGTAAGGGTATTGAGTTTAGATAGTATTCCAAAATTTAATCTACCCAAAAGCAACATAAGTGATTTAAAAACAACAACAACAAAAACTTTGAGCTGTGTAGTAGAACTTTATTTAACCAGGAACAATAGGAAATGCTATAGAGTAAAAGGGCTCTGAGCAAATTTTTTACGTTTTCAAAGGTAACTACTGATTTTGGGGGTTTCTATTTCTAGATGCCTGACATGACACTTTAAAGGGTTCTGATGTTCACAGGTTGGGGTGCTTTGTGCTTTCTGAAAATCAAGTATCTCAGATTGAGCACCCAAAATCACTAGTCACTTGAGAATTTAGGCAATCAAAGGCCTGTTGCAAAGACCACTGAAGTCAATGGAAAGACTGCTATTGATTGCAGTGGGCTTTTGGTCTGGCTCATTGACATGCCATAAGGATTGAATCTTCTATGTGGTGTTAGACACTGGAATTTAAAGATAACATTAGTAAAATAAATTAAAAGCTGTTACTAACATCCATGTAAATATATCAATCGCCAGCTGCCCAGTTAGACAACACATGAAGAATGAAATTCATCCCTTCCTGCACAAATATCTCACCACATGGAATTTGTGTGGAGAATTTTCCAAGAGGGATGGCATTCCATCACTTGAGTGGCAAGCAAACCTTGGTATTGTAATGCAGCCCTTCTGACTGCTATTCCTGGAAATCCTGGATCTTCCTTCATCACTTCTGAAGGCCCCAGGCAGTGAAATTGGTATGGAGAGGGAGCATTGCTATGCAGAGGGAGCCCTGCATCGGTTCTACATGCATCCCAGAGTACGGTGGAGCCCAGCTCTGTGGGGACTCCCTATGTGTACCTGTGCAGCAGGATTTGAGGATGAGGGAAGGGAGGAGCAGTCGCAGGACTGGCAGAGCCACAAGCCTTTGTTTCCTGTTAATCGAGATGCCGAAATGTTCTGAGCTGCTGCACCCTCAGCAGTGGATTAACTGCTACAGAGCAACTGTATCACCCACTCCATGGCATGGAGGAAGGATCCTTTCCCACCCCAAAAGAATTCCCTGCCACAAGCCGGGCTGCTCTGACTTGGTGCTGGAGGCAGAAGGGATTCAGTTCATTACGAAGACTGAAATAACAGACATTTGAAAAGATGGGGTATCTCATTGAGTTTCATTTTGTTTTAAACTCTGGGTATTGTGCAAAATTTTCATATTACCAAAACTAGTGGGTAGCATTTGAAGTAAATGAAGAGATCACTGCAGTTTTGCAAATCCTGATGTTGATCACTGCTATGAGGCCTTGATCCAGCAAAACGCTTAAGCGCAGGTGTAGCTTTACGCATGTGAGTAATCCCATTGACTTCAAAGAGGCTGAGATGTCTACCACTGATCTTGTTTGGATCACTACGAAATAACATGTCTAAGTGTCACTGCAATGAAAAGTTCCAGTGTGGAAGCATCACATGTGCCATCTTGCCCTTCTCTCTACAGCCTCCTTAATTTCCCTCCCTGCAATGCCTCTAAACTCAGAAACACTGTGCCTTACCATTTATACGTTGTTTGGCTAATCCTGCCATCCAATGGCCAGTGTGCTCAAATTGAAGTGCAGGCTTGGAAGCATTTGGGGGGGCTTGATTTTTCAGAAGCGGAGAGCGCCCACAGCTCCAGTTGAAGTCATTAGGTGTTTCAAATACTTAGCGCCTCTGAAAATCCAGCCCTTAGTCTGGTGTGCCTTTTTATGGTCCCAGCCATCTTCCCCCTACCCAACCATGCATAACAACTGGTCATCCTTTAAAAACTAATTGCTTCAGTATTTGCAAGAATTCTGTACGACTAGTGAAAGGAATACTGCAAATTCTGAGGGTGCCTCTGTTTAATTAAGGGAGGAAAGGCGAGCTGGTATGGGCAGTCGCTGTACAACTTATACAATTTTTAATCCCTTATTTTGTGTGTTGAATGTTTAATCCCTTCTTTTGCTAAAACAACCTCCAAACCACCTCTAAATTCCTATATTTTTGGTAGCTCAAAAGTGACTCTTTCCCTGACCTTGTGGAGTAAGGCAGAAGAAATCTCTACCATCCCATTTTACTACATGGCATCTTTAGCATCATCTGTATAAAACATTAAATCCCACTCTTTATCTCTACACTCTTCTGTAAAAAGGCAACACCTGCATATCCTGGATCCACCATCTGCTCCCCTCTGTCTCTGTGCTCCTTTAATCCCCTGTAATTATTGCTGCTAAGGCGAGTGGGGTGTGCCATTTCTTTCTTTGACAGTGAGGATTAAGAGCTGGCAGCAGTTATGTAATTCTTTTCTTAAAATTACTCTGAATGAGTCTCCTTCAATCTTTCCTCATTCTGTTGTACTTTAACAGAAATTGGATATCTGGCATGTCACCTCAGATAATTGTTTTTAAATTCACCCTTTCTACATTAACCAACAGCCTCACAACATTTAACATGCCTGCAGTTGGCAATGTATTCATTTTAAGAGTGACCAAAATCATTAGTGTCTATTAATTATAAGGATGGACAAGCAGATTTTATGCATAAGCAGATACAGTTACAAAGTAATTTTGGAAGGATGATTCACCACATTAGCTCAGAATTCAGAGAGCTGTAAAGGGAATGGCATAGAAATTCAATGGAGAGCCTACTGCTATTGTTTTCTTTGATGGTTTGTTTGTTTGTTTTTGCTTGATTGTCTGTGTTACACTCTGTACAGGAATTCTGGCCCAGTCAGCTGAATGATCACACATACTTAGCACACATGATCACACATACTGTGAATCGGCAACTGGTAAATCCATCTAGAGGTCAATTGTAAATTTCAAATAGCTATTTGTTCTTGATCTCAGGGTGGACGTTTGGTCATCAGAGATTTGGGGCCAGATTCACCTCTGTAAGTGAGCACAACTCCACTGAACAGTGGAGTTGCACCTGCTTATGCCAGTAGTGAATTTGGACCTTGATCTTCTAAGTGCACATCTGTTGGCCCATACTCTAAATGCTGTGTTGAAATCATATTTGCAACCATGGTTGTTTTGAGGGGGGAGGGTGTTTCTGGATCTCATTTGCATGTGCAACAATGGAACTTAAATACCCTACAAATATACATATATCTTAACATGGGTTCAGCAGCTGGGATAGGGACATATAGGAAACTGAAATCCTGTATTGGTTGCATTGGGCCAAATCTCCCGCCATGTTTAAGTTTAAGGAGTAGCTGAAGTAACGCCACACAGACTAGTATAAAACGGCTCTGTATTGAGCCAACCGTGGCCTAGTCCATGAGGAGAGGTGGAGAGAATCAGAATCACAGAAATATAAGGCAGGAAGGGACCTCAAGAAGTCAAGTCCAGCCCCCTGCACTCAGGCAGGACGTAGTAAACTTAGACCATCCCTGACTGGTGTTTGTCCAACCTATTCCTATAAACCTCCAATGACAGGGATTCCACAGCCTCCCTTGGAAGCCTATTCCAGTTCTTAACTACCCTTATAATTAGGAAGTTTTTCCTACTATCTAACCTAAATCTCCCTTGCTGCAGATTAAGCCCCATTACTGCTTGTCCTAACTTCAGTGGACATGGAGAACAATTGATCACCATCCTCTTTATAACAGCCCTTAACATATTTGAAGACTCATCACATCACCCATCAGTGGGAGGATATGTCCACACCCAGATGTGAGGGGCCATAAAACTGACTGACATGGAAAAGAGACAAAATGCTATAGCAAATGTGTTTCCTGCTCCATATTTCTCCTCCTGAGCAGAACTTCATGGAGTCTGACCCCTCTAGCCTAGGGAAGTTACTGCAGGCCAAGGATAATAGGAAGATGGGGAGAAAGAGGTGGTCAGGAAGAGGGAGCCAGCCATCATCCTGTGGGGAACTGGGTGAATGGGACCGGGAAGGAGGGTGGCTGAGGGAAAGAGTTCTTCTTTTCTGCCTTCTTCAACTTGATAACCTCCATCTTCATTCGCTGGATGATAGTATCCCTCAGTCACCATATATGGATCTTGGGTAAGTGGACTCCTGAACTCCACCCCAGTAAAGAGATGGCTTAGCACTTAGGCAGCCATCTATATTCGGAGGTAAAAAAGAGTCCCCTCAGGATGAGTGGAAAAATCATGGCCGTGGAGCACAGGTGTGCTGCAGAGATCCTGAGGGCACTATACCATAGATGTACCATAGGCTATGACTTGGCCCAGAAAAAGTACAGCATGGGTACTGGCAGTAAAATACTTTCCTATCAATATACCTCAACTTTTGCTAAGAATAATTCACTTTTAAGTCCCTTCATTTGCCAATGCTGAGACTGCCAGTAAGATTGCAAATTCTGTAGAGTGATTTTTGTGGTATGGTTATTTATCCATCAGGAAAACATATCAGTTTAAACTGCCTAGCAAACAACTAGGAGGAACATATATGACTTCTGAAGTAAATAACTATAAATTCTAGAACTAAAGGCTTGCAAATTAATTTTGAATAGCATTCAAGAGTATAGACCAGTTATGTTAAAAAGATATTAATTAATCAAATGTGGTGTTATTACTGTTACGGGTCATTTGCACTTAAAGATTAGGTGTGCATTTTATTTTTTTCTTGCAATTGATGTTATAAGTAACAATAATTGTTTAAAGTAACAGGAAATTGCTTTTTCATGTATTCTGTATATTTGTGGCTTATTAGTCTGTTCAGTTTGAGTCATTGTTTTGTCTAATTATCCTTGACTTTGAATGTATGCAATAGAATGTTGGGAGGGGGGGTTTCCTTGCCAAAGCTGTGAATTAAATTTTTTATGTGGCTTTCACTTTTGGAATATTTTCAGTTATTTAAGTAATTATTTCTCGCTTCTCAGAATGTAACTTTAAACAGTGCTTTATAACAATAGCAGAGTAATTTTGTATTTATTTTTGTGAATAAAATGTTTATTGTTGAAGTTATATTTAAATACCTGTGTGCTTCCATACTTGCACAGTATCTCTGCTTAGCTTTTGGAACCAACAATTTCCAAGGGACAATCAACGTATTCCATTCCATTTCCCTTTGCTGCTTGAGCACTGATGGTATTATTTAAATGGAAGAGAAGAGCCTTTAGAATTTTACTTTCACAGCTTACACATCTCCCTTAACCTTGAAAATGACAGAGGTCCTGTATTATATATAACACTACCAGAGTATAATCTAATCCAGTGGCTGTGGATCACTTCTTAATATATCCTCTCATGGACACCCAATCTTGAATCCTGTACTTCTTCTGTGGTAACTATACTGCTTGGTTATATAGAGAACGTCACTAGATGGCAGAATTAAGGAAATAAGATTTAAAGAAACAAAACAAAACCCTACCTGGCTTTATTACAGTGGGTGAGGATGTTTGGTTACATCCTCTTATTTCGTATCTTCTGCTTTTAATTTCCTTTACCTGGGTGCAGGGTTTTACCAAATCTGTCATTGCCTTCTGCTCCCACTACTCCAATCTCTCCAGGTCATTTTGCTGCTTGGTCCTAGCCTCCACTGTGTTTGCCACCTTTCCAAGTTTTGCACCATCCACCCATTTGGTCAGGGATGAATTTACACCAAAAGACCCAAAATCAGCTGTACTGGATGCAGAGAGCTGCTTGGATTTGTTTGATTTACCTCAGTTGCTCAAAATATTTTCCAGAAACCTTTTAAAGAGTCCTGAACAAGTCTACATCCAGCAGGAAGCAGCACTAGGTGAAGACCAACGTGTGCTTTCCCCAAGTTAGAGAAGCACCTGGGAGTGCTCCATGAGATAGCAGTGGTCCATGGACTGCAGTTTAAGAATTTTGGCTGTAATCATATGCTCCCTGCAATGAAATCACCACATATTTTCCCTTAGATGTAATATGAGACTCAGCACACATAGCTGTAGGATTATCAAAATGGGCTTGTTTGCAGCAACTGGGTAATATATTCTGCAATTCTTTAGTCCTTAAACCCCACTCATAATTAGTCACCTCCCTAAAGGCTTGACTCAGATCAATACGTTTTGATTTCAGTGATGCAGAGCTGAAGAACTTGGCCTCTTGCCCAACTGGCTGATTCAGTAAGAAATGTGATGAAGTGAGGATGGACACTGAGAAATAGAAACATTCTTTTCTCTGAGTCACAGATGGAGAAAAGTCCAGAATCAAGCGGAGGTGACTACTCCAACATATGTCCATGTTTTAGTCTCGAATGGTGCTAGTGATCTTTATGTTCTGACCACAAAAACTACCCTTCACTGTACAGGATTTTTCAAGAGAAAAGTTATTCTTCATTCCTCCTTTTGAGAGATTATCATATGGCTGCCATGTTTAGCCCACAGATGAAGTTCAAATTAGAAATTCCTTTATAGAGCACTCAGGGCCAAATGGTGGCCATCCCAGGTGACACAGGGAACCCACTCTCACCTAGCGTACCGCCAACATTCTACGGTTCACTGTCCTTAATCATGCCTAAAGGACATGGCCAAATGAGGTGAGGAGTGGCCATGGATCCACTGCTGCTCCTTTGGTAAACTGTGGAGACCAATGCTATGGGGAGTATAGGCTGTATCTTTTTTAAAAGGTGTAGTACCTATTCTGAATATACCCCTACAGCACCTTGGAAACATTTTTTCGTGCTTTTGCCTTACGTAGGCACTACGGTTCCAACCACCACTGCTCAGTTTTTCACCCCCTTGCCCATCCAGTTGTGTCTCTGGCTAGAACAGAAGCAGTATTTCTGCGGGGAAAAGCTTCATATTTTTGTTTAAGCAACTTGCTAAGGTCACAGGGGTTCAATGGTTGCAGTTGGGAATAGAGCCCACGTGTCTTGATTCCCAGTCCCCTGATGTAAACAATACAAGAGAAGAAGGTGGATAAATACCTCTTTATGCATCTCTTTCTTGACTATTACAATCAAATAAGACCTCTCCCCCTCAGGCAGGTTCCTGTATTCCTGTGGGTCCTTTTAAGAGAAGGCCAATTTACAAATACTGTTTTCAGTTCACATGTGCTACTCCACTCAAGTCAAAGAGGTTACGTGTGTGTATTTGAGAGCCAAACTTGGCGTCATATGTACAATACATGCAGTATTCCTTAGGCACCAAGGAGGTCAAAGATGCTGGTGGCATGATAGCTGTAACCTAGAGTAGGTTTGCTTTGCCTTTTTGGCATTTCTCTTTTCATTTGAAAGTCTATTATAATTATTCTATAATAAGACATTATAAGGTTTTTTTTAATGTAATCTAACAAATGCATTTGTTTGGACAAAAACTGAGCTATTTTTTCCTTTTCTCACATAGTAACACAAGTATGGGAGTTTAGTGCAATTATAGATAAACATGGCTAAACAAAATTACCCCTTGAGGGCTCATAATGGACCCTATGCATCTACTGACGGGTCACTTAGGTGAACCTTGAACCTACACTCTTATTCATCTTGCCTTGTAACTGAAAACAAGCAGAAAATATACAGGAGAGAATGTTTATAGCTCCAGTTAATCATTTTTCTGACAAGTTTCTCCTATGTGTGTTTTATTATATTGCCATCTAGTGGCTGCTTAATTCACTCTGTAGTGCACACAGTTGTGTGTGAAAGAAGAAACCCCCATAGAGACAGTGTAAAGTATTTCACATTTTGCAAAGCGAAACGTTTCTTTTTGCTCATGAAGGGGAGGAGGACATTCTGTACAGTCATCTTTCCTTCCAGTGCTGTGAATCTCCATGCAAGACTTGTACACTACTTAATTCAAACTTACTGCTTGACTGCAGTTAAAGCAGTAATTACGCTGGTTACAGTGGTGAAAGTCCAGAATGATTCCCTACCTGGCTTGACCAGAATTACTCCACTGAGTAAATGAGATCACCAGTCTGGCCCAGTATGCTCAGTAGCTAATGATGCCCAGGGACGCACATAACTAAGAGTGATTGTCATTGGGCTGAAACGTCATGTGCTAAGGAAATTATACACACCTCTTTATCCAATTCTGTTTTTAAAAAGATATGCACATTTTTGGAAGTGTAGGAAAGCCTTTGTGTTCAAAGCAAGGAGGAAAGAAGAACATGAGTCATACCAAACTTTAAAATGTTATTGTATTGAAAGTTTGCTGTGGACAACATTTTCCCAGCCTTTGCTTGTGGAGGAGGCAAAACCCCTCTTCCTGGGCCTATCTCTAATATAACCATCTCCAATTGAGGAGTATGTTAGCTGACTTCAACGGGTATATGAAAAAGAGTTGTCATCTGTGTGCCCAGGTGAAAGCAGTGGGAAGTGGAGGAGAGATGGGGGCCAAACCCACCTTCCCACCTCCCCTAAGTATGGAGGATTCTCCCAGGCCATCCTCCCACAGTGGAAGCTCAGTCGCTTCACTCATTTGTGAGCAATGTCACTAGAGATGCTTCTCAGGCCTTTGCAGCTACATGCCAGGAGAATGGACAAGATGGTCTTATTAGCGTTCTCCATCTCTAACTTCTGCGGTCCGTATAGTTCCCTTGCATATAAAGGTGAGTGGGATGAGAACACTTACTTGAAAGCTTGCGCAACAGCCAGGACTGAGTAGCAGCACCACGTCCTCAGTGCAGATAGGTGATGCTGCAGGGGAGCAGCTAGGACACTGAATATGGAAACATGGACCCACCGGTTGTAAAGGACTGAACCCCGCTGAGTCTCCCTCCGTGCTGCTCTTCTTCATCGACAAGCCAGCAACTCAGCCAGCTTGGGTTGCTCTTGTGCTCCAGGCCATAGCTGCTCTTCATGAACACTCTGGTTGGACTCATGAAATGCTGAGGGATGCTAAGGCTGCAGTGATTATTTCCTCTCTCTAACTCTGTATCCAGGCCTGCATGTGTGGAGCAAAGTGTCACGCTGAATGACTATTTGTTTCAGTTACCTGGCCCCGCAGGGGAGAACATAGTGCAGGAGAGACAGTTGCCTATGCACAAAGTCTGGGTGGTTAACGTGGGTTTGCTTACGTTGCGCAGGGCAGTTCTGCCTATAGGCACATGTTTCTATGTAGGAGAGGAGAGGTAGGCTGGGTAAAGTGATGAACTGCATCATTCTAGACACTCAGTGGTAAATATTAAGAGTGTTACCTTTAGAGGGGTGCCTGAACAAGAACCCTGGCTCCTAGCACACCTAAATGTGAGCAATGTTTGGACTTGAACTTCACAGATCAGACCTCCTGCTTAGTTGTCACATCAATACACTACCGTTGTTGAAAACTCCATGAGTGGGTGCAGAAGAGTACTGGTCTGACCTTTCAGAGGACAAAAAGCACCTTGAGATCATGTTCTAAGAACAATTTCAAAGTCTCCCATTTATTTTGGTGAAAAAGCTGGACCATTTTTTGAGCACCCAGTCTCACGCTGTATTAGTCATTTGTTTGTCATCCACTCTCATACACAGTACAATGGAAAAGGATTGGAATCTATACCAACCCAGCCTCCTCTGCATCAACTGCTGCTGTATTCTCCCACATCAGAAAACATGTCCTCAGAAAATCTTGATTGGCTTGACTCAGAAACCTGCTATTAATTTCTTCAGCAAATGGTTTGTGGGGGAGGGAGGAGGAAAAGGTGTGTGTGTGCGGGGGAGGGAAGTAGAAATCCTCTACTGGTAAAAGAAGAAAAATCAGGGTTAATACAAGATGATAGTGTCTTTAGGCTGAAAATTAGAAACCCAAAGAAACCCAGTGAGATTGTTCCATGCTGCTAAATTGACCACTACGGTTCTGTGGATGATGGTGACAAGACTAAATGCTGGATTTCCACTCCCCCTTCCATAGGACAAGATTGAAGAGCTAAAGAGATGCTCAGTCAGTGAATGGCATCAGAAAAGACAAATTAATCACCAATGCCAGACCATTGTAATCTCGTTATTTTGTGGCTGGCTGAATCCATCTAATACAATTTCCTCCCTCCACCACCATGCTCTGTGCTAGCTAGGGAGGGTATTTTTCTCTTCCTTTCCTCTTCCCCTCTCTCTCGGCTGCCTGAAGGCAAGAGAGTCTCTTGGTCTCCCATGTGCACATGCCTTATAAAACAGTCTTTAATTACATGACCACATACTATTTTTTCTGCAGGATCCCAGGTTTATTCAGTGCACTGGGCAGATCTGCTGTGGGGACAAATCAGGATTGTGTAGGACCCCTGCCTTGTTTGTTGAGGAAGTTGGAAGGTTTATACCTACTGTGGTGCCTTGGAAACAGCAGGCCGAGGCCCAACCAAAGCTAAAGGCCTGCACGTTCAACTACAGAGGAGGAAGCACCAGGCCACAAATGACTACTTGGGACAACGAATGGGGGGGAGGGGGCGGAACCCACCAACAAGGAATAGGAGTTAAGGTCAAAGGTTAAAAATCAGGGATCCAAAAGGGGACATCGAGCAGAGGACCCCTCACCGTGCCCACTGCTCTTCAAAGGTGTGTAAGGAGTCAGTGGACACCATCCAGAGGAACTCTACCCAAGGTGTGACTGGAGAAATGATCGGCAATAAGCCTCCACAGACAGAGCTCCCTCACCCCTCCTCACCCTGGAGCTTCCTCCTCCAGGTCTGGGGGATGGCCTTCTTGGCCATTGCTAGAAGGACATTGATGAAGCGGTCTCATGACTTCATGGGGCCATGGATAGGGTGTGCAAGGATAAACAAGGGAGGGGGGAAAGTGCAGCCAGAAGCTCAGTAAGAAGTTCTGGAGGAGTTGGAAGCAGGGCTGTAACCTGACACACACTATGCAGACGTGATGGCTGAGTGCCACAAGGTCCACCCAGGTCTTAGAGTCCGGTGACATGAGCCAGGGCTATGCTCTTGCCGCAGAAGGGACAGGCATTGGGGGATTCCATGACTGTGCCACATTCACACCCATGCTCATGCCTCCATGAAGGAGCCTCCAGCAGTCCATGGAACCAGAGTGGAGTACAGGCTGGCCCACTGGGACTCCCCACCATCCACAGGTGGCAGCAGCTCCTGCCACTTGGTGTGTGGTGGGCCATGAGGGGGTGGAAGTGGATAGTAAGAAGCACACTTGCGGTTTGGAAATGGACCAGCTGGATGGTATTTAGCCCACTCAGGTGGCATGTTAAGGGCAGGCAGGGAAGTTTGTGGGGCAGGGACTTCTGATGACAGGCTCTGGAGGGCCAAGGGCACGAAGCATCCTCCTGCAGGACACGCTCAAGAGACGTAGGGGGTCAAGGCTGCCCTCACCTCCTGGAGAACAAACAAGGGGCATGCATGGTCAGCAACCCCATGCACTGGCTGAATGCCACAGGGTCCACCCAGGCCCTCTGACTGTACTCCAGGAGGTCTCCATCTCATCACATGAGCCAGGGCCATCCTCTAGTGCAAGGGGCAGACAAACTACGGCCCACGGGTCACATCCAGCCCGTCAGACCATTTAATCCGACCCTCAGCTCCGCCGGGGAGTGGGGTTGGGGTTTGCCCCACTCCGGCGCTCCAGCTGCGGAGCAGGTAGACTGGGACAGTTACCTCCTGTGTCTTAGATATGACAATCCTGTTAATACCCCAGAATTATATTGGCCTTTTTCCACAACTCGATCACATTGTTGTCTCATATTCAATTTGTGATGCACTATAACTCCCCGTCCTTTTTAGCAGTACTACTGCCTAGCCAGTTATTTCCCATTTTGTAGTTGTGCATTAGATTTTTCCTTTGTAAGTGAAGTACTCTGCACTTCTCTTTATCTTGATTTCAGAACAGTTTTCCAATTTGTTAAAGTTATTTTGAATTCTAATCCTGTCCTCCAAAGTGCTTGCAATCCCTCCCAGCTTGGTGTCAGCTGCAAATTTTATAGGCATACTCTCTCCACTCCATTATCCAAATCATTAATGAAATTATTGACTAGTACCAGACCCAAGAACGGCTCCTGTTGGACCCCACTAGATGTCCCTCCCAGTTTGATTGAAAACTATTAATAACTACTCTTTGAGTATGGTCTTTCAACCAGTTGTGCACCCACCTTCTGGTAATTTCATCTAGACCACATTTCCCTAGTTATCTTATGAGAACATTGTCTGGAATGTTGTCAAAAGCCTTATTAAAAATCAAGATATATCACGTCTACTGCTTCCCTCTTGTAATGTGGTTCACTCATTGTTGGGACACCTCCTTGTGGCCATGCCTGGGGATTAGCTCCTTTCAGGCCAGATTCCCCACACACATATTCTGACAGTTACTCATGCCATAGCCCCCTTAGCTTTCCAGGGCTCACAGTATTCCCTCTAAATAACTCAGCCCTCCTCTGAGGTCACCTCCCTTTCCAGGTATTCAAATGGCGAATGGATCTGCTCTCCACATGCCATGCCAGACAGTCTTCCAGTCCAAGGCCAGGTCCTGTACCACTTTCTCAGTAGCTGGTAGGAGAACCTGGGCCTGCCCACTACTCTAGGTTTTAACCCAGAGACCCTATGCCCAGCAACAATGATTTGTTCAAGCTCCTACCATGTTGCTGTTGCCCTGGGCTCTTCCTTACCTCTCTTCTTCTTTATTTTCTAGCCCTCCTCTGGGTTTACCACTGGAGCTTCCTTGGCTCCTTGGGGCTAGTTCACCCCTCTTGGCTTCTTACCACAGTCTGTAATCCAAGGCAGGATCCCAGAACCTACTCTCCCTCTAAAACTCCTCCTTGTACCAGGCTAAATCCTCTCCACCCTAGGGGGTGATTGTGGAGCTCCCAGCTACCCTTTTCCCCAACCACCAACTTCCTCTCTTTATAGGCCTATCCCAGCTCCTCCCCCAAGCAGGTTTCATCAACCATTAGGCCTTATCAGTCCCTGGCTTTGCTCCAATTGGCCAATTTTACCTGTTCAGACATTGTGTGGGGTGGACACCCTAGCACAACCCCAATCCTCTAGGCCAGTAACCCTATCAAAAAAGGTAATTAGGTTGGTTTGGCATGATTTGTTCTTGACAAATCCATGCTGGCTATTCCTTATAATCCTATTATACCCTAAGTACTTACAAATTGATTGTTTAATAATTTGTTCTAGTATCTTTCTGAGTATCTAAGTGAGGCTGACTGGTCTATAATTCCCTGGGTCCTCTTTGTTCCCCTTTTTAAAGATAGACATGATGTTTGCCCTTCTCCAGTCCTCTGGGACCTCACCTGTCCTCCAGGAGTTCTCAAACATAATTGCTAATGGTTCTGAGATTGCTTCAGCTAGGTCCTGAAGTACCCTAGGATGATTTTCATCAGGCCCTGTTGACCTGAATACCTCTATCTTATCTAAATATACTTTAAAGAGACTCCTCTTTTCTCCTTTTAGATACCTTGTTAGGTATAACTCATTTTGCACCTTAGCCTCTCTGATTTTGTCCCTACATGGTTTTGCTATTCTTTTGTACTCCTCCTTTGCAATGTGTTCATGTTTCCACTGTTTGTAGGATTCCTTTTTGATTTTCAGGTCATTAAAGAGCTCCTGATGGAGCCATATTGGCCTCTTACTATTCTTCCTATCTTTCCTTCACATCGGGATAGTTTGCAGTTGTGCCTTTAATAGTGTCTGCTTGAGAAAGCACCAGCTCTCCTCCACTCCTTTATCCCCTGAGATTTTCTTCCCGGGGACCTTACCTACTTTGCTAAAGTCTGCTTTTTTGAAGTTCAATGCCCTTATTCTGCTACTCTCAGGCCTTCCTTTCCTAAGGATCATGAAATCTATCATTTCATGATCACTGTCACCCATATTGCCTGCCACCTTCACATTCGCTACCAATTCTTCACTTTTGGTCTGATTCAAGTCCAAAATGGCTGTCCCCCTGCTTACTTCCTCCACTTTCTGAAACAAAGAGTTGTCCCCAATATATTCCAAGAACTTATTGAAAATGTTGTGTTTTGCCATGTGACTTTTCCAACAGATGTCTGGGTAGTTTAAGTCCCCCATTACTACCTCTTCTTGTGTTTTGGATATTTCTGTTAGTTGTTCTAGAAATGCTTCCTCTTCCTGATCTGGTGGGGTACAGTAGATCCCTATCATGACATCACCTCTATTTTTTTAATCCCTTTTATCTTTACCCAGAGACTTTCATCTGGCCTGCCTCTCACCTCCATCTGGATCTCTGAACAAGTGTATATATTCCTCATGTATAATGCAACACCTCCGCCCTTTTTATCCTGCCTCTCCTTCCCAAACAAGCTATACACTGCTGCACTAATATTCCAACCATGAGACTTATCCCACCAGGTCTCTGTGCCAGTTCTTCATATTTATTCCCCATACTCCTTGCATATTCCTCCACTGATTTCCCTCGTTGCTCCTATGCAGGGCCGGTGCAAGGAAGTTTTGCGCCCTAGGTGAAACTTCCACCTTGCGCCCCCCCCCCAGCCCTGCGGCAGCTCCCCGCCCTGAGGCGCTCCCCCGCGGCAGCTCCTCCCCCCTGCCCTGAGGCGCCCCCCCGCGGCAGCTCCTCCCCCCTGCCCTGAGGCGCCCCCCCGCGGTAGCTCCCTCCCCCCTGGGGAGCCGTGCGGCAGCTCCCCACCCCAGCTCACCTCTGCTCCCCCTCCTCCCCGAGCACGCCGCCCCCGCTCTAATTCTCCTCCCAGGCTTGCGGCGCCAAACAGCTAATTGGTGCCACAATCCTGGGAGGAGAGAGAAGTGGAGCAGCGACGGCGTGCTCAGGGAGGGGGTGGAGCAGAGGTGAGCTGGGGTGGGAAGCCCTGCTGCAGCTCCCCCCTCCGCCCTGAGGCATCCCCATGGCAGCTCCCCACCTCCCCAGCCTGGGGAGCCGTGCGGCACCTCCCCATCCCAGCTCACCTCTGCTCCGCCTCCTCCCCGAGCACGCCGCCCCTGCTCTAATTCCCCTCCCAGGCTTGTGGCACCAAACAGCTGATTGGCGCTGCAAGCCTGGGAGGCGGGAGAAATGGAGCAGTGACCGCGCGCTCGGGGAGGAATGCTGTAAAAATAAAATTGGGGGCACCGCTTTTTGGTGCCCCCAAATCTTGGCGCCCTAGGCAACCGCCTAGTTCGCCTTAATGGTAGCACCTGCCCTGCTCCTATGACCCTATTGTAATTTTCCACATCCCCCTCAACATCTAGCCCTGTGTTAAGGACATCTCTTTTATGCTTGCCTAACATTGGGCTTTTGTCACCTGCTCCCTTTGAACCTACTCTAAAGCCCGCCTCACTAGATTGGCGATTCAATAGATGCAAAGATTCTCTTCCCCTTCTGGGTCAGGTGGACCCCATCTCTTTCCAGCAGATCTTCTTCCTGGAACCAGCATCCCATAGTAAAGGAAGCTGAAGGCCTCTTTTCTTTCAAGGTACTTTCTCTTTCTTTCAAGGTACGATATTTTCCCAGAATCAAAGTACATGATGGCCAGCAGGTGGCATCATGGAGTAGAAAAGAAATAAAGAAATAATGCTTCCTTGTTAAACTTGCATAGATTTTAGCTGGTTTATCTGTAATTTAAAGAATCACACAACTGATTTATTTCATTTTCAGGGCTAACTTCCCATAAGAATCAGACAAGAAAAGGCACAAGTTTCAGATATTTTTGCTAGGCAATCACAGCTCCTTCCCTGAGAAATGGACTTTGAATTTCTGTTGCAAATAATAGTAAGATCTATTCTACGTGATTAAATCTTAGCATTCTTAGTGATTAAATCAATGTTCCATGCACATCTATGTAACCAGGGCCAGTTTTAGGTGCGGGCAAGCAGGGCGGCCAACCTGGGTGCCAGCGTCCAGAGGGTGCCTGTTGTGAAGCAGAGAAACTGCCAGCCAGCACAGCAGGGGTGAAACAAAGCCTTTGGGCCGGCGAGCCCCACCCCTCTATACCTGCAGCCAATCCCAGGTCTGGAGGGGGGATAAAAGAAGAGAGCCTGGCTCACTTCAGGGCTGATTGGTGGAGAGGCAGGAGCTAGCTGTCTCCTTGCCTGAAGGGACAGAGGACTGGCCTGCCAGCCAGGGCAGCCACCTGGAAGTAAGCACTGGTTTCCTAGCCAAGGGAGTCTATGAAGGACCCCTCAGCATGGGAGGTACCTGACTGAGCAAGCCCCAGAGACATTATGGGGCTTGCCCTCACCAGCTTGTGGCTGCCTCACCCGAGGGAGACTGGGACTGCAGCAAGGTGCTGTCTGGACCCCAAAGGGAGTCTTGTGGAAAGCAAGCTACCTGGTAGATTGGACTAGAGGGAACATGCCCTAAACTGAATGGACTGGTAGGAAGTAGCCCAGGGCAGTGGATTCTGACTCCCTGCCGGGAGGGACACCAACCCCCCTGTTCAGGGGTTGCCATACACAGGGCCCGGGCTGAGGCCTGTTGGAGAGGGGCTGAGTACCTGGCAATCTAACCCCTAGGCTGCTCAGCCACCCAAACCCCATTACAGTGCCACACTGCTGGATGGGCTGGATGTTTTGTTCCACTGATTGGCTGTGGGTTTGTTGGTTGCTTGCGAGGGAGGCGCTGGCAAAAATGTTTTCTGCCCTGGCTGGGAGAATGGCTAGCGCTGTTCCTGTACGTAACTCATTTTATTTAAGAAAAGTACTGCTCTTTACAAGACATACTGATAGCGCATGGCCAACAGATAAGCTACAAGACCCTAGAGCCTAACCAGTATGCTGACAAGAGAACAAATACTGCTCTGAGTAAAAGAGAGCAATAGTTACACTGATCACTGCTGTCAGAATCTTTTTTCAAAATTTCTGAATAAGTGTTTTAAAGACAAAGTCACTTATCAAATAAGTTGAAGACTAGGCAGAAAGGGGACAAATGAGAAGTCTGCTAATTTTAGAATGGTTAATAACTGGTATTATTAATAATCATATTTATTATGTGTAATGCAGTGATGCCTAGGAGGCCCAATCATGGACCAGGACCCCACTGTGCTAGGTGCTGTACAAACACAGAACAAGACAGAAGGTCCCTGCTCCAAGGGGCTTATCCTCTAAGTAACCTATCTCCCATTAGTTACATTAATTGCTTTAAAATTTAAAAAAATCTTTTGATACTTTTGCTGTTTGTATTAATAGGAGTCTATGAGTACTTAGGCCTAGGGCTAGAAGACCTAAACCTGAGTTTTGCTGTTCTGCTCCTGAACTCCAATCCAGGGACTCTTATGTACAAGGAGAACCTTGAAACACTCCATGGGCCTGATCCAAAAGTCAATGGAAATATTCCCCGTGACTTCAATAGGCTTTCGAGCAGGCTCTATATGCATATTATTTTGTAAAAATATACAGTTCAAGAATGTACTTCTCGAATATTAAAAATATAGCTAAGTGGAACATTAGCTACTGATGCTTCAGTTTAAATGATTCCCATTACAGGACATCCTATTTAAACTGAGGACACTATTCCAATAAGATTTGGGAAAGGGAAACCCTCCTCATATGGGAATTTCAGAAGTATCCTCTGAGGTTGAAAGGGAAAAATAACTTTCCAGTCCTCTTTCTACTGGACATGCGAATGGGCGTTCATTCGGTCAAGTCTTGTAAGAACTGCATACTCACTGATGTGAGTGTCAATTGTTCTATACAATAATAAGAACATTTTGTTTACAGCACTTGATCCATATGCTGGAAGCTATAGTTTTCAAAAACTCAGTTGCAGCATTTTTTCACAATAGAACTGCACATTAGGAAGACCAAAAGAATATGCAAAAATGATTTTCTTTCAAGGTGAGTCCAAGTGGAAATATGCAACATGCTGGATAGTGGAAAATTGTCTGGTTTTGGCCGGTGTCATTCTGTTAAGTCACTTTTTTAAGGATAATTAATTGTCTGTGTGAGACTCCAATTGAGTACTACCCATCAGAAGCTTCTCATGCCAGAGCTGTCTTCAGGAAAGCAGAGAATAGGATTGAGAAACTCATTGGAAAATCAGTTTTGACAGTTTATGGAATAATGCTGTCCCCTACTGGAATGGGGTGAATAGAAAAACAAGTGAGGAAAAGAAGAGGAGACAAAGGCTTTGTGGGTGACTTTAGTTGTGGCGAAAGATATAAAATGGCCAGCTTTGGAGAATGGGGTCTCCTGATTATCCGTAGAACAGGTATTACTTACACACTGGCAATTGCCAGTGTGCATCTATCTTCATTTTCAATGTGCCCATAATTGTAGCATCTTTCCCCTCAATTCTTAATCATTATAATGCCCTATGTGGCTCTGCTCGATACTGGAGGGGTCACTTGTGAATGCAAATGAGCAGTTTGTTTTCTACATCTAGTTCATTTTCTGTACTTTTGGGTCCGATTTTTCAAAAATCTCAGTGGGAGTCTTTACCTGTGCATTGAATGAATTTGATCTTGTGTCAGACATGGAACCTCCTGATACTACCGAGCTGCTTTTCAGAGGAGAAACTCACTTAAAATTGAAACTGACCATTTGTCAGTTTATGCACGCTTGTGTGAAGAATGGATGTGACCAGAGAGCAAGTGTGGACTGTTACTGTTGCCAAATCAAAGCTGGCAAGCTAGCAGTGAGAAATTTATATAGAAATGGGCAGGAGACATGGTGCAGTTTGGAACTGTTTGAAGGAAACATTTCAAGTTACTCTAAGCACTTCAAGGTTGGCACAGATCTGGGCCAGAACAATACTGGCAATGAAATGGTTAGCTGGGCCTCTGCCTGCCTGATGATGTGTCAGGAGAATGTTCTAGATACATGATGCTGTTCTTTACAGAATAGTTTGCAATCGCTTTCATGAAAATGCTTACAGAAGAGGTCTAGTTTGTAGGTGACTGACTTTTTAATGATCTGAGCCTGGACTGTCCCCTCTCTTTTGGAATTAAGAGAACCCATCTTGAGTGGTTCTCACCTGGAGATGTGGATTAGTGAGCAAAAGTGCCACCTCTTCTTCTTTATTGTGCCCATTCCCAGTTACCCAGTGATAGCTCTTCCAGCTGGAATGCCTGGGAGGAGAGAATGTTTGTTTGTAAAGTTGGGAGCTGGAGAAGAGAAGCCAGTCCTCATGTCACTCTCCCCTCCCAAAGACAGTGGCTAACATGACTAAATTAATGTTGCTTTGGCGTTAATGATGACGTCAGACCAATCTTCCTCTGGGAGGTGAAGATCTGACAGAACTCTGCGAGGTGAACTTGTTGAATTCCCACTGAAACAGTAAGATTTGGAGCTCTCAGATGCTCATTGTTTTATCTGAATAGACAAATTACTTCATAAAATCACCTCTAAATGTGGGGGAAATATTGTAGATTTTATTTTTTTTTGGCTTGTTTTTCTGTTCTTCACATCATTAGGACTTTGAAATGTGCTATCATACAGATACAAGCTGCATTTTATTTGCATGTCACAGTAATGTTGGGCTTCTTTTGACCTTTTTCTTATTGGCTGGATTTAAAAAATATATGTTGAATTAGAGGCTGTTCTGACCATGTTAATTTGTAACAGACTGCTCTCAAAACCACTTAGAGCTATCTTGCAGAAGCAGCTGCTCTGACAATGTTGCATTAGCAGGGTTATAACTGCATTAGCCTTTACAGAGATCTAAATTCAATACATCTAAAGAGATATTTTAATGTAGATGCTTCTTTGAGACACTGCACATGGTGCTAGTCCAGGAGAACAAGAAAGTGAAAGTGACCAGAAACACAAAACAGTATCGGGTCACTGTCCATGATGGGTGAAATGCCCCAAGTGCTACAGAATCTGTAGCACTAGTATAAATGAAAGCATAATTTGTCCTGTAATTTTTAATTTGACAGTGCAGCATTTAAAACTCTCTCTCCAGTAAAGATGTGTACTAGATTATGCTCCCAATTATTCCATTACTGTCCGTCATAAAATAGCTGGACACATAGACTATTCTATCTGCACTTCACTGTACTAGTACTTAATCTAAGGGAAAACACTGGTATTTAAGAGAGCAGAATGTTTTTGTTGCACAATGTTTTATGTTGGCAAAACAAATACTTACGATTGTGCCTGAGACCCAAAATTCAGATTGTCATTTGAATCTGTTCTTTCCCACAGTTCAGGGGTGGTTGGGGAGTTGGTTGTGCTCATCTCTGTAAATAGCTGCTGTCTGTGTCTGAACTCTTTTTGTAATCATCTGTTTTTCTTCCTGAATTACTTCTGTGATTCAGGACAAAGAGGAGTGGCTGCCTCCACACCTAATTCGGGCACTGCCCCTGAGCCTGTCCATTTAATCAGCCAATGCCTGACAAGATGTGTCCTGGTAGACACTTACCATATTGCAACATTTTACAGTCATCAGATTGCCTATTCATTGCACTCATTGTCTGTTATAAGGTACCTGTCTGAACCTCTGTAGTTAAGAACAATTATATTCCCTCTTTCTGATGGGATCTAATATGAGTCAGGATGAAAATTGGCAGGGTTTTTTTGGTTCTTTTCAAAATCTGCTTTACATTTTGTTGGCCAGTTATAGTGAGAGACAGACGTTTTTTGCCAGCTTGAGATGCTTTTTCACACCTCTAACAAAACACTAGGCTTGGGTTTTAATAGGATACTTTCAGGGTATGTTTTACAGTGTTATTTTTTTAAATAGTTGATTGTGCCAAATTCATCTTTGGTGTAACTTCACTGAATAAATTAATTTGACCCACTGTTTGCTGTAATCCTTTAGAAGCTTAATAGTGAATTTCCTGTCCAAACAAAATTAAACCATATGAATGCAAGTTAAAGGCCTGATCCTGCCAACACTTATGCATGTGAGTAACTTTATTCACATAAGTATTTCATAGGCTTCAGGAGACCACTCATGTGAAAAAAGCTACGCCTATAGGGCCATTCAATATCTTAAAAATAAGTGTAACAAGATATTGTCACACTAAAATCAATGCACTAAACCAATAACTAAATATACCCTCGTTACCTATGTTACTAATAACAGACGTCATCATTAAAAGAGAAAAACAATTAAAAATCTGTTTTACTTTTCACCATGAACATGAACCCAAACAAGAATATATTAGCAAATGTGTCACAACACCTTCAACTGTCCCTGTGACTATGCATTATGGATGTGGGGTTCTCTTTTGGCTGATCAATCCACTCCAAATAATGCTATAATGCTACTATATATATATATATTTCATCAGCATAAGCTGGATTTGCGCATTTTTACTCTCCCAATATGCTGGGTGAAACCACCTTGAAGCTGATGGGCATAAGTGACACCCTTCATTTAGGACAAATGTAAAAAAATAATCAAGCTCCTTTATGGTATTAGGTAGCTGAAACAAAAGGAGCCACCACTCAAAACAGGGCAGGTTTGAGTAGAAACCTAATCATGTGGCCTAACAGGTTTCTTTGGAGACTAATATAACAAATACACGCGGCTGTGGCTTTGACTGGTGAATCTGTGAGTTTGTGTGAGAAGAAGCAAAAATATAGAAGGACTAAAGAGGCTCCAGACACAGCTAGAGAAGCCCTGGTAGCATGACCCTGAGCAAAAAAGCTAGAGGAGAGAGAGCATTTGGGCTGCATACTGGCAGAAAGAGGCTTGGAACTGTGAGCAAACAAACTATCTTGTGGTGTTGATTTGACCTGTGTTCAGGGAAACAACACTTTGTACATTTTTTGTAAATAAAGTTATTGCATCTCAGAAATACCTGACTCCATCAATTTCTCCTCCAAATGGAAACAACTTGCTAGACCCTGAAAACTGAGTAACCTAGGTCAAAAAAGAATAACAATATTATCACTTAACCAACATGGAATATGTAATATTAACCAGGACTGTGGAATCCCTAATGGAGGATCACGTATACAAAATAAGTAGCTTCAAAAGAACTCAACTATATTATCATTGAGGGCAAAAATTAGTCTCTTAGGGCCAAATTCTGCCCTAAATGACATCTGTGCAAGTGCAAAGTCTTAAATGGAGAGTGTAAGTGAGGGATTTAGCATTTAATATTGCTTCAAAGTACAGCTATCTGTCTGTTTAATATAAAACAATAATATTCAATGAAATTAAGTGGCATTTGCTAGATGACTGATGCATATTAAAATGAAATGTTTCCTAATGGATAAAGAAAGATGCCTTGAATGTCAGGGCATTGTTGTTTGTACATGTACTCATTAATAATAAAATCAGTTCATATAAATTAAGATTAATTTGATTTATTTTGATCCTTTAGTAAAATACAGGGACCTGGTGCCCTGGCTCTTTTGTGAGAGAGATATTAGACATATTGTTAAAACCAATTTTTTTTTTTTTCACAAAATCTACCAACATCTAGCCAATAGACCAGCTTTTCCACCCACAGCTTTATAAACTGGGCTACAAGCTCACATACAGAGAACCAGCTCTTGGTTTTAGGCTACTAGCCAGCTGAGTTCCTCACCCCCATATTGAGGATTAGCATAATTCACCAGCATCTTTCTCAACCAGTATGTCAGCTGTGACCCTGCTTACTCTTTGTCCCTCTCACGGATTTTTGTATCCATATTAAGCATGGATGAGGCAGCTTTCTGAATCTGATGGTCTTGTCAGCTAACGACACGAGGTAGCTGAGAGGCAGGCACTGAGAATGTCAGCAAGAGTGCTCATGAGGAGAAGCTATGCACACTTAGTGCACAATGTAAACAAATAATAAGGCTGTGGAGGAATTACCAAACATTCTGGCTAAATGACAAAAATCTGGTCCTTTGTAAGTATGCTGCCTCTGAGAAACAGTCTCTATTCTATCATCCAATCACCTGATCGTGCCTCCCAAAAAAGGCTAGATATAGGTCAGAGAAGAATGGGACAAGGATTCAGATCTATGGGGTAAAACTCCCACTGACTTCAGAGTGCGCAAGATCAACACCTTTGTACACATTCAGTATTCTATTCTTACTGCTGGCTTATAGGCTCCTGTAGAAAGAGAAGATAGGTGGAGGAGCAAGACAATATTTAAATCTTTAATAAAAAATCTTGCCACAAAAACAAAGAAAAGAGTTGCCCACACCATAAAGGTGCCTCCTAAACTAATGAACTATTAAAAAAACCCAAACATTCAAATATTCCAAAATAGTGCATAAAATAATGCAAAAAAAATCACTCAACTCTCCTGTTGTTGAGGCCTGTTTGTACTTTGAACATCACTTTGAAGCTTCCCTAGTATGACAGTCCCGCTTAGCAACTGAAAAGTGTTTATTTATCAAACAACCCTGTTACATTAAAAAAAATCAAACCGTGAAAAGTCATGCAAAACCCCCCATAAAACAAAAAACACTGGCATATTCAGTTGCTGTTGCTCTATTATTAATAATTTGTTTTATCACAGTGCCTGGGAGCCTCAGTCGTGGACCAGGACCCCATTGCGCTAGGTGATGTACAACACAGAACAAAAAGACAGCCCCTGCCCCAAAGAGTTTATAAGCTAAATATAAAACAAGAAATAACAGATGGATTATAGGCAGCCTGATGGTCTGTGTTGGTCAGCATGACAAGCAGTGGTGTCTGCACACCAGCAGCTTAACCATTGTCAAGTTTTTGGAGGTATCACAGCAAAGGAGAGTTTGAAGGAGGATCATGCACTGGTTTTGGGGATGTTTATGGGGTGCTCCTTCCAAGTGAGAGGGGCAGCATAGGAGAAGCTACAAAGCAGCTTGTTTGACAATGTAACAAGTAAGCGATGGTGGCAATGGCATCATGGGCTAATCAGAGGGAGGAGCTGACCTTTTTGACACTGAATGAAAGATGATATGTAGGATGGGGATAGGCTATGAAGGGCTGCAAAGAGAAGACAAGTAACTTATGTTTGATACAATAGAGAGGAAGCCAGTGGAAAGATACAAAGAGAGGAGTGACCTGATCAGAGCAATGGGCTAGGACAGTGGTTCTCAACCGGGGTACGTGTACCCTGCAGGCACTCAAAGATCTTCTAGGGGGTACATCAACGCAGTTAGATATTTGCCTAGTTTTATAACAGGTTACCTAAAAACACTAGCAGTCAGTACAAAGTAAAATTTCATATCGATGATGACTTGTTTATACTGCTCTAAATACTATACACTGAAATGTATTACAATATTTATATTCCAATTGATTTAATTTATGGTAAAAATGAGAAAGTAAGCAATTTTTCAGTAATAATGTACTGTGACACTTTTGTATTTTATGTCTGATTGTGTAAACAAGAAGTTTTTAAGAGAGGTGAAACTTGGGGTACACAAGACAAATCAGACTCCTGACCGGGGTACAAGATGTTTAGAGCCTGGATGAGCATAACTGTGTGGATGGATAGGACAGGTTGTATCTTAGAGATATTATGCAGAATCGGCAAGACTTAGACATAGCCTGGGTATGAGGCCCAAGAGAAAGGTATAAGTCTAAGATGACCTCCAGGTTATGGGCCTGAGTGACAGGCAGGATTGAGGAGTTACACGTGTGAATGCATCTCTTTTCCTTAGCCACACCACTTCTCCACTCCCCTTCATGATCACATATAATCTCTCTGGCAAATACAGCCATTTGTATTCTTTCTTTTTATTTGCATTTCTATTTTAATAGACCCAAATTCTAGGTATCTTTGCCACAAGTTCAAAATACAATGACTCAAAATAAAACCATCAGATAACCCACCACCATAAATTTCAGTCACTAACAGAACTCCAGTGGTGACATTCTGGCCTCATGGAAGTCAGTACCAAAACTTCCTTTGACTTCAACAGGGCCAGGATTTCACCCCAGATGTCCTTTGTCGATCAATATTTCCAGGTTGCCCAGTTTCAAGTGAATTTCATTTTAAGTTTGTGGGTTCTTGCAGACCTCAAACCCTGGGTTTCTGAAACCATGCAGACCAAAACTGGTAGATTCTGCATTGCCCTATAGAACAGCTGGGGTAACCATATCAAACTGCATTTCCTTTTAAAAAAAATTAATATACTCTCATGTATTTTTTTTTTTATTAAAAAGCAAGACCTCCATATGGTGCTGCTACCTTTGTGCAGCACGCAGCAGAGGCAAAAATATTATTCCTCGTTTGATGCTTGTTCCTGCTTGGTTAAAAACATCCTTATCTTCCTCTGACTCCTCATGTTCTCTCTGGGGGGAAAAAAATCCCAACAACTTTGCATAAATTAGAGGTGCCAATAGCTGAAATGAAACAACCAGCTCGTTCACCGCTATAAAACTGAGCTCCCAGCAAAAGGAAAGTGCTTGTGTACATTCAGCTTTTGTAAGGGTGGGGGTGGGGAAACAACTGCCTTTTTTTTTTTTTTTTACGTGTGACCTACCTTATTCTTTCTCCCTGAAAGCCCTGAAAATATCCCGTTTCCTTTCCCTCCACCTCCTCGACAAAAATGTGTAAGATGTTAGCACTCTTGATTTTTCTAACTACTCCCACATATTTTATGTCATAGCTTTCCTCTCCCAGTGAACTCCAGACGTTCTCTCCATACCACATATCTCTTTTCTAACTTACCCCAGTCTTTCTTTTATCTCTCCCACCTACCCACACCAACATCCATGGGTCTGGAAATTTTACCAAATACCTATGAGCCAGAGGACTAAACCCATGAGATCCAAATAGAGATGAATGATGAGGGGGAGCCCCTTTTCAGAGGGAATGCCCAAGTGAGACCAGTCAACCCCACCACTCCAAGACGGCTACAGGGAAAGGAACAGAATTCCTACCAGAGGCTGTCCTATGTGCTGCCACTTTTCACGTCAGCATCAGCTAGTAGGTGACTGATAAGTTTTTGAATTCTCCCACCTGACTGCTGGAATGGAGAAGGAACATCCTTTCTCTCACCTCTCCCATCCCAGAGCCTCTTGGATGCTTTGAGGATGGTTGGACTGTTAGACAATTTTCCATCAAATTGTTTGATGGAAAATTGGGGTCTCAACTACATTAATTTTTGTGGTGAAAAATTATCTTCCCACAGAATTTTGATTTTTTTTCATTGAAAAACCGAACACAGACTCACTGAAATATTTCAGCCCAAAACTGTCATCAGAACTCTGAAATATTTTAATTTGGTGCCATATGGGAGTTGTAGTTCGGTTGCCTCAAGGCCCTCTTCTCCTCTCTGGACTGGGCTAGCTGGCTAGACTAAATCTCCCATGAACCATGGCTGTGGACTCCCATGATGCATCACCCCCACTATCAAAGAGGAAAGACCAAGGAGCATCCTAATCTGACCAGGAAGCCTGGCCTATAGAAGAGAATGGGAGCTTGAGCCATAGGACTACAACTCCCAAGAGGCACTGCAGCATCACTTTCAAATTAAAATATGTTGTTGTTTAGCCAAAATATTTCTTTTAAAATTTCTTTCAAAAATTGAAATTTTCCACAGCACCCTCTCACCTCCCCATTTTTCACTAACTTTAGATGGTGGGGACTCTCCCATACTTTACACACACACACACACCCCAGCCTCATGGCTGCTGCCAGACATTTGTGCATGCTAGTTTGTGTGGGGTTTTTCAGACACCAGACAGTGGTTTGTTGTTGTAGAGTTGTCAGAAGAACTAAACCAATGAATATTTTAAAAATTGCAGTATATTTTTTTAAAGTATTATTTTAGTAAGTGTTCTGCAATTTATTTAATAAAAATACAATTATATTTTATTATAAACCAAACTAAATTCCACTAGTCCAAATAAATGAACCCATTTGGTGGTGGAGTTGCCTTGAATGTTATGATCATACTTATTTGCATATTCGCTTATATGCATGATTTGGAAATCCACAGCAGGTCTCCTAATTCATTAGTGAAAATGAAAAGATTCTGATGTATTGCTTCTGATTGAACTTTTTGAGAGGATGGGAGGCATGTCCTGTACGTTACTAAAACGGATGTTTTAATATGTTTCTCTGAAATGGATGCCATCCTCTTGTCCCTCTCACCTTTCTGCACAGCCTAATTTGTATTCTATCACAGCTCCCAAAATCAAAGACAGCAGTTGTACTACTTCCTGCACCAAAGGTGGACAGTAAGCGTCATCCCCCTATCATAGGAGTATAGAGAGCATTTGCTATACCCCATTTAACTGCACTGTACTCCTATACTTGGACTTCATCAACATATTTCAGCTGTACTGTGATGGATGGATATAGATGGGAGACCACATGCTCTCCATTGGCCTCCCTCCACTTCCTTTCTTTTTCTCTCCTTAATGTCCTTCCCCATTCATGCTGTATGACTCCGTTGCCTTCTATTAATCCAGGGATTCTCAAACAGGGAGGTTATTACATGGGGGTCATGAGCTGTCACCCCAAACACCACATCAACTCCAGGATTTATAATAGTGTTAAATATTTAAAAATGTGTTTTTAATTTGTAAAGGGGGGGGGGTCACACTCAGAGGCTTTCTGTGTGAAAGGGATCACCAGTCCAAAAGTTTGAGAACTACTGCATTAACCTCACCTTTATTCAGAGGACAGAGGGCTAACAAGACCATTTTTCTGCCATGGGCTCTTTCTCCATCTTGAATTGAAGGAGATCTGGTAGGAGAGAGGATTGTCTCTGCTTCTGCCTGCCTCTCCTCTTACCTGGTGGTGAAGGGTCTCCTTCTTCCAATCTCTCCAAGGTGGGAAGGGGAATCTTGTAAGAGGCCAGACTGCAAGGTGGAAGAGCCAAATAAGGGGACACGTCTTTTCCCATGAAGTTCTGCTGCTGCTCCACCTGCTGGTGGGAAGGTTGGGAGCCCAAGAAACTGCACAGTCAGGAATCAGCTTCTCTATTGATCCCACCTCCAATTCTCCAATATGGTGCAAGCTCATTTCATTAGCCAGTAAAGAGGGGGAGCGCTGGGGAGGTGAGTTGTCCCAACCCAGAGAGAGAGAGAAAAGCTCTTCCTCTTTTTTTTATCAGAGAAGTGGGGGCTGTTCTTTTACTCATTTCCTCTTATTTTCAACACTGCTAATACTAACTTCATTCAAAAAACAAATTTTCTTTGCTACTTTTCTATTTTAATAGAAGACACATATAATCATTGCAGTGTTTTGACAGTGCTTTAATGTAATCAGTTGTTCTGTTCTATTCTGCACAGGTTCTTACACCATGCTCATCACCATGGTATATCAGCTCCTTCCAGTAGCGCCTTAAACAACGTGACTAATATCTGTCACAAGTTTGTTCTCTCATCCTCTCCCTGGGGGAAGGAGTATATGTGGTAGGGTGTCTTGTTTTGGCAGTGGGTTTTTTAATATACATGTTGCTATGTATTTATGGTAGAGAAAGCAAGGTCAAAGAAATGTGCCTTGCACTTGGAGCAGTAAGTGCTGAGGTTTGTGATGGTCCTTAGTTCCTGGGGGGAGTTCATTCCACATTCTCAGATTGCCCCCTGAGAAAATACTGTCTCCTGCACAAGCTTTAATCTTATTATAGGGAGTTCCATTGAGCCAGAGAAGCGAAGTTTGTTGACCACAGTCTTCATCCCAGAGCTTTAGAGAATATTTTAGGTAAAGCTGGGCTCAGGCCCTAGAACACCTTGAGGAAAGACCTTGAACTCCATTTGATATTGTATAGGAAGTCAGCATAAAGAGTGGAGGACATTTTCCATGCATTCACAGTAGCCATTGTTGCTGAGGAAACGTGTTGCGGTGTTTTATTCTAGTTGGAATTTCCTAAGGGCTGAAGGCTTCATGCCCAGGTATATCATATTGCCATAGTCCATCTGAGAGGTGACGAAGATGTGAATAACTGAGGCCAGGTCATCATCCACCAGGATGAGATGGAGATTCTTAGCAACTGGAGATGGTCGAAACCGTTACTCATGGATGCTAGTATGTGCAAGTTTAGCACTGATGAGGCATCCAGGAGCATGCCTAAACTATGGACTGAACTGATCGATCACAGTGTGTTTCTTTGATCAAAGGAGACTGCACCATACCTGAGAACTCTTCAAATGCTGTCCTCTGCCCACCAACATCACCTCTGTCTTCCTCAGATTCAACTTCAGCCAATTGTTCTTTATCCATGAGCCGATCTTATCCAAACACTAGCCTGTCTTGGTGGTAATTGTATGTGGTGAAGGATAGGTAGAGCGCTGTGTCCGTTGTTTATTGCTGGCACTTGAGTCTGTTGTCTGACCAGTTTATCAAGTGGCTGCATATAGACGCTGGAAAGGACCAGAGAGAGAACTGATCCTTGTGAGACTCTGCAAGTGGGGGGAGTCTAGTGGTGGAGGTGCAGCAGTGGTGAAAGCAGAAATCATTTCTTGCCGGTACTGCATTCATGGGAGGGACACTATGACCGCACATGACCCTCCATGTGACTCCTCCATGCCAGCCCAGGGCCCCTATGCTCTCGCCATCCCCTCTGACACGTTACTTTGTATATACTCTGATAAACTCAGGACAGACAGCTGCAAGGAGGGAGTAGAAAACAGTCGCAGAAGGTTAAAAGGCCCTCCTCCCTATCAACTGAGGAGGGGTGACTACAGGTCAATCAGGTTCACCTGAGATCAATTAGGATCAGCTGGGAGGGGGTTACCTGAGGGTCAATTAGGATCAGCTGATTCCAACTAAGGGCTGCCTGAGACCTTTTTAAACCCTCCCCTGTTGGGAGAAGTGGCGGGGGAGAGAGAAGGAGTCAAGCTGCAAGTAGGTTAGGAGCAGGAAGACAGCGAGCCTCACCAGGAGGGGAGGCTGCATTCCCTCCCATAAGGGAGAAAAACAAGCCCAAAAGACTGGCTAACAGAAGGAACGGACTGCCCCTGTGCAGCCAAGAGGGACTGTTTTACCCAAGCCCGTCTCGCCAAGGCTAAAAACAGCTGAGGCTGGTGAGACCGAGAATATGTCTTGCCACAATACAAACATCAACATGCTTAACTACTCAATTTCCCCCCCAAATATTTAGTATTTGGTCTGTTTATATGGAATATAGAAGTTGGGTGAGGAGCCATTTCAGCATATATATGACTTATTAAAAGTCAAATTTTAAATAGAACTGTATCCTAAACTGCTTTATGGTATTGTACCTAAACATTGCATTTCAATGGGGGATTCAACTTCCTTTATAGGAACAGACTCCTGAAACTCTTACCAGTCCACAAAAGTGGTCCATAATCATGCAAATAGTCCAATTGTCTTCAGTGGGATTGATCAAATGATTAAGGATTTACAGGATTAGGTTCCAAGTTTGTAAATTGTTCTGGATGAAACTGACAATGCCTGAGCTGTCAGATCAGAAGGAGCTTCATTCGAATAAAGGTGGGCAGATGTGTGATAAGTCTTAGTACCGTTGCTAAGATGAGGAACATATTTTCAGCAAAGTTCTTGGCAGATTCCTGAGGCAGCTGGTTTAAGGCCGTCAGTGTCCAGCATTATAATCTTCACTTATAGTTCTCTCACCCACAAAGCTGGAAAATGAGGCATTTGTTTTCTTTGTTTTGCTGCTCCAGTTCCAGTTAACAAAATGCATGTTAGACTAATTTGGCTGCAAAGAAGAATTCTGTGTACACTGAGGACAACACCTGATTCCTGTAAGGCTGCAGAACTGGGCTGACATCCAAATCCAAACATCCTCTGGTCAGTGCAAGCAGAGACATTCCTCTAATGATTTGGACTTGATGTGATGCTGTATGAATGTCATGGATAATTCAGACCAATGGAGAGAAACAGAATCTAAAACACTGTTTAAACACCTTTCGTCCCCCACCACCTTTCCCCTCTTGAGGACTCCTGACCAACCTAACAGCAGAATACATATGCTAACAAACTTAAACAAAGCCTTTGTTTAAGTTTGCTAGCAAAAGTATTATGCTGTTAAAGCCATTTAAAGAATGAATGCCCTCCCTAGCTGTGTTCTGCTCCTTTAAGGAGCAGAGCACAGCCCCCGCCAGAGTGGGGGCTAGCCCCAAGTCTTTCTGGTACCCCGTACCCACTAAAAATCTCTTGCTGATACTGCGTACTGGAGGGTAGTGCCCTACTTGCACTCCTGAGGTGCAGTTTCCCATCACTACTCGGAGGGTGCAACTCTCCAGGAATGATTCAAACCATTTCAGCACATTATTCTGGACTACTGCCACCTCTCTCAGATGAGAGAGTAGTATTTGATGACTGACAGTGTCAAATGCTGCAGAGAGGTCTAGGAGGATGAGAATGGATGTCTGCCCTCTATCCACTGACAGAAGGAAATCATCCATCAATGCCAGTAATGCAGTTTCGGTTCCAGGTCCTGGCCTGACTCCAGACTGTGCTGGGTCTAGAACACTAGCTTCAATTAGATGAGCTTGTAGCTGTCCTTTTGCTAGTTTCTCTATGAGCTTTGTTAGCACGTACATATATGTTAGGTGTAGTGTATACCACATTCATATTGTGCAAAGCATGTGGCAAATTATGCTAACTGAATTTGTGTTATGTTTTCCCTACAGTTCTGTTCATTTACGCCAAGATATATATCCCACAGTACTTTGCAACAGCAAATTCAGCATCTTGCACAGTTGAATATAAAACCTGTCAGAGACCAGATGCATTCATTCTTTGTCCTGGTACAGGTTGGGTGGTACCTCCATGGCCCAACTGGTTTGGAATGTGGAATCCAAATCAAAAGATAAGAAAGATACATCATGGAATAAGAAAAACAAGGTAAAAAGCTGATGGGTGAATTTTAGTCCTGAGTGATGTGTAGAGTGTTTTCAGCCTGTAAACAGCCATACTATGAAAATGGCTAGTTTGAATGCATACTTCCGAGTACACCTTCTGCGTAAGGTGATCTGAATGCTGTGAGAAAACTGCTTCTAAGAAAGATTGGTAATGTATCAAGTCTTTCCTTTTTTTTTTTTTTTTTGTACTGCTTTCTTTAACTAATAAAATTTGGCTGTATTAGTTGGTCTCTCAAACATTCTCAGTAACAAACC
>NW_020664562.1:37732625-37766789 GCF_002925995.2 Terrapene triunguis | reverse complement strand
CTACATGAAACGAATCCTTCACTCCTCTGGGGATTGAATTTGGTCTGGCCAAGTAGCAAGATGAGGGGAATGATGCCAAACTTTTTGTCCAGGGTTGGATGTGAGAAGTTAGGCATCCATTAATTCATTTCAGCATGGCTGGGCTATCCCACATCAACTTAACAACATTCCACCCATACGACTTCTTTAGACTGACAGTGAACCTCTAGGAAATGAAGCTGTTAAAACATACAGCTGACTGGCAGTTTTAGTTCTTTACTTGGGTATTCTTCACTTCATGTTCTACACTGCCATGTTCAATAGAGGTGCGGTGTTAGTACTGCCAACCCCAAGTGTTAAAAAACTATGAGTCAGCCCCAGAACAATGAGTTTTTAAAAATAAATTCTGGGTCCTTTTTGTCATTTCTATTTTAACCACTGGGTGTACAATGGGGATCAGATTTTTATGATTTTCTTTGCAACGGTGAGGCCTAGAAACTTTCTCTTAAAAATTAAAGCTGAGATTCCAACATGCTGAATTGACAGCAGTAGTTGGGGCTTAAACCCCCTCCCCCCCACCAACTAGAGACTTGCAATAAAATCAGGAGAGTTGCAACACTGTAAAGGGCTGCTGTGCTTCACTGCAGAGGTGGCTGCATTTCAAGGTGACTGAAGTGCTTACTTTGCAGAGCCGCTTAGACACTTTGGGATGCCACAGCAGGAAAGTTACCGACTAAAGAGGCTAACACTATTGAACGGTGCCCTTATTTCTTTGGCCAGCCCCGGCCTAGAGAAGTGGGGCTGGCAGCTGAACACGACGCTTCTCACAGCAGGGCCTGCAGGTGCGGAGGAAGCATCGCGGCTATGGGGGTCAGGCTGTGTCCCCATCACGGGGCACCCTTCTCTGGGGGGAAACAACCAGGGGATGAGTCCTCCGCACAGGGAGCAGGCGTGGGGGCGTCAAGGCAGGTGTAGGCCGACGGAGCGGCTCCAATCCGGCTCCTGCTTCCACTCTTACCCCGGCTCCCCGGGCGTCTCTTTCTCTCTGCTCCCCAGAAGCCGGGGCTCCCGGGCCGCTGCTATCACCGGCCCCGGGCAGCTCCTTTCCCCAGCTTGCCCTGGGTGCCCCTCTCCCTCCCACCCCCCTCAGGGAATGGGGCCCGCGGTGTGGCGGGAGCCCCAGAGCGGGGCCCGCCGGGGCGCTGCGCGCGTCAGGCTGGCGCGGCCTGGGCTGCCCGCGGCGCGCTGACAGGTGGTGGCCCTGCGACTCCCAGCGCAGGCGAAGCCGCCGCTCCATGCAAATGCTCCATTGTCATTGCCGGGGCGCCAGCGGCTGGGCAGAGCTCCGCGTAGCGCCGACGAGCCCGGCGGTGGCAGTGGCGGCGGCGCTTGGCGAGGAGACGGGCGGCTGCCTCGGCTCAGCCTCCAAGCTCAGCCCCAGCGGGGGGCCCGGAGAGCGCGTGCACCCCCCCTCCCCCGGAGAACAAAAGAGCCTCGCGCGGCGGCCCGGCGGAGGAAGAGGACGCCGGTGCGTTGGCAAAGGTAAGCGCTTCCCACCGCTCGGGCGCCCGCTGGTCCGCGCTCCCCTCGTGCGCTGGCGGCTGGAGAGGGCGGCAGCCCGCGGAGCTGAGCCGCCCCGGTGCCCCTCTCCCTCTGCCAGCGGGGGAGCGGTCGCAGCTGCCCTGGGCTGGGGCTTTACGCAAAGCGGGACCCCGGCGGGGAGAGAGGGACAAAGCCATAGGGGCACGGTGCCCCGAGGAGAGATCAGGGCGACAGGGAAATGTAGAGCTGCACTAATGGCTTCAAATAGAAATAGTGATTGATTGGCTCCAACTAGGCGGTATTGGAGAGGAGTGTGTGGCAAGCAGGGACGTGCAGTGCTCCCTAGCTGAGTATCTCCATCCATCCCAGGATGGTCCTGCCAAGACTGACAGTGTGAATACAGACACACCAAGAGGCACGTTCAGGAACTTTTAGAAGGAAGGGTGGGTGTCCCTCGCTCTTCTTACAATTGAGATGTTGAGATGAGCCTGCCTGGGTCACTCGCTCTCAGAGCACAGGTGAGCCAAGGTAGCCTTTGTGATCGCCTCATGAATTTTTAAGTCCCCCAGAAACCCATTCCAAACCTGGCCGTAAAAAAGAAGCTTTGAAGCAAATTCATGGGAAGTGGAGATGCAGGTGTGCATAATTGAGAGTTATTTTTAAAGGTAAAACGAAGATTATTTAAATAATGTTAGTGGTGTTGCTTTTAAATTATAGCTCAGAAGGAGGTGAAGTGGTTGAGAATTATGCTGCTTGTTTGAGTTAGGTTGTAAAACAAAAAGATAGTTACATTTTATGTATTCTATATTCTGTACTGTCTTAATAGGTCTTCAGCGCATTTCTTGCCCGTTGGTTGATTTAGTTTCACAAGAAATCCTGGTTGTAGTGGCTTACTCATTTATTTATTTCACTGGTTTTAATAACTTTTGTGATTGGGTTTTTTTTTTCAGTGTTACTTTTTCCAGTTCTATCTGAAATGTATTTATTTTTAATGCAATTACAATGGAAAAATACATATTCTTTCAGTTTGTGTTTATGTTGTGATTATTTTTTGTTTGTTTACTTGATTTATTGTTCTTTTTAATTTGTTGTTAGTACGTACCTAAGAAAATAGGAGTTGATATGCTAGAGCAGGCCATTGGCCCATTTAGTCCAGTGTTCTATTTCCTGCAGTACCTATGCTTAATGTTTGAGACCCACTGAAACCCACTCACTGTGCGTCTAGTCAATAATGCAATGTGATATTGAAGTATTGGAGGTGTAGCTCCTGTAACTTTTTGATCAAGCTAAATCGGATTATAGCATTTTTGTGGTACATTTTTTCATTTGTTTTACTGCTGTGCAACATATTCATTAACATGTGGTTTGAGTCCATTTGTTTTTCTAAAGCTACCTTTTTTCAGTTCAGTGCCATATAGGAGATGTGAGTTTAGGAGGGGTTTGGGGATTTAACATTCCTGTGTTATGGAGAAGATACTTCGGGGTGTATTTGTGTTAATAAGAGATGTAGTTTAGTTCTGTGTGCAACAGGTACCTTCAGAACCATGAAGCATTAGTTACCATGATAGCAGAGATGGTTGCCTTCTTGATGTGAAGGCTGAGACATGATAAATCAGCCTAGATAGGCAACGAGATACTAAAATTCTTGTAATTAATTGCAACTACTGAAGGGAGAAGTTGCTTTGTGTGGTGTACACCATCTGCTGCAATGTAAAATATTTCAAGAGGCTACCCGCACTGAAGAGAAATCCCTTTGCTATATTCGTGTTTTCTCTTAACTAGAGCTGTCATAATTCTTTGTTTCATTTTTCAAAATTTTACTAGCATGCAAGAAAAGCAGTAAAACAGAATTAAGGTGTGAATTTTAGAGAATGTTGTCACTTTACTGCTGTCATTCAGTCAAGGTTAGTGTAGAGGGATTTGCATATCAAATTAGAATTGCACTTTTATGTCATGTTTTACATTCATAATGAAATAAGACATGCACTGTGCTGATTTGACACACTCTAATTTATTTTTTTCTCCACTGTCATCTCCAGATATGGTAGCTAAATTGTAAATAAGTGACTAGTTCATAATAAATCATCTAGATTGTAAACTCCTTTGGGTAGAGACCAAGCCTTCCCTTTGTTTTTTTTCCTATAGCACCAAGTATACCGTCTGCACTAAACAAGCCATTCATAGCAATTACCTGCCTTTTTCCCTTGTCATCTTATCTATTTTAATGTGCCTATTATAGGAATATCCAAGCACATCTATTTCTTTTTTTATTCCCATCTATTTCTTTTTTAGATTCTGGTGAGCCATTCTAACAGAATCCTTTTTGTTTCTATCTTGCTTAGACTTAGGCCTGAATTGAAATACTGAATCCATTCTCCCTTAGGCTCTTTTGCCTCCCAAAGAACACACTGGGAGAGTTTGAATCCACTCCAGTTACAGAAATTGTAGCTTAGACTTTTGTCTTTAGTGGGCTTAACTAGCAGACTAAATCCACCTCCCCTTGAATTTTGATGAAATTTGTAGCTTAGGCCCATCTCTGACTTTCTGTACCTGATTATCAGACCACAGTCAGCAATATCTGACCTCTTCTTTCTGTCTACACAGCAAAAACTCTCATCCAATTTTTGTATTTTCTTGCAATGATTACTGCAACCTCTTTCTCACTGGGCACTCTGACACCAATGTTTGTGCTCCCCTCCCGCTCTAACCTTCCTTAATCAATACAAAACTCAGCTACTAAGATCATCTACCTAACCAGTTGATCTGATCATGTGCAGGTCAACTTTGAATCTTTCTGCTGCTTCCCCCTCACCAGCACATCAGGTATCTACAAAGCTCTACGTAACTCTACCTTTCCCTGCTTATCTGACTATTTCTTTTCATGTTGCTCCTTATACCTGCCGTATCTCCATTGATGCCAGTGTGTTTCCCAGTTTATTTTTTTCTCTCTCAACCACCTGTGCATGTTCTTTCATGCCACCACCCCTTATACATGGAACACCCTTCCCTACCCATTCAGCATTCAAATCCCTGATCAAGAGTCCTACTTCTCTACCAGGAAGCCTGTAATAAGTTAGCCAACAAATAATTGCCAGGTATACTTAGAAGTATGTAACACTGCAAAGTAAATGTTTGCAGGATTAGTGATTAAATCAGTAAAGAGATATTGGAATAAGTATGACAATGAAATTAATGTAGATTTAACAAAATGAAGTATATTGTAAGCAAACATTTATTTAACTAAATTATCAAATAACACCTTATATTACAAAAGCAAGAGAATATTAATCTAATTTATTTGTCGTTGTTCATGATGTTTCCTTTTTTGTTTATTGCTCAGTTTAGACAAATATAATTTTAGTGAGTTTCATAGTCACTTTCAGTGATTGGGGGTGAGGCACTGCAGGGGAATAAATTAAAACAGTTTATTATATAAGCATAATTGAATTAAACATTATGAAAATATTTCTATTGGTCTTATAAAGATTGTTTTTACAAAAGAATAATCTTTTGACCAAATTGAAGCTGACAGTATCCCTTTAGCTCTGCTCCCTATACACATGTGCAAAGATAGGATTTGATTTTCTGTTCCGTTACATCAATTTTATGGTGGTAAAACTCCCCTGACTTTCATTTACTCACAGGCTTTAAGTATATGATCACATACTATTTCTCAAATTATGCAATAATATGATATAAACTATTTTTGTTACTGCTTTAGACAGAAGAAGAATAAATAAGAGGGCATGTGGTAAAAGTATACATAATGAATGGTATGGAGAGGGAGATCAGGAACTCCTTATTCCTCGTATATCATAATACAATATGACTATAACAGCAATTACTGGTGTCCATGGATACTGACTATACCCTTTTGTAACCCAGACCCATGTCAGACACTGGAACAAGGAAATAGAGATCTATTCCTTTCCAGTACTTCTGTATGTCACACCTTTTATTTTAAGTAAAATGAATCTCTTACAATAATGGAGCAATTGAAGTAACCTGAATCTCTTCGACCGCAAGAGAGCTGGAGGAGGTGACTGCAGTGCTTTAAGTTTCCTAGAAGCAAGTAGTGTTCAAGATAAATGGGAGAAAGCTAAATCCTTCACCATACTGCATATGGCAGGCTGCAAGGCACTGAATGATTTACAGTACATTTCAGTGGGAGAATGGGGAGTGCAAACTGTTAGGTGAAGTCACTCAAGAATACTTTGATTCAGGCAAGAATGTTGCTTGCGAAAGCCACATTTTCTTTAGAAGTAACCAACAGGCCAATGAAAAGGACCTTAATTTAAACAGGAGTAAATGCCAGATGAAGCTGAATGCAAATAGTTATGTAAAACTCATATTCAGTGACCTTGGGAGTTAGAAAGGTAGAGGCAATTGTACAAAAGGAAAATCCCTCAACCAATGAGGGCTTACAGAGATTCATTGGCACGTTAAAATAGCTAGGCAAATTCATGCCTGATTTGTCACAATTAAGTGCTCCTCCCCTTGCCCCCGAATGCTTCTTGAGAACAACACAGAATGGCCTGAGATGAGACATGAGAAAAGTTTCTGGAAATTTTAAAACAACAAACAAACAAAATCATAGATGCACCAGCACAGAAATATTTTACGATTTAACAATGACCCTAAAATCTCAGTTGCACAAGCTTAAATGCACTGGGCGCTTTTCTTCTGTGAGATGGTCACCCAGTGAGGTATGCTTCCAAAGCATTGACTAAACATAACACATTGGAAAAAAATTCTGGCAATTGATTTTGATTGAGCGGTTTCATGAAGATATTTCTAGTCAGAAATTGGCTGAGAAAGAAATAGACCATATACCACTGGAATAAATATTACAAAAAAGATTCCGATTATTGCAGAAGAAGCATAAGTACTTGTTAAATGTGAAAGATAGGTCTGTTAAGGAGCTTCTTGCAATAGGCATGCTTTCAAGAGTGCCTATAAATAGTGAAAACAGGAGCTTCAGGAAGAGAGGAATCTGAAGTAAATAACACTCAAGTATTATCCATTGCTGAAACTAAATTTTAGAAGCTCAAATGAGAGAAACAAAATGATCGAGGGCTCAAGAGAATAATCCTACATGGATTTTCAAAAGAAAAAGCAAAAACGTGGCATTATGTACAAAGAGAATCATGTCATAATAACACATGGCATGATTAGGAATTCTAAGCATAATCCACAGTACCCATGTGTGTATTGAAAAGTATAGAACAGAGCCCAAGATTATCTATTCTGGCCAGGAATAAGGGCGGCCATGGGGGCCACGGGGAGGCATTCATGTGTGAAATATTCAGTCAGTACAGGAATCTTCAAAAAGACCACTGAAATGGCATGAAATTCATTGTTCGTCTTTTTTGTCCAGTGTTTCCCGGTTTCGTTTCAGTTTCTCATATAAGAATGTTTACCAATATCAGGGAGTGCCTCTCTCCTGGGGGACTTAAGAAGAGAGCTGCAGACTCATTCCATTGTCCCCACCTTTGGTACCATGGAAGCTTTTGTTTTGGAGCTCCTTGGAGTTTTAGAGAGATGGCTGAGAGCTGTGGGAGGAGGTAGAGCAGAAGACCAACTACCCGTAGCATCATCCTCCCCTACTAACCCTGAGAACTTTCATTAGGAACTCCTGTTAAGACCTCTCCCCAAGGATCTGTTACCATGGAGTTGGGACCAGACAACAGGGCATCATATAAAAGGCAGTCCTCTATAGGGGCTTCTTTGCATTCACGGTTCTCATCCTTCCCCACAGATTTCTGGAATCTCATAGGGTAGGAAGACCTCTTCCCCTTAGAAGTCCTAAAACCTTCTCCCATTTGAGGTGAAACTCTGTACAAGTGAATATAGCTGAGGTGTTTTTTTTTTCCTGCTCCCTTTGTCCCCTTCCAGTCCAGTTTTTGGACTATTTTATTTATCTCCATTCTTAAATCAGAAGAAGCCTCTGAAATGAGAATTCCTTGTCCCTGATTCCTCACAGTGAATTCTGAGCATGTGATTAGGAAAGGCTAGTTGAACCCCCTCCAGCTACAGCTCATTAACGGAGGAGAAACGTTTGAAAGAAACCGGATCACTGCAGGTCTGATATTTTCCCAGAGCTATTTGAAGTCTCAGTAACCTTTTTCTTATTCTGTGTTTTCAATTTGCTGTTGGCATAAGCAGAATGTTTTGATGTCCCTGAAATCAGGCCGTAGAATCAAGTCTTTAATGGCATATGTTATTGGCCTACTAAGATTTTCCCTCTGTTGTGGCTGAAAGGAGTCAGTGTGTTGGTGATATTTTTATTCATTCATTCATTCATTCATTTATTCATAAATATTTATATTTTAATTCATTTATTTAAATAATTCCTTTGGGTCCTGGGACAATGTTTTAGACAGTGTGTGGGTCACAACCCAAACAAATCAAATATTGGAATCGAACATTCCTCTAAAGCTTTTTTCACAACTATAATAATGAGTCATCCAATGGAATTTAAAGGAAATAAAAATTAAAAGCTATTTAAAAATATTTGTTTACACAGAGCATACTTTCCCACTGGAACTTATGGACATCTACGCAGGATAAAACATTTTATTTTATTTCAGTGAATATAAACTATCTTGTTTCAGACTATAGGCAAATCACTACCTGACTGAGGGTAGGAAGAAACTTCCCTTATGGAGAAGTTCCCTAATTGTCCGTTATGGGATTTCTTGTATCTTCTGAAGAAGCATCTGATATTAATCACTGTCTGTATTCATCACTGCAATTCCAGAGTTCCGCTACATGCGGCACAAATTAAAAATATTGGATAATTAAACAAGCCATAATGTATATTTAATTTTAATTTAGACTAAAGTGGAGAGGTGTTTCAGTAAAAGAACGGATTTGGGCAGAAAACAAAATCCTACTTGCTTATAAATATAGCTTGTGAAGTCTTTTTTAATCTTATGCAATGAAAGGCACTGTATTAGTATTGTTCCCTCTTTGTCCAGCGGTTAGCCTATATTCAGAGCTTTGCAGCTTGTGCCTGTTCGGAGGAGAAATTAATGATAGAATCAGGTATTTCTTGGGTGCAGTCCTGTTTCTTTACTAAGAATGTACACAAAGTTCTGTTTGTCTGAATACAGTAGGAATAAAAAACAGGAGATACTTTCCATGTTCAAAATTCTATGCTTCATTCTAGCCAGTACTCTGACTAAAAGAAGCTCTCTCTTGGCTTCCTCCCAAGGCCACGCTAATCATGCTTTTCTCACTGATGGTGTCCTGCTTTCAGGCTTCTCCCTTGGCTTTTGTGCTTCTCACACACAATCCCCATGTTTTCAATCTGCCCCAAGGGAAAGCTCTTCTGTCCACATAGCTCTGCTTCTGATCAGCCTTGCACATGGCCAAGTCCCTTCAGTGGTATCTTTTTTTTTTTTGGTTTCAGCTATCTTCTTCCATTAAGGAGTTTAGCTGCTTAATTTAGATCAATGTCTTGCCAACTGGTAGCCACCGATGCCCAAGCCTAAAAAACCCATCGCAGCTCTGCCAGCATCCTGATGTACTCCAAAGTGATGACTCCCTGTATGACCCATCCCAGATATTGAATTGAATTATACAATCTTAACTATTTATGTAGTATCTGTCTGTCAGGATATTTCAAATCATTAGCCTAAATCTGATTTACTCCCATCCAAATCTTCTTGGAGTTTTTTTCTCCCTGCCTAATTTCCTTTCACCCAACTGGGAGGGACTGCTTTCAACAGGCTTCTGACAAGCGTCTGTTGTTTCTGTGGAGTTGCTGGCTGAGACAGCCTCTGCCCATTTTTGTTCTGATAATGAATTCATTACTGTCACAACTCACCCAGACTCCGCTTGCGCAGGTATAGCCTCTGTTTCTGGGGGAAGCCACATTGAAGTCCTGTCCCCTGATACTTCCGTAGATAGTCCTAATGGATAACTTTGGGTTTATTCCTGGAACTGAGCTGTATCCTATATTCTACTTCATTTATTTGTGTCAGCACTGTATAGGTCTCCTACTCTTCTTTCTTATAAGATTGTGGAACCAGAATATATAAAACTGTAATTCAACCCATCCTAATGTTCAGAACAGACTTGGCCAGTCACAAGAAAAGAAATCAACATGCTCTGCACCATGGAAATGAAGATGTTGAGGTGGTCAAATAGTTGGACACTCCAGGATAGGAAATGAAATGAGGTTATGAGGGACCTAATGCAGGTTTTCCCAATCGAAGACAAGTTTGAGGGAGACAAGGCTACATTGATATGGACATGTCCAGTGGAAACCTGAGAGTTATATTGGTAGGATGGCCCTTGGTATGATCATGGATGGAAGATGCCCCAAGTAGGAGGCCAAAGACTCAATATATGGACTGGATATCAGTGGACCTTAGAGAGACTAATTTGCACAACAACCAGGTGTAAAATCCTGAGTTTGGAAGAAGGCTATAAAAGTCGCCAAACCTGACTAGGGAAGTGGAAAGAAAGAAGAGGGGGATACCTCAAAGCAGATCTTTACTACTCCTATTTTTCCTTTGCTGGAAAGTACCACAGCATGTAACTGTTGTTATGGTTCCTGATCCTAAAGGTAAGACAACATGCTCACTGTAAACCAATTGCCTACAAAACATTCATCTCACCTGGGCCACATCCTTAACATATTTGTTGTTTAACTGCCCAGATCTAAACAAAAATTGTAGGGTTGAGCTGTATACAGTAGAACTTCAGAGTTACGGACACCTCGGGAATGGAGGTTGTTTGTAACTCAGAACAGAACATTATGGTTGTTCTTTCAAAAGTTTGCAACTGAACATTGACTTAATACAGGTTTGAAACTTTGCCATGCAGAAGAAAAGAGCTGCTTTTAATCGACTTAATTTAAATGAAACAAGCAAAGAAACAGTTTCCTTATCTTGACAAATATTTTTTAACACACTCTCTCTTTTTTTTTTTTTTTTTGGTTTGTTTACTTTTAATTTAATACTGTACTGTACTGTACTTGTTTTGTCTCTGCTGCTGCCTAATTGTATACTTCTAGTTCCAAAGGGGGTGTGTGGGGTTCACCAGTCAGTTTGTAACCCTGAGGTTCTACTGTACCTCCAAGCTTTGCCCCTTCAGCTTGGTATCCTTTCCCCTCTTTCTCCCCCTTCTCCCCCCCCGCCCAAACTGGGTGAAGGACTTTCACTGCGCTCTTGAGATGCTCTGTCCTGGCCAACTTTATATTTATAACATTCCTTTTATTGTGGCCAGTTTTGGGTTTTGTTTTTTTTTAATAGCACTAACATTTAACAAAACCGCTTCCCTTAGTTTTTGCATTATTGCCAATTTCTCTTGTTTTACAAAACCAGTGAACACTTTTTCTAATAATTCAAAACAGTCATGAACCAGATCAGAATCCCCTGTTCCAACATACATACTAGGCTCAGAGCTGTACTTACAGGGCTCATGGTGATCAGCTTCCATCTTCCCCAGTAGCTGTTTTCTATTCTGGGGCACTGCTGCAAGGAAAGATTCAAATTCCATAGCCTCTCTGAGGGCCTCTGTTTGCTGAACGTGATCTGGAAGTCCAAGTCCAGCTGTATAAATTGCTTCATTGCCAATTTATCATGGAGGTCTTCATTGCTATCTGGATATACCAGGTCCTTTGCCAATTCAGTTGGAATCTCGCTTCCCTCCCCCAGCTCTCAGCTGTGCCCTGGCCAGCTCAGATTGATGGCTAGCTCCAAAATGCTATCAAGGGCTCGTACCAGGTCTGGATAACTCAGTCCCTTTTTCTGGGGTAAGTTCTGCAGCACCATCAGAGCTGGTCCACTCAAGCTGGATGCTAGAAACTTGTCTTTCTGCTCATCTTCCCCACCATTTCCTTTGGGCTATGGTATTGAACTGAGCCAAATAAATCTCCCAGGGAGTTTTTCCCTCAAAAATACTAGACTTTTACATTGTTTGAACTGCGACAGCCTAGCCTCTCCCCTATGTGAGTTATAGACACGGTAGAAAACTGAATACATAGGACAGTCATACCCAAGTCCTGTGGCTGTCCTAATTCCATATCCACTGTAGTCTTTGTCCCTTAACTTTTCTTCTGTAGCTGACTTTTTTTTTTCTTCATGGTCCTTAAGTCCTTGCTGCAGCTCATCTCTGTTAACAAGTTCCAAGTTGGCCAAAGCTTTCATGGCTGCCCCTATTTTGTGGGAAACCTTCTGGTCCATGTCAGTCAGGTTGTTGTTCACCTCATTGTCTCATAAGTCCAGAATTGGCTTTCCAGTCTTTCTGGATGCTTTGTAGCTGCTACCCCAACAAAGATTTTTATCTCCAAAAAGAAGTCTCCAGGACTTGTTTTAGGCCTTGTTTAAATTTCTTTTGCCAGTCTTTAATTTCTGGAAGCGTCTCTATTATTTGTTCCAGCTTGATTCAACTGGAATATCAGGTCACAGTTTGTCTGTGGAAACTCTATCCCATTACTAAACACCAGCCTTATCCCTTTTGGCCCAAGCAGTTAGCCAAAATTTGGGGTCTTGAGGGCTCTTTCCATTAAGAGGAGAAATTGATGTTAAAAATCAGATATGTCTTAGGTACAATACTGTTTGTTTACAAAGAATGTACACAAAGTCCTGTTTCCCTGAATACAGTAGGAGCAAACAGGATCCTTGCTCACAATTCCCAACTTATTTCTAGCTAGCACTCTGCCAAAAAGAATCTCTCTCTCTCTCTGCTTCTTCACAGGGCTGTTCTTCTTGTCCCCTGCTTTCACAGACAGCCTCTATTTGTGATCAGCTCCCAAGGAAATCCACTCTGCCTCATAGCTCACCTTTTGATTGGCCTGGCATGTAATTTGGTCCCTTAGGTGGTGTGTTCTATTGTTTCAGCTATCCATAAAGGAGCTCAGTTCAATATCCTGAATGAAGGGATGCCCACTGGCTTCAATGAGATGCATGCTTGCCTGCAGATTAAAGAGAAGCCCGGGGGTAGCCACCAGCACCTTTTCAGCATAACAGTATAAGCTATCACTATTAGTGTCCTGGAGCTGGAAGCTCTAGTCTACATCATAGATAAGCTGTTTTGGGACCAGGCACTACCTTTGTCAAATCTGGGTCCTACTCTTCTTGCACTAGATCCACTGGACAACAGTTTCTCAGAACTCTTGTTACTGCTTGTGTTTGAACCAATTGAGTTTTCTCTGGCTGCATTAAGAGCTGGAACAATATGATTTTTAGGGCTGCTATATATCTGGCTGAGGGAGGATTCCTTGGCAGAGGCAATGCAGGAGACAGCTATAAGATTACCTCTGAAGGATCCCTTTAAAGTCCTGGAGTAGGTGGCATGTCAGGGGCAGGGCTGGGGTCTGGTAGGGTATGTCAAGGGTGGAGCTGCGGTCTGTAGTGCTGCAGTCTATAGGGCAGTTAAGAAAGGCTGCCCTAAGTTACTCTGGTCCTGTGAGTCGTCTAAGGGCTAGTCTACACTTACCGGGTAGTTCGACGGCTGGCAATCGAAGTTCCGGGTTCGATTTAGCGCGTCTGGTCTGGACGCGATAAATCGAACCAGGAAGTGCTCGCCGTCGACTGCGGTACTCCAGCTCAACGAGAGGAGTACCGCGGAGTCGACGGGGAGCCTGCCTGCCGCGTGTGGACCGCGTCTGAACCGCCGTAAGTTCGAAGTAAGGTATGTCGAATTCAGCTACGTTATTCACGTAGCTGAATTTGCGTACCTTACTTCGACTTGGGGGGTAAGTGTAGACCAAGCCTAAGTAACACCAGGGGCCTCTCCAGCCCCCAGAGCAGCCCAGAATTGCAAAGGTTCTGTTCGGTGACAAATGCTCCTGTCAAGATTCCCTCCCCACTCTGAACTTTAGGGTACAGATGTGAGGACCTGCATGAAAGCCCCCTAAACTTAATTACCAACTTAGGTTAACAGTAAGCTGCCACCACCAAGCGTGTTCCAAATCTTAGGGGAGAGCCACTTGGAACTCTGCCTTTCCCTCAAATATTTCCCAAGTCTCTAATCCTCCCCTTTCCTGGGCAGATTTGAGACTAATTCCTCCCCCCCGAAGTCCTTACCCCCCTTTTCCTGGGTAGGCTTGAGAGTATACCCTCACCAATTAGTCCTGGTGAACACAGATCCAAAAACTTTAGATCTTAAAACAATGAAAAATCAATCAGGTTCTTAAGAGAAGAATTTTTAATTAAAGAAAAAGGTAAAAATCATCTCTGTAAAATCAGGATGGAAAATAACTTTACAGGGTAATCAGATTCAAAGAGCCCAGAGGAATCCCCTCTAGCCTTAGGTTCAAAGTTACAGGAAACAGAGCTAAACCCTCTAGCAAAAGGAACATTTACAAGTTGAGAAATCAAAGATAAAACTAACACACCTTGCCTGGCTGTTACTTACAAGTTTGAAATATGAGAGACTTGTGTAGAAAGATTTGGAGAACATGGGTTGATGTCCGGTCCCTCTTAGTCCCAAGAGCGAACAACCCCCAAAACAAAGAGCACAAACAAAAGCCTTCCCCCACCCCAAGCTTTGAAAGTATCTTGTTCCCTTATTGGTCCTTTGGGTCAGGTGTCAGCCAGGTTACCTGAGCTTCTTAACCCTTTACAGGTAAAAGGATTTTGGTGTCTCTGGCCAGGAGGGATTTTATAGTATTGTACACAGGAGGGTGTTACCCTTCCCTTTATAGTTATGACAGCTCCAATATAGGTTTAAACAGTTTCGTGTATCCTTTATTTTGTATGTTTTAAGACATACAAAAATAGATACGGCAAAAAAAGTAATTGATCAAGTTACGTCTTCTGAGGACAAGATGACTTTTTTTCAAATCTCTGGTCTCTGCTGTGTTCTTCTTCTGTTCTTCTCCACTTCCCTGTTGTCAATCACCTATTTTTTATCCTCTGTTCTATAACTTTATGTCGACTCAGTTACCTTATCAATGTACCTATGCCTTCTGAACCCCTGTCTAAAACATTTTTATGCATAAATCACAATAAGTAACCTAAACAATACATTTTTGCTCATCCTGCTAAAAATTACTTCTGTTGTCTATTCTTTGCTATCAATCCCACTGGCTCCATCCAGTAGGTTTTATCTTATTGGTGTGTTTTTGTGGCCTTGGGTGTTTGCTTGTAAGCTTGTATTGAGGCGGGCTGTGGGGGGGACACCTGAAGTTAACAATTCCCTCATGACTCTCTCTGTTTCACCCTGCTATTTACACAGACTAAGGTTTTAGAAACGAAGACATAGAAACTAGATTTCACACAATCTTGAAGCTATTTCTGCTAGTTCTGAAATGCCACTTCAGCAGAGACACATATAAAAAGCAAAAACTCCTTTATATTCCCCCCCTCTAGTTTATATACTTGACTAACACAAATCATTATACAGTTGCTTAAAGCAACTTTAGTGCCCATCTCTCTCTGAGCTGCGAGTTCTGTGTTGTGTCTCTTACAGTATGTCTGCTTGGGGATAAAAGACCCACTGCACAGCTGTAGCTGGCCCAGGTCAGCTGACTCGGGCTTGTGGGCTCAGGCTGTGGGACTGAAAAATTTCTGTGGCTGGCACCCAAGCTCTGGGACCCTCCACCCTCACAGCATCCCAGAGATTGGGTTCCGGTCCGAGCCCAAAGATCTACATGGCACTTTTTCAACCCTGGTGCCCAAGACCAGTGAGCCCAAGTCAGCTGACCCAGGCCAATGGTGTTTTTTTTTTTTTTATCCCCATGTAGACATACCCTCAGAGTCACAACATAGTCTATCACCCCTATTATTTCCATTTTAAATGTATATATGTTAGTATCCTTTTGGTGACCGTTTCCTGGGTTAGTCTATAGCTCCGCAGCACATGACAAATTCTCATTCTTTAAGGCACACCTCCACTTTATTACTGTCACATATAAAGCAGGGATCTGCTGATGAAAGCTGAGACTGAGGAGACCAGCCCTTCCCCCCCCCCCCCAACAGGTGCCTAGAGGGTATTGTATTTTGGGAGCAAACAAATTACCCAAAAATTAATGCTGTTGAGAAATGCAGTCATATTGCAAGATATACCATTTATTCTTTAGGACAGTCTTGTGTGGTCGCAACCATATTTTGAAAATCCTTGGAAGATTTAAAAAAAAAAAGATATTGGTTGGAGTTGTATAACAAATGAATTTTGGAAAAACAGTACTTTGAGCCTTTGTATTCAGCACAGATACTAGCAATTTGAAACAAATATTCTGAGTGACTTAATTTCTGTTGTTGCAAATTTTAGGGTTAATGAATACTGATACTCAATGATTATATTATAGTGCACATTTTTTGCACAGTAAGTATGAACGGTTCATTAGTAATGTTGTTCCCACCACTCTACTGATTTATGTTCTCCTCAGTAGAAGATTTTATCTTCTGTAGGAGGTTTATGGTGTATTTTAGGATCAGATTTTTTTTTTTTTTTGGAATTTCTGCAAAGGAAAGTCAAAGGGGCCCCCTCTATGCACCTGTGGAGGTAAAACTTACTCTGAATGAAGTATGGCTCTGCCTCTGCTGCACCTTGGCACTAGGCTAGTTGTGGTGGATGGGAAGAGATTTTGTTGTAGGAAGTACAATCGCTCCATGGGCTCCTACAGGAGCATGCCGTTGCCTGTGTGGGGCAGCCGCTGCAAGCTAACCTTTTTAAAAATATGTAGCAGTGGGACAAATTTTTGAAAGAGACTTGTATCAAAATTACAATGTGATTTTTGATTTTTAGTAACAAGTTAGGTACTTAAGGATTTTTAAAACCTCTATTCCAAACTGTTGAACCAATCAGCTTCTCCATTTAGGCACAAATCCGCTCCAAAGGCCAAGTAACTCAGTTGAGTGCTGGGAACTATCTGCATGAGGGTGGGATAGGGGAAGAAATCCTCCCTCTTTCCATCAAGGCCCTGCAATAAGAGAAATAGACTGGTAGAATTTCTTTGGTGGCTTTTGCAAAGGAGGAGCAACTGGAGCATCCTTACTGTAGAAGACACGACAGCCTGTTAGCAGGCTCATCCACAGAAACCTGGAGCCCTTGTACATCATATTTGCTGCCCCTCTCTTTATTAGAATTTAGAAAAGTTCACACACCTATTCTCTGAGCTCTCGAATGCATGGGGATTTATGTGGGTAACATTTTCATGTCGGAGTGAGATGTGACCGCAGATGCTTTTGAAAGGAGATGAGGGCTCAGGGCTCCAGTACCGTTGTCCCCTCTTCCTTCCCCCACTCCCATCCCCCAATCAGACCTGCCTGCTAGCCCTTCCAGGTGTGGTCCATGCAGAGCTGGCCGTTATTTCTTTGGCAAGGGGTGCACACATCCTGTACAGCCAGCCCCTGAGTTCTAAACCTTTTGTGGTCCACATCCCACAGAATTATATTGTGGCCTAACATATCCCATGAATGCTTGTAGAGATAAAGGATTATGGGATTTCGATGACAGACTAATCATATGGGTTGCATATCTAACAATGGGGGAGGTTGGTGCTGCTGATTTGCTGCTCTGTAGTGGAGGTCTCTTTCCATCACAACACTGCTTTTAGTCCCCTTCATTGGGAGGGAGCTAGCAGGTGTCTTTTCCCTCCTCCACCTAGTCCCCCATATTGAGGAACCAGAACTTCCTTCTTGGTGTGCAGCCATCAGGAAGGAAGCTGGCCTCTGGCTTCCCCCATCATCTTAGGGTGCTGTTGTCTCTGTGCTGCTGGATGGCATTATCTCTAACCAGAGAGAGAAAGGGAAGTGCAGCTCTTCTGAGCCTGGGACTGTTGATCTGTCCCTCCCTTGTGTTCCTCGCAATTTTCCAAAGTGGAGGTTTGCCTATCTGCAATATTCTTGAACCCTCCTTTACAACCCCTCTGGGAAATGCTGGCCTATCCGTATCCTCACTCTTCCTCTCCCACATGCTCCTAAGAGTTCTGCTTCCAGAGGCCCTTCCTGGCCCACAGATGAAAGGACAGGATTTTCTCCTGTAGGATTTGGCTCCAGGCTCTTACCCAGTTCTTATCCTATCCTTATGCAGGAAAAATTGCCATTGCAGTTAATATGCATTTTGGTCAAGTAATGGAGTAAAATATGCACCAAGAGCTCAGGATTTGACCTTTAGTTTCTTACTGTCATAATTTTCCAGCAAGAAGATTAGAAACCATGAGTAGAATTTTAATTGTCCCAAATATTATTTAACTTATGTTGGGAAAATAATTAAGAGCATTGACATAAAATTTTGGGTGGAATGTTAGTTTCTGACCTCCTTCAGGACACTTGCAGAACCTCTGAATCATTAATAACCTAGCTGGCCCTGCCAGACAAGTATAACTCTTAATAATCGTAATTAGACTTGTAGTCACATGCATTGAGGAGATTTCTCCCTATTTCAAATGTCTTACAAATGCCTTCTTGACCAGGTTGCAGCTGAAATGAAGGTGTATGCTTCACTGATTCAATTATAGAAATCTTTGTTAGGATTTAGAAATGTTCACTCACTTATACACTCAGCTCTCAAAGAATAGGAATGTGTATGTTCTTATCTCAAGGCATGGGGATTTACGTGGGAAACATTTTCATGTCAGTGGGAGTTGAGTGCAGATGCTTTTGAAAAGAGATGAGAAAGTATCCCATAGTGTCTCCTCAAGAACATGATGATGTGAATTGACTACACCAGAGGTAATTAATAACACCAGTAATAAATCCATTAAGTTGTTATAGCAACTGAGATGCTTGCATTTAAAATGCATGGGCTGCAAGCTTCAGTCAGCTGTGCCGTGTGGAAGGGTACAAGTGAGCCTAAAGTAGGGGAGAGGCTCTGAAAACAGTGGAAGGGGGAACAGTGACAACACTGCATGCCCTCCCCTTGTCACCCCATCACCTGCATATACGCCCAGGGAAGTTCTTATTTATGAACATTGCATGGTGATGTCGCTCTTCAAGTTTAGGAAAGAGTTGTCATGCTGGAGAGGGACAGACCCATGGACCAGCAGTTCGATGCACAATGTTTGCTATAAAATAGTGGTTTTCCAGGTGGAAATCTGCAAAGAAATTAATGCTTATCATTGCAGCATGTACTCCCACTCTGTCTCTTCTACCCACCTTGGAGCTGGTGGGTAGAGCTCAGTCAAGGTAAGCAGCCGTGGTAGCAGCTGCCAGACAGAGTGTTGACTTTCTGAACAAATGCCCCAGGAAGTGCAGTGATGGAGCTATGGATTCTTGCACTCTAGGACAATGGGACCACATCCTTGGCATCCTCCTCCAGGCAGGGAGCAGCTGTTGAGATTTCTGTAGCTTTCAAACCACAGAACTTTCAGGCTCTTTTTTTCTCGTCTTGTGTGCATTGTCAGAGGCACATGGTGGTTTTAGTTCTGTTTCCAGTTAAGAAAAAATTGATGCATAACTTTCTTCAACCAAGTTTCTTTTTAAAAAGGTGTGTGTGCATTAGAAAGGCTGGGGTTGGTTTTTATTTATTTTTTAAATTATGTGCACCGAATATTTTTCAGGAAAACAAGACTGCAACTAGCATACAACACACACACACACACTTCTTTGCCTATTGTATTTGTTGGATGTTGGTTAGCATTGCCATCTGGTAATTTGTAATTCTGGGTTCAGAATTTAGTCATTAACCTTTTGAAAGAGCGGTTTTGTGTGGTGATTTTCGTGATATAGCTTCCACATTTGGAACAACTAAGCTACAATGAATCAGTTAGTACCACAGCAACATGATATAAACCTTGGAGTAATAATTTACTATCCTCTTAGAATATTTCAACTGTGATTAACTGTTTGTTACATTTTGCTTGGCCGAAAGTATGAATTTTGAAAAGGTTTGTAACTTAATTTTATGTAAGAATTTGGTGATTTTGTTTTTTAAATTCTTAAACAAGTGAAAGTCTAATGGTACTAAAATTGTGCAAAGTGTGGACAATCATAGTATGAGCTCTTCAGAGTGCATTTTAAAACTCTGGCTTGATTATCAGCTTTCCTAATCTTGTGCCATCTCTAGCTAAATTGCCAGGGTTGTGTAATATTCTCCCAATATAAACAAGTGTTCATTGTGAACAAAATTGAGACTATCCAAATACTTTAATTTGTTATCCAAATTTCACATTTCAACCATTAGCAATTAAAGGCTAGTATGATGACCCGTTGCTCCATCTATCCAACAGAAATGCTTATTAGTCTCATGGAAAATAAGTCCACATACACTAATCTGCACAGACATTATGGATGAGTGTACAACTGCGTTAGGGGCCACAAGGAAATTTTTTGAATATCTGTTACTGGTGCAAAGTGGAATTCTTTGACTAATATAGTGCTTGTAATGAATAAAATTAAAGTGATACACTAATGCCCAATTTTTTTCTGCATTATACTTACAATGTAAGATTGAAGTTGTTGACATCTTCCTTTGGGTATCCAGAGAGTAATCCTTTGTTGTAAAACCCAACTAGTTAATGAATATAATTGTTGTATCATTGAAACACACCTGCTGTTCAGCTTTTCACCAAGGTAATCATGAAAGGCAGGAATTCCAAAACATCTCCTTATTGTCTTGTGGTGTATGATTACCTATAGTCTCTGCAGAATGGTAATAGAACACATTTTCAGAATCTATATGTGATACAATTGCTCTTTTTAATTTAAAAAAAAAAATTTTTTTTTTTTTTGGCCTAACATTATCTTTTGACTCATTTGGCCTCTTTCTTGGATATGCTTACATGTGGTCAGTAGCAATTAGTTACATTCAACTACATTTATTCTTCATGTATTAGGAAAAATTTGGTGTTGTATTTTAATGTACTGTGGAATTATCAGATTCTTTTTACTTTAAGGTTTCTAAATCTTTTGTTTTTAAGAAAGATTCTTTTCAAATATTCTTTTCCTTCTGAGGGTACCGGGGTCAGGCTTCCTTGGTGTATGCCTCCATAATGAGTCCCGCTGTGATCTATGGATTATTTACATGTTGTTTTTTTGCACCCTGTGGCTGGTGGGTTCTTTTTTCCACAGTCTCCAATACAACATCATGTGTAGTCATTAAGAATTTAACCCTTTTATTTTATAAACTTACAGACTTCAGAAAATATAGATCTAAATTTTCAAAAGTTACTAGTGATTTTAAGTGCCTCAATTCTGGGGGAGAAGTGCGCAACTTTTAGAATATTTAGAAATTCCAAGTATGTTTTAGTACTGGCAGCATGAGACCTCCAGAATATGTCACACAAATTGAAGTACCCCATTATCATGCATCTTTTTTCCCTACACATTATAGGTAAGTGCTTAAGGAGACAGTCATTGTGTTCCCTAGTGTGATTTGGTGGTCTGTAGCAGACACCAACTTGTGCCTATCTTGCGCTTTATCTGTTAGGGCATTGATCTGTAAGCCTTCAAGATCATTTTCTTCAGTGTTAACAGGCAATGCTATTTTTGACATAGAGTGCCACTCCTCTCATTTTGCCCACTTGATCCTTCCTAAATAGATTATAATAACCATTGATTTTAACCTTACAATCAGGGCAATCATCCCACTAGGTTTTAGTAGTACTAACTACATCAAATTTATGCTCATGGATGAGCAATTCCAGTTCCTCTGGTGTATTGCGCAGGCTCCTAGCACTGGTGTATAGGCAACTAAAGAATTTCTTCTCTTCAAGTCCTTTAGTTCCTTGATTAATTTTGTTCTCAACATCTTTATTTTGTGCTGAGTGATCATAACTTCCTTGGGTTTATCCTCCCCTTTTGTTATTAGTTTACCCAGCTTGGGTAAGTTTACCCGAGAAGATTGGGTCCCCCCCTCCTACTGAAGTAGAGGACTTCCAAACTATACAGTCCCTAGAAGGTGGGACTGATGGTCCACAAAACTAAAACCCTCCATCCTGCACCAGTTACCTAGCCAGTGGTTCACTTCCTGTCTGTCTCTGCTTGTGGGACAGGAAGAATCTTTGAGAAGATCACTTGGACATTTTTCTTCAGCATGCTTCGGAGTTCCCTGAAGTCATCAACTATCTGTGAGATATCCTGTGGCACAGTGTTTTTAATGCTGATATGAACCATCAGCAGTGCATCCTTTCACATCAACTTCAAAACCAGTCTTAGAGTGATGGCTCATGTCTTCACTCTGGGAAGGCAGCACACCATCTGCCTGTCTTTTGCAGAATGCTCTTATGATTCTCCTGAGTACTGAATCTCCACAAAGATAGTCTGTTTTTCTTGGATGCTTGGAGAACTCTTTGTGCACAAGCTTGATTTTCTTACAGTTGGGCTGAGCTGCCATCGACAGGTGTACATCTCTCCATTTCTTTGGCTGGATCTTGAGAAGTCTCTTCTTCAGTTTACATGTTGAGGACCTGATATCTTTTGTAAACTTCTAGTTCTGTGAAATTCTTCCTTGTCCTTTTCTCTCTCATGGCCACCTTGTCTTTCTCCAGCGGTGTAGGATGCCACCTTCACCTCTTGCCTCTGGTCATTATGAATTGCCAGGCCTCTCCTCTGACTTCTTCTCTCTCTGACTCCTTTATTGCCAGCTCCTTTCTTCCTTGAACTGGTGTTTCCTGAACCTGGCTGTCTAGGAACTCCCTCAGCCTCTCCGATTCTCAGTAGCATCTCCTCTTGCCCTCTAGTCCAAGAATTTTCTCCAGTACAGCCACCAACTTGCACTACATGCACAAGAAGTCCCTTCTGGCTTCAGGCAGGCCTATCTTTTGCCATTGGTTTGTTTGTGTGTGTGTGTGTGTGTGTGTGTGTGTGTGTGTATTAGCTTGTAATTCAGTTAAAACAATCTTCTGCCTGACATAGGGCTATTTATAGATTCCTAAAATTATTTATATACGTTGCTTTCAGAAACTGAGGTTAAGATTTTCAAAACTGCCTGGGACATTCAGATGCACCACTTCCATTAGTTTCTATGGGAGTTGTGTGGCTAAAGCCTCCAGTTGCTTTTAATCGTTATAAAAATTAGTGGGTTTGAGGATTTTTCCATTCTACAAAGGGGTGTCTGAGTGTGTGTGGCATGAGGAGAATTTTTCCATGGCAATTACAGTAATTGCTCAAGCATGCAATGAAGTAATAGTCCCCATACACAGATGACATGGAACTTGAGACTTTTGGAGAAGCCTGAGTGTACTCTCATTCTCTTCCTCCTCAGTCCCTATCCCCACACTTTTGGTGCAATGGACAGTGTTTCTGTTGCATGCCTGGGCTCAATCTTGCATCTGTTGAAAACAATGGAAGTTTCCTCACTGACATCATGCCATCAGCAAGATCAGGCCTCCTATGTGTAAAGGGTTACTTTTCTATTGCATACCTATGAGGCTCACAGACCATTCAAAATTCTCCAATTCCTTTACTTTTCCCTCCTTTTGAAATCTGGCATTTCAGTTGCCCAGAAGAAAATTCTACTTCCCTGCTCAGGCAAAGATACACATTCCTCTGCCTGAACGGCAGTGCATCAGGGAAAGAAACCGAGAAGCTTACAAAAATATTGTGCCACCTTTGTAATTCATAGCATTTGTAGGCTGATGTCTCCTGGGATAAAGAGATCACTTTACTTCTGCCACATGCTGGTGTTTTGACTTTTCTGTATTGGAACAAGCAGTGCCATATTTTCCCCCCAAAGGTAAGATTAGTATGAAGGATTACCATGGTGATAATTGCCTGAAAACAGAGTTTCTGTACAAAAGGTACAGCTACTAGAACTTCAGCATTTGAGGCCAAAATCAATCCCTCTAAAAAGTTAATTTAAAATAATATATTTGCTTCATCATAACAAAGGTAAAGATGCTGCTTTTTTCTGTACCATCTTTAAATTTTAATAAAAAAATCAATATTACTTGATATCTGTCTCACTTTGGCAATCCCAAAGATCTTATTTGACATAATATATGTATTTAATTATAGCTGGCTCAGGTAGCAATACCTATAGTTAAGATTGCCTGACACATCCCATTATAAGACCCTGTTTTCAATTGCTTTTATAATTTTGCCAAACTTAAATCGCTTAGGCTGAAGTTTCCATACCAGGTGTCATCCCCAGGATGGATTTTTTTTTTTTTTTTTTTTTTTGAAAATTTCAGCAAAAGTGTTTCAGCCATTTCTGAGAATGAGGTTAAGGGGGAAATACCTTGTTTTGCCCATGCTAAAAGAAAATTCTTACAACCTTTTCATTGAGAAACATTAGTATCTCCATGCTTTGGAGCAAGTAATTGAAATTTGGCAGCGGCTTGCCTTGGTGTCACAGATGTAGTTTTTGACATCCCTCTAAAAATCTGAGTTCACTCATACTCAGTAGATTTATTGGCGTTGGACAGTTACATTCTGTGAAGATTCCATCTGCACTGAGCATGCTCCAGTCTAGAGGGTAACAGGGCTGAGCAGGATTTTCCCAGCTATTGTTCTTGCTGAAAGATTGGGACAGCTGTGTCACTGGGGAGCTGAGAGCAAGGTCTCTCTCTCTCTTCCTCTACATCAATCTGTGGTCTCAGTTTCCCCCTTGCTGGCATGCATGCAGCAATGAGGAGATGGAGGAGACAACCAGGGGGAGACTGGGGCTAAGGAACTGGGGCAGGTGAGGAACTGGGTCTGAGAAGGTACCAGGGGAGGAGAGGCTAACCAAGGACAAAACGGAGGGGTCAGTCTTGGTGGGGCAAGACCAGAAGGGTCTGTAACCAATAGAACACATTCCCCTGAGAACTTAGTATAGGATTCATGCCTCTCAGCCTCCCTCTTCTGTCAGTAAACAGCTGTGAAATTCACTGCCAAAATGTGCCTCCTCTTCTTCTAGTGGCAAGCCCACACAGAGGATTACAACCCACTGTTGCTGTCAATTACTTTGTTAGCTCAAGTAGGAGCAGTCTGGATACTGTGGATCTGAAGGTTCTCACATGACTACCACCACATGGTTCACCAGCATAGATCCACCTGATGGAACCTGTTTTTTTTTTTTTTTTTTTTCCCTCGGGTTACTCGGGTTTTTGTGTGTGGCAGAAGTTGGGAAGTGTATAGTGAAGGAGGCAGGGGACTGCAGGAAGATAAATGATTGTCTTTTTGGTTAAGGCAATTGAATGACACCATGGAGGACTGGATTCTAACACTGCCTCTGCCATAAAGATGCTATATGATAGGCAAGTCATTTAAACCAAAATGTTTACTGGTGGTCATAACTGGGCTCCTTATCCAATCTCCTCCCCTCCCCTTTTTATCTTAGCCTCCTTGCCTAGGTAGTTCCAATGTCCTCTGAAGTCAGATTGGATGATCTAATGGCCCCTTCTGGCCTTTACAATCTATGAATCCTCTGTCACCCTCCCAGTTCTCAGTCTCCTTTTATCTAACTCCTGGTCCCAGTCTGCTTGCCCAGCATATATCCGAATCCCTGCAACCCCTGGTTCAGCTCCTGTGCCCTCTTAATTCAAATCAGGCAGTTTCCTCCTCCTCCACACTGCCTGGACATTGAGAGAATAGGAAAGACAGCTTACATCCCTTCTGTTTGGTGCCTGGCCCCAGCATTTCCCGCAGCTGCCCAGAGCTGCAATTGCAGAGAAAGTCCTGCTCAACTCCAGACTGGAGCATAATCAGTGCCAAAGTAATCTTTGGAGATTTAGCTGTGAAGCTCTATCAAGTTTCTACTAAATATATGTGAACTGCAATTTTTCAGAGTCTTCTAACTTGGCCAAATTTGGCCAAGATTTTCACAGGCACATTCCTGACACAAAGGCTGCCTCCCAACCATATTTCGAGTCTCTGCTCCAAAGTGTGCAGACACTAGAGTGTCTCAAAGAAAGTGGCAAAAACGATGTATCTTCACTAAGCTTGTTCTCTGAAATAACTGAACTGGCTGAAATTTAAAACAAACAACAAAATAAAAAAATCCCAAGGCAAATTTCAGACTTAATGGTTAAATTTTTGCAAAATTATAAGTAATGGGAAATGTTGAGCAATCTTAATAGATGGTTCTACCATCTCCGTCTATTATAACAGTTTTTTTGTTTTTTGAGAAAACTAAAATGTTCCCATAAGTATTTTTTGGTTGAAATGACAGATACTGTCAAGCTTAAATCCAGAGTAATGTAAGTCTGTCTTTTGCTTGTAGTAAATAAAATGTCAGAATTTGAAGGGAAGATATTTATTAGTACTAAGAAAACCAGTAACACTGTTTTTGTCTAAAAGAGAGAGCACACGGTTCCTAAAGATTACACTTGCCTCATAATTACATGATCTTTCATTGGAGTTTGTCTGAGTAAGAAGTGCTGGCTCAGACTCTGTCTAAAACTCTTGATATAACTTGCTCATTCAAAATAAAAAATGTAAGAACGTATTTGGAAGGAAATGTTTTGATGGAGATGCTCTTTCCCATGGCTAATTGAGAACATCTCCAGTATTAAGAATGGCAGAAGCAGCCAGCTTAGTAAGATTTTTTTTTTCCAATGAAAATAATATACAATTTTTATATTTGACTAAAGATTTCTTTTTTAATTAATTACATTCTGTCACTGTTTTCATTTTTCTGCTCTCTAGCACTGAGATTATTTTTTATTGACATTTAGATCGTGTGGCAGTATCGTTGCAGCTGTTTTTAATTTCTGTATAACAGAGCTCTGATGATGGTGGTCATTGATCCAGCACTGTTTGCTGGCTTGCAAATGCAAGGTCACCTTAATTGCTTTTTCCTAGTTTCCTCTGTTTCTCTAATGATATGGGGTTTTAAGAAATAATCCCGTTTCCACTGCACATTGAAAACAAACCTCAATTACTAATTATGGTGGTTATGATTCACAACCTCAGGGGATAGTGAGGATGTAAAATGCTACTTTCTGGAAAGAAGCATGTTGTACAAGCTGGTTTCTTAGGCCTTAGTCCTGCAAGGTGCTTGACACAAGCAGACCACCTGACTTTAAATGGGGCTTGGCGCTGCTGTAAAAGTACCATGGTGGAATCCTCCATTCTCTCCCCTTCCCTCTTTCCCCATGGCAGGTGCCGTATGTACTCCTCATTTCTTCTTCCCTACCATTCCCCCCTTCGCTACCATGGCAGGGTCTCTTTGTGCCCCCTCCTTTCCCACCTCTGTCACATGCCAGAGGCTCTGTATGCTTCTGATGGCCATCCTCCCCCATACCGGGAGGCTCGGCCAATTTAAATAGTCTTTGCATACAGATGAGATAGGAAGCCCACGTGTACAAAATTTTAGACTTGTCGATTTTAGTGGCTCTTTAGGAATAAACAGACTGCTTCATAGCAACAGGTTTATTAGTGTGTGATAATTAAGATAACTCTGGATTGTGATTTCAGCATTCTGCATCTACCCAATAACATCTCACTTTAGTACTCCAAAACCCAAGTGAGAGATTGTACAGTTTAAATCTTAGCTACTGTAGATTCCTGTAGGAAAACGGAAATTTCTGACCTGCAGAATCTTCTAATGAATCACTTATCTTGCTAGTGGGAGTATTATCTGAAATGCTCTGAGTCACGAGTTTTTTGAAATGGAGTTGAAGCCTCCTGACAACCATCATCTCAGACAGCTTGTATCTCCTTGATTTCAAATGGAAGACAGTTATATTTTTGAAACCTCAGACTGTGACTACTCCTTAAAAAAACAACTGACAGACTATGAAGAGGGGTATGTTTTAAAATGTTCTCTTTCCTGGCTTTATATATTTATACCCTTGTACTTTTGTGCAAGAGTATCCAAAAGAAAAGTGTGCATAGCCAATTCCCTACTTTTATTCCCAGATCTGCCACTGATCTGCTGTGTGACCTTTGGGCAAGTCACTTAATATCTCTCTCTGCTTCAGTGTTCCCACTATAAAATGGAGCTAATTTGTAGAGAGCTGTGAGAACTGTGGGTGAAAAGTGTTCTCAGCTTTTTGATACTATTTGGTGATCATATATAGACAGGTGTTGAGATGTGAGCTTAGAGCCCAAAGTGAAATGGCTGCGGAAACAATTTACCCACCACTGAAATGCAGCCACCTTTTGAATGAAAAACCAAGTATATTTTCCAGTTTATACTGAGTAGTTTTAAATGCATGGTTGTGTAAAGTGATGTTGAGGTGCCTACATCTGTGTTAATAGCTACTTCTGTGTAGACTCATAGACTTTAAGGTCAGAAGGGACCATTATGATCTTCTAGTCTGACCTCCTGCACAATGCAGGCCACAGAATCTCACCCATCCACTCCTGTAACAAACCCCTGACCTATGTCTGAGCTATTGAAGTCCTCAACCTGTGGTTTAAAGACTTCAAGGTGCAGAGAATCCTCCAGCAAGTGACCCGTGCCCCACGCTGCAGAGGAAGGCGAAAAACCCCCAGGGCCTCTGCCAATCTGCCCTGTAGGAAAATTCCTTCCCAACCCCAAATATGGCGATCAGTTAAACCCTGAGCATGTGGGCAAGACTCACCAGGCAGACACACAAGAAAGAATTCTCTTTGTAACTCAGATCCCACCCTATCTAGTGTCCCATCACAGGCCATTGGGCATATTTACCGCTAATAGTCACAGATCAATTAATTGCCAAAATTAGGCTATCCTACCATCCCCTCCATAAATTTATCAAGCTTAGTCTTGAAGCCAGATATGTCTTTTGCCTCCACTGCTCCCCTTGGAAGGCTATATCCATCTGTGACCCTAAAAAACAAATCCAGAGTGTTCTATTAACAATAAGTATGTGTCAGGCAGGCAGAGTTGTAGGGAAATGATCCTTAGTGAGCATAAATAGATTTATAGAGCCTTTAGTCCATAGATCGTGCTCTGTCTGAGGTCATGGTGTACTTCTTAGCACTCATTTTACAACTATCAGTGAAATGTAGGGCTAGAAGGGTTCTCAAGAAGTCATCAAGTCCAGCCCCCCGCACTCTGGCTATGTCTACACTAGAGAGCTTACAGTGGCGCAGCCATACCAATGCAGCTGCGCCGCTGTAAGATCTCTTGTGTAGCCCCTCTATGCCGAAGTTGACAGAGCTCTCCTGTCAACATAATTAATCCACACTCAACGAGCGGAGGCAGCTACGTCAGCAGGAGAAGCTCTCCCTCCAACTTATGTGGAATATTCACGCCCCTGAGCGACATAAATTTTTCTGACATAAGTGGTAGTGCAGATATAGCTTGAGGCAGAACCAAGTAAACATAGACCATCCCTGACAGATGTTTGTCCAACCTGTTTTTTTAAAAACTCCAGTCCCCCACTTGGAAGCCTATTCCAGAGCTTAACTGCTCTTCTATTTAGAACATTTTTCCTAATATCTACCCCAAATCTCCCTTGCTGCTGATTAAGCCCATTACTTCTTGTCCTACCTTCGGAAAATAATTGATCACCGTCCTCTTTATAACAGTACCTAACATAGCTGAAAACTGTTGAGATATGGAGATGTCCTTCCCTGAGTTTCCCCCCCCTCTTCATGAGCACAAGACCGAATTTAGTCCTAAGGGCAACATGTAGTACCCCCTGTGTATGAAAGCAGGATTGGTCAACAATAGACCTCTCGTTCCTGGTGAGCAGAGGCAACAGGTGAGTGATGAGATGAAGAGTAGGAGCTGTTTGTCTTGAAACTGTGCGTTACTTGCCTTTCCTCTTTTTAGGTATTTCTTACATCTTTTTCAAGTGGCGAGAAAGACAAAATACCAGGTCGCTCAGTCAGTAATGAAGCAGTTTATTTAATTGGCCAATGGAACTGCATCAGTACCAGGAAGTAAAAGCTATTCATCACCGTTTTTGTACGCCTTGGACATAAAATCATAGAAGTGTAGGATTGGAAGGGATCTCAATAGGTCATCTAGTGCAGTCCCCTGCACTCAAGGCAGGACTAAGTAATAACTAGACCATTGCTGACAGGTGTTTGTCTAACCTGCTCTTAAAAACCTCCAATGATTGAGATTCCACAACCTTTGTAGGGAATTTGATGAGATCATAAGGGTCTGAGCATGAGCAAAGGCCACTCTGACATGGTATACCACCCTGCAGCTTCAATTAAAACTAGACTTCTATTTTTCCATACATAAACGAAAGCCTTTCCTTGCCTTAATGTGCTTCTTGGTTTATTAGGTATATGGAACAGTACCAAGAAAGTGTCCCGGTGGTATAGCCCTTACTCAAGCAAAACTTCTATTGATTTCTATGGGAGTTTTGCCTGAATGCAAGGAATGTAGGATTGAGTCAAAAAACATTCTTAAGGGTATGTACGTCCTTCCTTAGACTGAAAGGTTATCTGTGCTGACTTTACTAGTAGTGATGTTTTTGAGGGGTGCCCAAATTCTGAAAGTTATTTTAGTTTATAGGAATGTCTGTGGCACTAGTCACTATAATATCAGTGCACTTTCTAACTGCTTTGGATTTGCTTCTGCAGCCCTTATACAGTAAAATTCCCATTGACTTCTGTGGGCCTCTTTCAGGTATAGTGACTCCAAGGATGTGCTCCAAAAGTAGTCTTCTTCGGACACAAATTCCTGTGAATCTCCTCCAATTCTCATGTCATATTTTTACCTTTTCTTTTTGCCAGTTTTCTTTCTAAGTAAAGGAACATATCTTGTTCAAAGGAAGAAAAATTGGAAGTTTTAAGAACTCAGTTGTTGTTGAACAAACATTTTGGAACTATGGTAATTTTTAGGGGGTACTCTTTCTTGGTAAATGTATGTCTGGTTGTGCTGCCCTTCCACACAAGAATAGTACCTTGCTCTACAAATAGCGCTATTGTTTTAAAAAAATACCATCTGAAAACAATGGGACTACAGTAGACTAAAATACTACTCCGCTTTAGCAAGCCTGACAGCGCTGGTCCCAAAAATAACAGGACTGTTTGCTTGGGTATCTATTCAGGAGATTGGGTCCTCCCACTGTACAGTAGAGAAAAATCCTGCCTAAACAGACAGAGTGCAAATACAACACTTTTGAAGACTTTAACAATGTCACTTTTTCTGTTTAAAAAAAAAATAGTTTGAGTAAGTTTCTCCAAATGAAAGATTAAGTCATTGGCTTGAGCCAAGGGCTACATGAGCTGGCACAGAACACGCTTCCTCACACAACTTGGCCAATGTAATTTAATCCTGTCTGACCTGGAACACTCGAATTGTTCCAGTCCATGGTGTTATCTGCAGAGACTAGCCAGGCTTGCTGAATTATGCAATTACTTTTTTTGTGATACTCACACATGTGGACTATGATGAGATTTCTAATAAACAAAGGCAGCTTATGAACGCAATGTATTTCCCATCCCATTGTTTTTTTTTAAATATTCCTAAATAAGCGTAGTTTTTCCTTTTTAAACACATAATTGATAACAGTGGCTTGCTCACTGTATGCTTTTTGGCTCCACATTGGAGAATGGGAAGCCTGTGCTAGTTAGTTGCACACAGAGGAAGAGAGTATAAATTGCCTGGTTTAATAATATGCTTCTCTTTCCCAAATAATTCTCTTGGAAATCTTGAACACAATGGTATGTAAGACTATTAAACTGCATCCTTTGTGTTTGTCAAAACTGATTTTTAAAAACATGATTTGCTTTTGACCAGGCGATCTGTTTTACAAATATAAGATTTAAAAAATCATTAACATATTGAAGAAAATGGAAAGTGTTGGGTTTTTTTGCAAGTTTCTTCCACCCAGATTATTTGTATCTGTGCCTGAAAGTCTCCTAGGTAAAACATGGTCATATTTTCCTAGCGGTAATACTGGAAAAAAAATTGCTTATGTGTTTCATTGTAGCTCTGCAGAGAAGATTAAGCCAACTGTCAGAAAGCAATGTAATATTATGTTCAAATTAGTATTGATTTTTCCCATCATAATTTGAAGCAGATGAAGACCAATGACAGTATAATTGTACCTTCTGCTAGAGATCAAAGAGTTACGGGAATTCTGGGAATAGACTAACTTTGTTATTCTCAGTTTTAATAATTAGGTTGCCAGAGAAAAGATGAGTCTTTGCAATCCTGTTAACCTTTGTGAAATCACAGTAAGAAACCTCTTAATGGAAGTCAAGGCTGGGTGTTAACAAAGGATAATTTAACTAGTAATAATGTGAGCTGAGATGTTTCCCTTAAGTTCTCAATTTGGCTCTGCATTGTGCCCCATCATTTGACAGTTTTTTTTTCTTAATATGTGTCCTGCTGTTTATTTAAAACTCCATTTTGAAAGGAAGCATTGGATTAATCTATCAGTAGATGATGACAACTGTGTACAATTTTATTCCTTTGCACAAATGGCTGACTGCTTGAAACAACAGCTCTGGTATATAGACTCTTAGGCTGTCAATTATAATGTATAAGTTTTAAAGCAAGCTTGAAAAAGGATATATCAAAACAGTCAATACTCTAGTTTGACAATTGTGAAGTATTATTAACCGTCCTGCAATTCCCACAAGAGTTTATTACAGCAATATTAAAATCAAGCCAATGCCCAGGGCGTCCTGCCTTTTCTGTTTCTTTAGACTATAAGCACTTTTGGATGGGGACTGTCATTATGTTTGGCTTGAACAGTGCCATGCTCACCGACGGTGACCAAAATATAATTGTTGTTGTTTTATTATGCTGATGCTTTCAGCCATGAAACATTTGTTTTGCAAAAATCATAATGGAATAACATTTTGGTTGACGAAGTGGATTTCAATGGAGCTGACTTTAACACAAACAACAAAAGTGATTGTAGATCTAATCAGAATGGGCAAAAAGGAATAGAAAGTGGCAATCAGTTTTTGCTGTCCTTCAAACATTCAAAATAGGGATTAGTATTATGGATTAGGAAATTCTTGCCCCTACATTTTCAAAGAATTGTGTGCATTTAGCTGGTCAAAGTCCTATCGAAGTCAATTACCGTGATACAGCTAAAATCCCATGGTACATCCCAGGGTTCAGTCCAGAAAAAACTAGCACTAATGGCAGGAAGATTTTATGGTCTTTCTCAGCCCAGCAGTTGCTTTCTGTTTGGGTTAGTGAGGAGAGGAGATGTGTGATTGAATGAATCCACTGTACAAGACATTGTCTTGTTTGTAACAATGTCAGAATATTTGGCCACGTTAACGAAATGAAGATTTTTTTTTTTTTAGTGGTTTGTAATCTATGCAAATACTTATGTATAGTGTACCTTTGTACACCATTACATCATTATTCGTTGCATATATATCTTTAGTGTTATAGCATTTACAAATATGCATTGTCAATAAATTGATAGCATAGCAGCAATATTGCATATACTGACACTATGCAGTGAGTGATCAGTGACTTCCATGCACTTAGTCACCACCTAAGCAATCTGTTTTAAAGGGCTAAATATGTTCACCTTTTTAATTTACTTTGTTGTTTAAAATAAAATACAGAAACTCTAAATAATGTATAAATAGCAATTGACACCTAGACAATTAATCCTTGACCAATGTAAATATGAGGCTATATTTGCCTTTAGTGCCCTGTATAACTCCCATTTCCTTCAATAGGATTCACACCTTTGTGTCTGAGGGCAGAAATAGCCCCATAACTTTCACTTTTCAGACTGAAAATTACCCCCCATACTGTTATCTAGTTCACCATCTGAGGCCTGATGATCATTAACAGAATTGGATGGTTTGAATGTGATCCCAGCTGACAAATGATGTAATTACGTCTGTGATCGGATAATCTCCCTCATTCCAATCCTTTCCTTGGTAAAGCTTCTCTATTCAGGTTTCTGTTTTTTGTTTGTTTGTTTTTTAATCTCTGATCATCCACTCTAGCTTTTTGAACCAGTAAGCATGAGCAGTTTGTGCTACGATCAATATTGGTTCTTAACTGCATGACATGGTTCTTGGTTACTACTACTGGCAATTAAGGAAAGATTGTGTACTTTTCTAAACAGTTTTTTCCTGCTTTCTGTGAAAGTTTGGGGATGGGGTGAATTTAGGATATGAGAGCAGCCAGATTAACAGCCCTGTTCATCAAAATCCTTTGTTAATCCACAGAACTAGTACAGCATGAGCAGCAAAAGCATAATCTTCCCTACCCTGCTTCACCAGGGTGTTTCACACTCAAAGTCTCCCCCACATGAGTCACTAGCAGGCTTTGTACACTGAGTCGGTGCTAAGGCCTGTGAAGTCCATGGTAATATAAGCAGTCAGTAGAGGTGTGATTCAGTGTCCTGGCTTTTCAGCATTTTCCTTGTAAAACATTAGCTGCTTTCACAGTACAGGGGAACAGGCAGCCTAACTCAGTTTTTTAAAAAAGGACACATCCTGCAAAATCTGGTACACTTGAGAGGTCTGGCCCACTTAAACCAAAATGGGGCATGAGTCACAAATTCATGGCACAGTTCCAAAGTTCCAGAGTGACACCATCTGTTGCATTTGTCCCAGGTGATCTGTAAAACATACTGTCACCGTTCAGGGCTAGCTGCACCTCTCACTCTTCTGTGATCTCTCTCTAAGTGCACCCCCTCCAAGTTTTAGGACTCAAGCTTTCATGTTTCTGCGGTGGAATCCTGGAGTTCTCTAGCTACAGCCCTCCTGTGTACTAGTTGTGTTTGCTCAGCAGACGTGACTGGACTTGGTACCTGCAGTTCTTCCCTTCAGGAGCGGTGACCAGCAGTGAATACTGTGGCCCAAACAGCTTTCTTAAAACAAAGTATGATTTAATATTAACAGTAGGAACACAACATAACAGGAAAAAAGGATTAAAACAACAAAAGACACACACACACACACACACACACACACACACACACACACACACACA
>NW_020664562.1:37630528-37732615 GCF_002925995.2 Terrapene triunguis | reverse complement strand
CACACACACACACACACACACACACACACACACACACACACACACACCCCTATTTTACCAAAAGTCTTTCCATCTTTCACGTGGGGACTATAACAGGGTGGCTTGCTTCTTTAAGGGCTAGAGACCTAGGGGCAGCCAACCCTAGTTACTAAATAGGCTCCGGTGAATGCCCTGTAAGAGCAGTAGGAAGCTGCATGGGGCGGATGCTCAGGAAGTTGTGGAGGAACTGCAGAAAGTGAGGGTCTGAGAGTGGTGGAGATGGTCCAGCTAGGAAGGGATTGGAGTCGTCTGCTAAAGCAGGGAAGGCCATGAGACGCCAGGAGAATTTTGAGACAGTACCTCAGGGAGCAGGGGCTGTGCCCAGGTTAAGGCTGGGGAGAAGACTTTCTTGTGTTTATTTTGAATTTTATGCCAATAAAACTGGACTCTGCGGTGGGGTATTACTGAACAGAGAAACCTTTTGTGAGTTAATGAGGAGCCTAAAGGGGGAAACCGAGGTAAGACACCTGCAGAGCAACCTCAGGCAACAAAGGGGTGTTTGGGAGGTGACTGGTCCAGTTGCAGGGACCCTAGTAGGACTACCTTCCCAGATATCCCCAGCCTCTCAAGGTCTGTGAACAGTTTCTTCCCCTTAACCATCTGAATTCTTTAGAGGATTTCTGTGTCTTTAAACTCTAGTAAGTCCCCCCCCCCATTCTCACCTGTGTGAGAAATTAATGGAGAAACCTGTTTAGGAAGTCTGGGGGTGTGGTGGATAAAGGGGAATAGCCAGCTTATCATAGCATTGTTCTTCATGTGTTCACCCAGAGATGTAAATATTAGGAACCACCCTCTTTTCCTGGGCATGTTTTCTGACAAACCTGATTGTGAATTAACACAATATATGCATACAGCAACAAACACAGTAACCTGATCAGGATACTGCACTCATAAATTGTTACATTGTGAGCTAAACAAAAAGGGGCAAGTTGTGGTGTGTGCTGTGTGAGGCTATGGATACCAGTCCACTAACTGTAGGACTGACAACCAAATTATTTTAATAGGCCACTGTACAAGAAAATCTGCAGACAATGATTCCATCACTACAAACCTCTTGAATCAATGAAACATATCTGAAAGTATCAGTATCCTGTTACCCAAAGGGGACTAACCCACCTTTAGTGCTATAGCATTAAAATTTCATTTAGAATTGTGTGTGTGATGATTGCAATAGTAATAGCTAAAACTGATAAACTACAGAACACTCATGTTGGATAAATTGAGGTGGAGTGCTAGAAGACTTATTTAATTTTTTCCTTTCCTAATTATTATATAATGTTTGTGCGCGCGCACACACACACACAGACACACATTATATAATAGTAATACCATAGACTTGCACAAGGCTTCACCCAGTGAAGAAAGACAAGCTTCCTTGCTTCTACAAGGATCTTTCATTTTAGGTACTGATTGAATCTTATGATCTAGATAAGGTGACCACCATATTTTATATTATTTATAGATAGTTTTAACACATTGCTTACTAACTCTCATTTAGTACCAGTTAGCAGCTTAGAGAACCTCTGAGATGATAGGGTTCTCTTTAGTTTAAACTGTTACTGGGATACCTGTGAATGTGGGCAGCATTGCTTTCAGGTATTCTCTTTTACCCAGCATTAACTAGTCCACTGGGATAAATTCCTTTCTTCGGAAAATAGGAGAGCAAAATTATTCACTAATGGACAGGAACACATTCAAGTTTAATTAGCAAGCTTGTACAGGTCAGATGTTTTGGTTTGCTGGTGGATATAATCTGATTAAAAATTAAGATAAGGTATGATTAAGTTGTCAGAAATTAAGGTAAGCCTCTTGTTTTCTTTAAAGCAGTTATGAGGCCCAGGTGTTTGGGTAACTAGCGTAAAAACACTGGAACATAATGATCCAGATTTGTACCCAGATTTTAATGTAGTCATCTAAAATGAAATCCACATCAAATGTAGGCTCTAAGTGTATAATATGATTTGCAGTCTGGATATAATATACTTCATGTTTAAAATTGGTAAAGAATTAGCAAGGAAAGCTGGTTTAGATTTAACAGTACTCTTAGAGGATCACAAAAGTGATCCACTAGTGGAGTGGAACTCTTCCTTACAGTATGTTTTCTAGTGCTTTGTCCACCCTAGTTTTAAAGGCTTATAGGAATCAGGGTTTCCTTAGGAGACTGTATCTTGGTCCTAAAGATCTAACTATCTAGACAGTTCCCCCCCCCCATATTTATCCTAATTGTTCCTTTTTTAAAAAACTGTCCTGCTTATTACTATTTGTTGTGCCCCATCTACCACAATAGATAATTCTTCTTTTCTCTTCATGTTTACCACTATAAATTTTCATAAACTCTTAATGTGTCTTCACTTTAGTTCTCTTTTAGCAAAGCTATAGTTCTATCCATTGCTATTTTAATCTTTCCTAATCAGTCCGTTCCTCTAGCCCTTTAATATTTGTTGTTTTCTGCAGTCTCATCAATTGGTCTAGAACTTGATGGGAATGATGTTCCCAGAACTGAACATACAGATGTAGTTGCACAAGAGTTATATATAGGGCTTGTCTTCATTACCGCGCCAAATTGGTGTTGCTGCACTGACATCTTGGCACCGCTGTAGCGCATCTGGTGAAAACTCATTATGTTGACAGGAGAGCACTCTCCCATCGATGTAATTACTCCACCTCAACAAGAGGCAGAAGCTATGTTGGTGGCGGGAGAGCGTCTCCTACTGACATAGTGTAGGCACCACTTTAAGTTGATGTAAGGTATGTCGCTCGGGGTGGTTTTTAACATCCCAGAGTGACGTAACTTACATCGACTTAAGTGGTAGTGTAGACAAGCCCTGAGAGAGACTCATCACCTTGGTGTGGGGCTTGATGCCTCTATGCATGCAACCCAATGGGATTTATCATCTTTGTTCCCATATTACACTGCATAGTTGTTGCCCGCCCTAAAGGGCTCGAGGGGACAACAATGGTCCGTCGCCCGGTGTGCTTGGCACCAATAAAGACACCGAGGGGAGAAAGCAAGCCAAGTTTATTTCAGAGCTCTGAAATGGCACTAGGAGACCAGCATGTCTCAAATCCAGTGCAACAAATACAAACAACTTTTACCTTTTATACTCCAAACTGTTTCCATACATCTCTTTGTCTGGCTGTTCCCCCTTACCCCTCCCTTCCAGGCAACTGTTACAATAAGCTCTACATAAGCTTGTGAGAAAACTTTTCCCAGTCTTTGCGACCTTGAGTTAGACGGCTGCAAACTAACTATCCCTCCTTTCCCTCCTCCTTATCTCTATTATATCTGCTAGTGTGAGTAAAACTGCAGCCATCTGCTAGAAACGCTGACCAATACATTTCTGCTTCAGCCTGCTACAGAGCATGTAAGCAGTGAGCACAGAAGTAGGTGAGAGTTCACAAGATGGAGTTTGGGGGTTCACATAGGCCCAGAGCAAAAGAGTTTCATCGACACTTTGGCCTTCCGCTCTCCTGAGTTACCTGGTAGCTATGCCTAGTGGACCCCAACATAGTCATGTCTAATTTTCTTTCAGCTATCACTTTAGATCTCTTTCAGTACTACTGCTTTTCAAGTTTATCTTCCAATAATTGAATATCTTGGTTTCTGATTATTTTTCTTCTGTTATGTTAGCTTGCATTTTCCCAAATGAAATTTTGGTTATTTCTGTCCTTAATTCCCTGGTTTGTCCTTATTCCAAGGGAATTAGGAATTAGGACAACCCAGAGAAATACAGACCAGCCGTGTTAACTTTAGTACCCAGAAAGATAATGGAGCAAATAATCAAGCAATCAGTTTGCAAACACCTAGAAGATAATAAGCTGATAAGTAACAGTCAGCATGGATTTGTCAAGAACAAATCATGTCAAACCAACCTAATAGCTTTCTTTGACAGAGTAACAAGCCTTGTGGAAGGGGGGAGGCGGTAGATGTGACATATCTTGACTTTAGTAATGCTTTGGTTACTGTCTCGCATGACCTTTTCATAAAAAGAAAAATAGTGAAAGATAGCCTAGATGGAGCTACTATAAGGTGGATGCATAACTAGTTGGAAAGGAACAATCAATTGCATACATACAAAATGGGAAATGACCGCCTAGGAAGGAGTACCGTGGAAAGGGATCTGGGGGTTCTAAATTATGACAAGCTAAATATGAATCAATAGTGTAACACTGTTGCAAAAAAAGCAAACATTATTCTGGGATTTATCAGCAGGAGTTTTGTAAGCAAGACATGAGAAGTATTTCTACTCTATTCTGCTCTGATAAGACCTCAGCTGGAGTATTGTGTCCTGTTTTGTGCGCCACATTTCAGGAAAGATGTGGACAAATTGGAGAAAGTCCAGAGGAGAGCACCAAAAATGACTAAAGGTCTAGAAAACATGACCTATGAGAGAAGATTGGGTTTGTTTAGTCTGGAGAAGATAAGACTGGGGGGAAGGCATAACAGTTTTCAAGTACATAAAAGGTTGTTAAAGGAGGAGGAAGAAAAATTGTTCTCCTTAACCTCTGAGGATAGGACAAGAAGCAGTGGGTTTAAACTGCAGCAAAGGAGGTTTAGGTTGGACATTAGGAAAAACTTCCTAACTGTCAGGGTAGTTAAGCACTGGAACAAATTGCCAGGGGGGTTATGGAATCTCTGTCATTGGAGGTTTTTAAGATCAGGTTAGGCAAACACTTGTCAGGAAAGGTCTAGTTGTTATTCAGTCCTGCCTTGTATGCAGAAGACTGGACTAGATGACCTATTGTGGTCCCTTCCAGGCCTATGCTTCTATGATTCAAAACCTCTCCAGAGCCTTTGTCTTATTACTTTTGTCTTTAGTGATGTCTGGAGCTTTCACTCTTGATTTTTAAAAAAACATTTTATATATAAGGATTATTTTTTTCAAATATATACAAGTGATACAGGAAGATGTGTTCCAACTCAAATTCTGCAAAGAAATTAAATTAAGGGAACTTCAAGAGACTGTCTAAATTAAATGAGCAGCCAGTTTAATAATTGTCCAAAGAACAAGATGGCTAGCATCCTTCCAAAGGAAATGATCATACAGAAGAGAATAAAAATCCTCACAGAAATATGATTTTTAAAAAAGTGAGCGTTTGTGGTTGAGATATCCCTATAACAGATGAGAGGGATGTTATCTGCTAACATTTTAGCTACAGAGCCTTTTTCATGCTGTTGCAGTGATGTCTGTCTGATTCAGCTTATATAAGGGGGTCTCAATTATAAGTAAAGGTTGTGGTTTTTTGATTTTTAAGTATTTCGGTTGGCCGGAAGAGAGAGTTAGCTCTTCTCTTCTTTTTTCTCTTTTTGTGATTTGATTATTTGTATAGGAAGGGTGTTAACCATCTTGTTGTTTTATAAAGAAATTCAAATAAAAATGTGACGTGTTTGGCTTTGCCTAAGAGGGATTCCATCAACTGCACAGTCTGTTTAGAGGGTTTTTTCCACCTACTCCTTCCTTTCATTATTAGCTATTTCATTTCCCCTTTTGCTGACATTTCAATCACTTCTCATTTTATCAGCACCGTATTGTAGCACTAGCCCTGCAGATGAGACAGGAGTTAGTCTTCTTTTTTGACTGTAATGCCTGCTGCTAGCTGGAAATGAATGTGTTATTGAGAGCTTTATATGACGTACCCTGCCTTTGTCACCTTGAGGAATGAGACACCTGGTCTGGCTCTTAACTGTGGGACATAATGTGCTCTAAAATGGGACATGGTACTAGGTTAGGGTGGTCTTTCTTTTAAGTCACAACATGCTATGATGCTCTATCAGTGGCCCTCTCAACAATTTAATTTCCTTGGCAAAGACAGGGAGAGGTCGTGAGCACATGGTACAGCAATTTGTTTTACTTTTTGTCAGTGGCATACAGAAGAGTTGGGTAAGGTGTATGTGGTGCTTTTTGAAGGAAACTAAATGAGTAGTTTGAGCTTTTTTATTATAATGTAACACTGCTTGTAATAGAATTCAGGGATCTATATAGCGCAGAAATTTAGTTTTATATAATTTTCAATCCAAATATGTGGGAAATAAAATAAATCTACACAGAGACATTTCTATTTTTCTGCAGAATAGAAGCCTAATCTCTTACCTACTAGAATGATGGGGAGCCAAAAAGGAACCTAGATAGATAATCCGTGGAGATGTCACTTCCCCCCCCTCTTGTGAAAGCTTTCATTCAGGCTGAGAAGGCTGTAGCTCATTTCACTAAAATACCCATTAAATCTATATTTGTAGAAGCAATTAACTCTGACAGAAATGTTCAGTGTTTCCCTTGGCATTGCTTGGAGATGCATGTATCAGAATAAAATTGTTCTTCCTTATTGCATTTTTTCTGTAGAAAAGTCATTGAAGCAAATTCCCTAATTGTGTACACAGACTGATTTTTTGCAGAACCCTAGGCGAGGTCATTGGTATCAGAGACTTTGCTGGAGGACCAGGTTGCCAGAACCTCAGTTGCAAGGATGGGCATAAAGAACGGGTACAAGGCCAAAACTGGAGAGTGCTGGCTAGAAAGAATGCATGACTAGTACAGGTGGAGGGTGTGGTGGTTTAGTGGTTTTGTAGACTGTGCGACCAAAGCAGCTTGTATGGGGCTTGAGTGGAAATTAAAGCTCTGTTCCCAGCAGAAATCCCATTTGACAGTAACAGAAAGACTATCTGCCCTCCATGGAGGTAAATCGTCCTTGTGTTGCTGACAGCTTGTTTTGGCACAAGAAGATGTAATTTACAGCATCATCACTGCATTTGACTGACTATTTTATTGTGGCATCACAGGATGTTGTTAGGTTGTTAATGGGATATGGAGCCTTTCATCTCTAGGCTGCTCATTTAAACCCTGCCCATCTAAGTAGTGACATTGCAGTGCAGTTGAGAGGCAATCATCAGAATGCTCCAATTTTTGCCATTTTGTCAACACTTGTTCCACAGTTCTAACCCCTACCTCATCCTCATTTGCTTATGCTCAGCATGTATCTTGTGGGCTTCTGCCCCAGGATGGTCACACTTTGTGCCTGTGCAGTACCTCTGCCCTCCTCCCTCTGCCCCCAGCTCTTAGGTGCCTTTTAAAAAGGTTATTTTGCTCTTCCCCTGTGCTGCTGCAGCAAAGAATATAGAACTAATACCTTGCAGCGCTGTGTGATGGTGCTTGTGCTCTTACAGATGAGGATGTCTGGCATGGATCTGAGGGATTTGAATGCTTTGGCTGATGATGAAAGGGTGTGTGTGTCTGTGTGTGATTTTTAAATCACACACGTGTGTGTATGTATGTACGTGTGTGTGTATATGTATGTGTGTAATATAAAACCCTAAAAAACATATATATAAAAAACCCTGAAGAGGTGTAGGTGTGAGAGAGATGTCTGAATCCCTACGGGAATTAAAGCAACTGGAAGCATGTGTAGTGCTTGTGTCACAGCTGGGACTGGTATCAGACCTAGCTACATTGCTGGCACCATATGTTAATGTTCTTTGCAGGGTGATATACTCTAAAGGGAAAGGATATGCTGCAATGCTTTTCTCATAAAATGAGCAGCAGCTGCATGAGCATCGAGTCCTTGTAGCATGGTAAGGTAGCTTTCTAGATCTCTCTGATCAAACACTTCTTGCTCGTTAACCCAAAGCATTCTCCTTAGAACGAGTTGGATTTTTTCTTATGCGTTATTTCTGTAAATGGTGTGGTGGTGGTGTAATCTAAATGGCATTTAATGTGAGCACAGTTGTTACACTGTGTTAGAATTTCTATAGCTGCCTCTGAACCAGGAAGGAATCTGTTTGAATTGTGAAGTAGTGTCGTGCATTTTGAAATAGCCTGTGAATGCTGTCTGAACATGCATGATACTGAGCATGTTACAAACACCTCATCCTCAGTGGTTTAATCCTAATTCATATGTGCATGATTTTGGTGGCTCTTGGCACACAGTTATGGCTTGATACTACATTCTTTTCATGTCTGAACTCCCCCTGACTTCAGTGTAGGATTGGAGCCTCAGGGTATGTCTACACTACGAGAGTAGTTCGATTTCACTTAAATCGAATATGTGGAATCGATATTGCAAAGTCGAACGTGTGTGTCCACACTAAGGACAGTAATTCGACTTTGTGAGTCCACACTAACGTGGAAAGCGTCGACATTGGAAGCGGTGCATTGTGGGCAGCTATCCCACAGTTCCCACAGTCCCCGCTGCCCATTGGAATTCTGAGTCGAGCCGCCAATGCCTTCTGCGTAAAAAAATGTGTCGAGGGTGCTTTTGGGTAACTGTTGTTATCTGTCCGTCACTACTGCCCTCCCTCCCTCCCTGAAAGTGCTGCCGGGAAATCAGTTCGCCCACTTTTCTGGTCAGTGACAGCGCGGACGCCACAGCACTGCGAGCATGGAGCCCGCTGCGACCATCGCTGCAGTTGTGGCCGTTGTCAACGCCTCGCAGCTTTTCATCCACCTTTCCCAGAGGCAGATGCAGATAAATCGGGCGAGGAGGCTACGGCACCGCGGTGAGGGCCTGAAGTCTGAGAGTAGCACAGGCCTGTCAGAAAGCACGGGACCCAGCGCCGAGGACATCACGGTGACAATGGGTCATGTGGATGTTGTGGAACGGCGATTCTGGGCCCGGGAAACAAGCACGGACTGGTGGGACCGCATAGTGCTGCAGGTCTGGGATGAATCCCAGTGGCTGCGAAACTTTCGCATGCGGAAGGGGACTTTCCTGGAACTTTGTGAGTTGCTGTTCCCTGCCCTGAAGCGCAATGACACCCGGATGCGAGCAGCCCTGACTGTCCAGAAGCGAGTGGCCATAGCCCTCTGGAAGCTTGCAACGCCAGACAGCTACCGGTCAGTCGCGAACCACTTTGGCGTGGGCAAATCTACCGTGGGGGTTGTTGTGATGCAAGTAGCCAACGCAATCGTTGAGGTACTGCTCTCAAAGGTAGTGACCCTCGGAAACGTGGAGGTCATCATAGATGGCTTCACCGCGATGGGATTCCCAAACTGCGGTGGGGCTATAGATGGAACTCACATCCCTATCCTGGGACCGGACCACCAGGCCAGCCAGTACATTAACAGAAAGGGCTACTTTTCAATGGTGCTGCAAGCACTGGTGGACCATCGGGGACGTTTTACAAACATAAACGTCGGATGGCCGGGCAAGGTTCATGACGCTCACGTGTTCAGGAACTCTGGTCTGTTTAGACGGCTGCAGGAAGGTATTTACTTCCCGGACCACAAAATAACTCTGGGGATGTGGAGATGCCGATAGTCATCCTCAGGGACCCAGCCTACCCGCTAATGCCCTGGCTCATGAAGCCCTATACTGGCGCCCTGGACACTGAAAAAGAACTCTTCAACTATCGGCTGAGCAAGTGCAGAATGGTGGTGTAGTGTGCTTTTGGCAGTCTCAAGGGGAGATGGAGAAGCTTACTGACTCGCTGTGATCTCAGCGAAACCAATATCCCCATTGTTATAGCAGCTTGCTGTGTGCTCCACAATCTCTGTGAGAGCAAGGGGAAGACCTTTATGGCGGGGTGGGAGGTTGAGGCAAATAGCCTGGCTTCTGATTACGCCCAGCCAGACAGCGGGGCGATTAGAAGAGCCCAGCGGGACGCGCTGTGCATCCGGGAGGCTCTGAAAGCTAGGTTCCTGAGTGAGCAGGGTAACCTGTGACTTTTAAGTTTGTGTACAGAGAAGCTGAACCTGCCCCCATTTCTTTACCCAGTTAATGTTGACTATCCTCTCCAGTTACATACCCCCTTCACCCCCTTCCAACACACGTTTAAAAATAAAATGACTTCTATTTTGTTAATGGACACCGTATTCTTTATTACTGTTTTCGCGGGAATGTTTTAAACCTGGGACGCAGACTGTGGTGGGGAGCGGGTGTAGTGTACTGATGCAAATGACGCTTCTAAACACCAGGAATGACAGGCTCCGCAGTGGTGGACTGGTTGTTTCAACGGAGCCTGCCAGCCCTCCTGATCGGGACTGCGTGTATGTGGGGGCTATGTGACTTTGTGGCAGTTGGAGGAGGGTTACAGATCCCCTGCTGCGTGGCTCTGTGATCCAGGATAAGGACCGCTGCATAAGATCTGTAACTGCCCTCCCCCGCCACAAAGTCACAGAGCAACCCCGCCCCCCACAGAACATGAAAACCACCTCCCAGACTGACCAGGGTAACTAGTCACTGCACTGTGTATGTGCCCTGCTGCTGGACCTGCCCCCGCCTCTGTACCCTGCTAAAGGTGACTGTCCTGTCCAATTACCAACCCCCTTCCCCTCCTTCAGACAGACTCTCCTCCAAAAGAACATGATGGAAACAGTAATTAACAGAAACGTATATTTTATTAGCAACTACACATGAAACTGGGGGGTGAAACTTGGACGGGGGCTTGTGTGAGGCGGGAAGGAAAGGACTTGTCAAATTTTGGGGAATGAGAGCCTTCTAGTAGTAGAGCAGTCTGCAGGGGTGGAGTGAGAGTTTTCACGGACTCTGACGCCCCTCCTCCTTTGGACTTTGGGTGAGGGGGGTATGGGACTTGGTGGCGGGGGAGGGCGGTTACAGATAGACTGCAGCGGGGCTCTGTCCTCCTGCCTCCGTTCCTGCAGAACATCCACAAGGCGCCGGAGCGTGTCCATTTGCTCCCTCATTAGTCCAAGCAGCGTTTGAGTCGCCTGCTGGTCTTCCTGCCGCCACCTCTCCTCCCGTTCCATGTGTGACCGGTGCATTTGGGACAAGTTCTCCCTCCACTGGGTCTGCTGTGCTGCCTGGGCTCGGGAGCAGCCCATTAGTTCTGAGAACATGTCCTCCCGCGTCCTCTTCTTCCTCCGCCTAATCTGCGCTAGCCTCTGGGAGTGTGATGCCAGGCTGGGTTGGGAGACCGTCGCAGATGTGGCTGTGGGAATGGGAAAAAGGGAGTGAATTCCTCAGAAAGATAAATGTAGTTGTGAACAAAGAACATAGTCTTTCTCTGTGAACAAGACCATGCACAGCACCTATCACATGCGCACTCAGGACAAGGTCGAATTTTCGGCCCTCGCATTCAGTGCCTGGGGTCTTGCACTGCCGATCTGAGAAGCGGGGCAGGACACCGGAATTTGTGTAGCAGGCAGACATGGTAAGCCGTAGACTTGTGGCTGCTTAAAACTTTAATAGTAGCACTGGCCTCCTTTCACATTGAAAGCAATGCCAGTCCCTGCTGCCAGCAATCCGGCAAGCATCAACTCTGCCCCTGTCCCACCCCCTCGTGGCTGTCCCAGGGAAAGATCCCTGTATGCCGCCCCTCTCCCGCCTCCACTGCATGGCTGTAAACCGGCGGTTACAGTTCTGTAAAGGAACGGGCAAGCAGTCCCAATACTAACATTCCCCTACCTAATTCAAAGCAGGTCACCATGAGCGACATCACCCTGATGAGGATCTCAGACAGTGATAAAGAAAGAATGCTTTGGGAAAGCCTGCAAAGACCAGGGCCGTATGCCGCCATGCTCTGCAGGGCAATGATCCCGGAGTACTTGATTGTCTCCTGGCTCGGAAACGTTTCATACCATGGAGGACCCAATAAGGTCGCTCTCCCCAGGAACCTGATGCAAAGGCTTTCCAATTACCTCCAGGAGAGCTTCGTCGAGATGTCCCAGGAGGATTTCTGCTCTATCCCCGGACATGTAGACCGCATTTTACTGTAGCTGCACTGGCAGGGACTAAACAGTAGAGCGGCTTGGGCAGAACAATCATGCAAAACCGGATATTGTTAGATTTTTTTTTTTTTAATAGTTGCACTGCCCGGGACTGAAACGTTAAGCGCCTAGGGCAAACTAATCATGAGAAACCCATTGTTGGTATTGTTAACATTCCTGTTCTGTTAAAAATAAATGTTTAGATGTTTAAAACACTTACTGGATGATCCTTCCCCTGATTCTGTGTCCGGGTTAACGGCTGGGGACGGTTGGTAGGGGATCTCTGTAAGGGTGATGAAGAGATCCTGGCTGTTGGGGAAATCAGCGTTGCAAGCGCTGTCGACTGCCTCGTCCTCCTCATCTCCTTCCTCATCTTCCCCGTCCGCTAACATGTCTGAGGAACCGGCAGTGGACAATATCCCATCCTCAGAGTCCACGGTCAGTGGTGGGGTAGTGGCGGCGGCCGCACCTAGGATGGAATGCAGTGCCTTGTAGAAACGGGATGTCTGGGGCTGGGCTCCGGAGCGTCCGTTTGCCTCTTTGGTCTTCTGGTAGCCTTGTCTCAGCTCCTTGATTTTCACGCGGCACAGCGTTGCATCCCGGCTGTATCCTCTCTCTGCCATGGCTTTAGAGATCTTCTCGTAGATCTTTGCATTCCGTCTTTTGGAGCGCAGCTCGGAAAGCACGGACTCATCACCCCACACAGCGATGAGATCCAAGACTTCCCGATCAGTCCATGCTGGGGCCCTCTTTCTAGTCTGAGATTGTACGGCCATCTCTGCTGGAGAGCTCTGCATCGTTGCCAGTGCTGCTGAGCTCGCCACGATGTCCAAACAGGAAATGAGATTCAAACTGCCCAGACAGGAAAAGGAATTCAAATTTTCCCAGGGCTTTTCCTGTGTGGCTGGTCAGAGCATCTGAGCTCGGACTGCTGTCCAGAGCGTCAACAGAGTGGTGCACTGTGGGATAGCTCCCGGAGCTATTACCGTTGATTTCCATCCACACCTAGCCTAATTCGATATGGCCATGTCGAATTTAGCGCTACTCCCCTCGTTGGGGAGGAGTACAGAAGTCGAATTTAAGAGACCTCTATGTCGAACTAAATAGCTTCGTGGTGTGGACGGGTGCAGGGTTTATTCGATGTAACGGCGCTAAATTCGACATAAACGCCTAGTGTAGACCAGGCCTCAGTGTATTAAAGTTGAGCAGTATGGCTAGTACCTGAAAGCTTTCACCATCTGAGGGCTGTTTGGTCTTGGTTAAATTCCTCTGGAGCGTTGTCTTCACCATAAAAGCCACCACCACAACTGGTACTACTTGACCCCTTTACTGGTAGTCTCAACAGAGAGGCCAGTTAGTGATTTGTCCTCTCACCCCAGAGTTAATCTTTCCAAGCCAGGGTAGACACATATTGACAGTGTGCAAAAGCTTGCACTGCAGCTGTACCTGTTCTGTGAAAAACACCAAGGGTTTTCCTTTTCAGAGCTGTCCCTCTGGCACCTTTTCATGAGCACTCAGTTCATAGTAAGAAAGAGTAAGATTTTTAACACCTGGTGCCCTGGCCAAATTCCTAGGTGAGTGAATGATTATGTTCTGTCTTCCTCTGCAGTTTCATCTGGTTAGTTATTTTTCATTTCTTTTTCTAAATGCTGCTGTGTAGTGCTGCTTGCCCAAAGTGGCTGCAGTGTCTCACCCAAGAGAGGGCTACAGTATAGAAGTGGATGCATGCATGTATAATATTGAATAGAGCCTTTACATTTGTGAGAGTTACTGTATGAGTTAAAATATGAATACAAATATCTCCTCTTACTAGTTTTTGTAAGGGCCAGTTTACTCAAACCTGGGACCTTCTGTGATATACTTCTGAGTAAGGACTTGTTAAAAAACTAAGTAGGAACCACAGGATTTGGCCCTATATTTCTAAGGTTGTTACTAGGGCTGTCAATCACAGTTAACTCAAGTGATTAACTAAAAAAAAATTAACTCGATTAAAAAAAATTAATCGTGATTAATCGCAGTTTTAATCACATGGTTAAACAATAATAGAATACCAGTTTAAATGTATTATAAATATATTTGGATGTTTTTCTACATTTTCAAATATAATGATTTCAATTACAACACAGAATACAAAGTGTCCAGGGCTGACTTTATATGATTACTTTTGATTACAAATATTTGCACTGTAAAAAAGATAAACAAAAGAAATAGTATTTTTCAATTAACTTCATACAAGTACTGTAGTGCAATCTCTTTATTGTGAAAGTGCAACTTATAAATGTAAATTTGTATCTGTTACATAACCACTCAAAATCAAAATAATGTAAAACTTTAGAGCCTACAAGTCTACTCAGTCCTACTTCTTTTTCAGCTTATCGCTAAGGCAAACAAGTTTGTTTACATTTACGGGAGATAATGCTGCCCACTTCTTATTTACGTTACCTGAAAGTGAGACCAGGTGTTCTCATGGCACTGCTGTAGCCAGCGTTGCAAGGTATTGCAGTATACTAAACATTTGTATGCCCCTTCTTGCTTCAACCACCATTACAGAGGATATGCTTCTATGCTGATGCTGCTTGTTTAAAAAAAAAAAAAGTGTTAATTAAATTTGTGACTCAACTCCTTGTATGTCTCCTGCTCTGTGGTTTTACCTGCATTCTGCCATATATTTCGTGTTACAGCAGCCTCAGTTGACGACCCAGCACATATTGTTCAATTTAAGAACACTTTCAGTACAGATTTGACAAAACGCAAAGAAGGTACCAATGTGAGATTTCTAAAGATATCTACAGCACTTGACCCAAGGTTTAAGAATCTGAAGTGGCTTCCAAAATCTGAGAGAGACGAGGTGTGGAATATGCTGTCAGAAGAACCCAAACCACTAAAAAAGAAAATCAACCTTCTGTTGGTGGCATCTGACTCCGATGATGAAAATGAATGTGCAGAACCCATTATCAGCCTGGAAGTGTTTACTGGAATACTTTGCAACCACGGCTACAACAGTGCCATGTGAACGCCTGGTCTCACTTTCAGGTGACGTTGTAAATAAGAAGAATATTTGTAATAAAAAATAATCCTATAAAGTGAGCACTGTACACTTTGTATTCTGTGTTGTAATTGAAATAAATATATTTGAAAATGTAGAAAAACATCCAAAAATATTTAAATAAATGGTATTCTATTGTTTAACAATGCAATTAAAACTGTGATTAATAGTGATTATTTTTTAATCTTGCAATTTATCGTGATTCATTTTTTTAATTGTTTGACAGCCCTAGTTGTTACAAAGCTTATATTCCCAAACTCTGAGAACACTGATTTTTTTAAAAGAATTCTCATTACTAATTAAATTATTATTTTGCAAATGGAATGTTATACTTTTATGTAATTAGACACTTGGGATCCTTGTGCTTGGACTTCTGCTGCAAAGCGCTTTATGAAAACACGCTGTTAGCTGTAAGCTGTAAGCCAGCTAACCATGTTATCAATCAACTACATAGCTTATTACTCAAGAATACAAAGGCTTCCCACTTTTTCTTATAGGTTTACTGTCTGGGGAGAAATTGGATTGAACAAGAGCGGTTGGCACGAACAGGTGCATTTTTCATCTCTATAATGAAGAAAAGCAGAAGTGTCATGACGGTTACAGCAGATGACGTAAGTTTTTAAAAAAGTCAAGGTTTGTTCATTCCAGTATATTTTTTTCAGAACAGAACACACAGCCTGATTCTCCTTTCACATAGGCTGGCTTTACACTGGAGTTGCTCCTTAAGTTACTGACTTCCTTGGAGTTACTCCTAAATTATAGCAGTGTAAGTGAGAGGAGAGTAAGGTCCATTGATTAAAAAATATTAATGTAAACTCTTTTCTGTTGCTAATGCAGAGTGTGTGCTTGAACATTCTACTTCATTAGACTGTAAGAGAGAGAGATGGACCTGAGCCCAACCACAAACTTTGAGGAAGATCTGATCTGGATCCACACTTTGTGGATTTGCTGTGATTATATATTTATAAGCATTTTTACAGCACTCACTACTGTGGTTTCTTAACACCCCATGTGCTGATATATTAATCTATCACTCCTCTTGCCACAATAATCCTTTATTAATTACATTCCAGTTCTTATTCTCAGGAGAAATGCATCAATTTGTAATAATGGCAATGATAATCACAGCAGTAATTGCCTTGTTTATTACAGCTTGGGATCTTTAAAAATGGAAAATCATCTTCTCCCAGAGTATATGTAACAATGTTACATTTTCAATATCACTCCAGCACTTTTAATACCAGCAGCAGCCATTCTTTAATATTCTTCTAATGTAGTTTGTTTGGGTTTGTGTGTAGGTGTTCTATATAATGGTTCATTAGCATTGTCCTTGAGATAGCCAATTCCCCAGCAAGTACTAATTGGAAAGGGTAATTTTAATATGTGTTTATTCTGTGTGTGTGTGTGTGTGTGTGTGTGTGTGTGTGTGTGTGTATATATGTATAAAACACACTAAAATTACCCTCTCTGAAGATAGTATCTGTTGGGGAACTGGCTGCCGTTCAGACAATGCGAATAAGCTACAGAACCTTTCACCTGTAGGTCACTAGTTCGAATCGATGGATAAATGTTTCTATATAATGGATGTTTGGTACCCCCACTATATAAGATGAGTTTGATAGGTCTCAGTTCCTGCTCCCACATCACAAATTCTCCACCATGCTGTACAGCTCTGCACTAATTGGCAACTCATTAAAGAGGCCAAGAACTGTATGGCCTCTTTAAGAACTGTATGAATCTTGGTGACTGAACTGCCTCTGCCACCCACAAAAGAATCTCCCCCTCCACTCGATATCAGCCTGTTGACAGAGTAGTGTGTCTGAAGCTTGCCCTTCAGTGGCTCTGTCAGGTGCTGTCAAGCCAATGCCTTTTGTCAGGTAACTTCACCTGTATTCCTCCCTCTGTGGTTTACTCTGGGAGTACCCAATCTGGACTCCCGCCATCACTTATCTCTAGGCAGGGACCCTTGTCCCTCTCCCCTCTGACGGGGGGGTAGGGGAGGGGGTTGAAACCAGTGTGCCAAAAGGTCAATTCTGTGTTTTGCTTTTTCTCTGAGGGATAGGAACAGTGTATTGCCAGCTGTTACAAGTTATCACAGAACTTTCTAAGCAAGCACTGTTGTTCTTAATGTAAAAGCATTACAGAGAAAATGTATTAAAACAATAAAGAAATTTAAACAGCCAGTAAACATACCAGGAGTCACCCATCAGTCTTATGGGGCCCTAGTAGGCCTAAGTCTTTCCAACCCTTCTGCAAGAGTTGGGGGGCCCCCTTGGACAAAAAATGCTGTCCATTTGCTAGATCATCAAGAAAGCCTTTGTCCCTAACAGTAGTGGAGTCAGATACCATACTATGTCCCCCTGCTCCACCTGGTCCATTTCAAAAGCATGTACATCCTCCTCTTAAAGCGAGGAAATAATATGGAGTCTGTGCCATCCAGCGGATAGGTACATGGGATCTGGCTCCACCTACCAGATGATGTTTTGCTGGTGCAGTTTTTCCATATTGAGCTGCAGTTGATAATCCTTCTCCTTCTCACTCATGCTGATGCTGCTTCTCCTGATCTGTACTCTTGCTCCTGAGCTGCAAGCATCTGGGCTTCCAGGTGCAATCTTTCCCTCTCCAGCCACAGATTCTCTTGCTCTAACTGTTTAGTCTCTCCATGATCCCAGTTGCAGTGGTGCATCTGATCTGGATGGAGCATGACTGCCGCATATGCCAGCTTCTTCCCAGCTTCCCTCCCCCTCAAGATTTCCCCTGCCTGCTGGACTCTCTGCCAATGGCTGGATGTTGCCTGGGATCCTGGAAGTTGCCTGGGGATTCCTTTTCTGGTCCTTGGTGTATAGCTGGTCAATGAGCTGTGCCTTTGAGCTCTTCAGTGTTGAACTGCCTTTTTCAGCATATCTCAGCCATTTGCCTCTTTTTCAGCTTTGCATAACTCATTTTCATTTCACTGTACCTTCCCCACCCAAAACTGAGACTTTTCACTGTGCTTTTCCCTTCTACGGTACTTGCTGTCACTGTTTTTGGCACTTTGACAGTTCCCCACTGTCCTAGATCGCACACACCGACACCATCTATGGGTCAGTTTCAGGGTTGACTGCACCTTTGACCCACCTGCCTGGTCTTCCTTGAGGGCATCTGCTTAAAGCTTAAGCTTCTCAGCCATCACTTCTCTTGGGATGGAGACCCATGTCTTTCTCCCTTCAGACTGGAGTTTAGGGTTGCACCTCACTGCGATATCCCAGCAGGTATGACCAGAGTTCAGCACCTGCGGTTTATTCTTTCTCCAGTGGCTATAACATTGTACACCAGTTACCAACCAACCTTATAAACCTACATTTATTTGTAGGACAAAAGCATTACAGAGAAAACATATATGAATGAAAGAACCTAAATATATACTAAAAGCTTACCAGAGGTCACCCTCAGCCCTGACATAGGGCTTTAGTAGTTGTCAGTCTTTCAAACACAACAACTGGGTTTTCCCTGTTGGTCCCAAGTTCATGTCAGTTTTTAGATTAGGAACCAGACTCCCACTGCACAGTTCAGCTATTTCTTCATACAGCCTGGGCCTTTGATCTCCAGTATCCTGGAGCAAGTTAGACAAGTCAGTGACCCTCTCCTGAGGGCATAGTTTCAAAAGGCGGGGTTCTTGCATAACTGGGGTTGTGTAGTTTGCATTAACCACTCTCCAGGGATTCCCCAGGATATCCACATAACAGTTATTATCCCAAGAGGCCTTGCTTGTCTGGCACATTTCAACATAGTTGTTTTGAGTTTCTTACACTTCCCAGGTCTCACAACTATCACATCACCCCACCCCCAACAGAAGTGCGGGGGGGGGGCAAGTGTGGCTGTCTGGCACCCTCAGGGGGACCCACTGACTTAATTCCCGGACAAAGCATCAGTGACTGAGTTTGTATTCCCTTTAACATAAATTACTTCCACATCATAATCTTGGAGTACCAGGCTCCATCATAGCAACTTGACATTCATCCATTTCATTTGATGCAACCCGGTGAGTAGTGAGTGGTCTGTTTATACAGTGAAGTGTTGTTCAAAAAGATAAGGCTGAAATTTGCTGAGGGGGCCCATACCACTACAAAATATTCTTTTTCAATTGTTGTGTAGTTTTACACTTGGGGGAGTGATTTCTTGCTCAGATATGCTGGGATGTCTCTTCCCTTTTCTTAAGATTTGCATCAGCCCAGTCCCAAGCCCTGTATCAGAGATGTTTGTAAAAACCATAAATGGTTTGTCAAAGGCCGGGCTTATCAGAACTGGGTCTCGGGCTTCCTGCAGTTCACAGACAAAGGTAAGGCTGCCCTGATTCCCAGGGCCGCCCAGAGGATTCAGGGGGCCTGGGGCAAAGCAATTTTGGGGGCCCCTTCCATAAAAAAAAAGTTGCAATACTATAGAATACTATATTCTCGTGGGGGCCTGGGGCAAATTGCCCCACTTGCCCCCCCCCCTCTGGGCGGCCCTGCTGATTCCCCCTTCCCATCATTGAGTAACCTTTTCAAAGAGTCGTTATGGACATTGTGTGGCCCCTTAGCAAAGTTACCTGGAGAAGGAAAAAGTATATTCTGGTAGTAATAGGTTGTGTCTCCTGCTATCCAGAAGCAGTAGCTCTGGGGCAGACAAGGTGGCTGACACTTTGCTAAAAATATTTAACTGGGTGGGTTTTCCCCATGAGGTTTGAACTGATCAGAGTCAAACTTTGTCTGCCTTACATAAAGAGCTATGGAGAAATGTGAGGTTCAACACTTCTGGTCGTCTTCCTACCAGCCCAGACTAACAGGCTGGTTGAGAGATTTAATGGAATCCTTGAAATGATGTTGAAAACGTTTGTGGACCAACACGTCAGTGATTGGGATAAATGTTTACCTTACTGTTTGTTTGTTTGTTTGTTTGTTTGTTTGTTTGTTTGTTTGTTTGTTTGTTTGTTTGTTTGTTTGTTTGTTTGTTTGTCTGGGAGATTTGCCAGCAAACCCACTTAACACTTACTGTCCCAAAAGTCCATGTCTCAGTGGTACATTTCAGTATAGTCATTTGAACTCCTTATGCTTACCACATCTCACATCTGTCATCAGCACTAAATCCACGCATCTCCTTTGGGGTTCTATAGAGAGCTGACCAGAAAATGGAATTTCTCTCTCTCTCTCTCTCTCTCTCTCTCTCTCTCTCACACACACACACTCTCACATATTTGAAACTTTTTTTAAATCCCTTGTGGGGGCAAAAAATCAAAAACTCACACGATTTTCACAGGAAGGGATTCCCAGAAAAGTTCAATTTTGGGAGAATCAAAACAGAATTCTTGTGCTTGCTGGCTGTTGGATGGGCTCATTGGCTCTGCACGAGTCTGGAAAAGCAGCTAGCTGGGGAGGTGGGCAGCCAGGAGCTAGCTGTCCAGGGAGTCAGCCAGGCACGTAACCACCGAGTAGCTCAGGGAGAGTGGACCGCCAGGATAGCTTGTTGAGCCAGTCAAGTGAGGAGCAGACCAGTCTGGTGAGCCTGGCAGCCCACCAGGTGGGGACCAGGGGAGCCTAGTCTGCCAGCTTGTTGCGCTGCTGGGAAGCAAGCAGGGGAGCCTGTCTGGCTGCCAGAAAACTGGGGACCCTCAGGAACCGTGAATTCCAGGAGACCACCTGCCTGCCCAGTTTCCATCAAAATTTTCATCCAGCCATAGTTATTTGCAAATCTCTCATTAAATTATCATAGGTGAAACTGCGTACAACTAGGCACCTATAAAAAGATGAATGTAGGAATCTAACTTTAGCCGCCCATTTAAAAATGAAATCTTGGCCATTTTGCTCTATTGTATTGAGCTAAATGCATTTTATAAAATAGGAATTCCATTTTAAATGTACACCCAACAATGAACCTTTATGGTTTGTAGAAGGAAGTATCTCTCGGTTTCGGTGACTTTTGCAGGATAAATTAACTGAGGCTTGATGTAAAGTTGGGGAGTTTAAATCTGTCTTTCTGGGGGAGAAAGGTATTATATTTCTGCAGGTTTTTTTTTTTTTAATTCTTAGAATATTCTCAGCTAATTAATTTATGTATTATATTTATTCCACAACTTTACATCAAGCCTCTTACATCATGTGAGTGAGGGTTTCAGGCTCCGGGACCCACATGCCTGTTATTTTTATTTGTCCAAAGTTCAATTGACAAATGTCAGAAGGCAAGGCTGTATAGCTATCAATAAAACAATCCTAAGAAGTTCATCTTTCTTATATTAACTTTCTCCACAGAGGGAGGAACATTTGATCCAATCTATTTAAGCCGAACTTCATAGTCAAATACAAGTTGTAGATGTATTTTAATCATATCCTGTAAAGAAATTAACAGGAATAATATTTCAAATTCTCCTATCTTTATCCATGTGAATGCCATTCCTTAATCTGTTAAGAGTCCCACTGAGTTCAGATGGACTACTTGTGGAGTAAAGTACTACTCAAGGTGAAGGTGGCAGAATCTGACCTAAGTGTTTGAGACCATGAATAGGTTTAAATTTCTAGTTTTTAAAATATGATCTGAAACAAGCAGCAGGTGGCATTGGCTGAGATTGTGCATTTCATTTTTATCTTGACTTTGTTTTCTGAAATGGCTCCTAATTTATCAGTATAGTCAAGAAGTGCTGGGGTGATGGTACCTGGATTGCTCAGATATAACCGCATATTGCCTATATTGCATACATAACTAATTTACATTCTTGCTGTAGCATTTCTATTCAGTGTAACCGTTGGTTCTACCCTATTTTAGCTGCTCCTTTTCTCTGTGTTAGCAAGATAAATCTGAATCCTTCACATGCCATCAGAGGTCACTTAGGGCATTAACAACTCCAATTCCATAAAAAGCTTCCAGGCAGCCTCTTGTAGGGATGTCCTGTGTCACCCATTAGTGAGACTCATCATCTGTGATAAGATCAGTGAACTGTTCTTGGTTTTATTTTTTAAATTTATACTGTTGGAAGAGATTGGTGTATAACCAGGGCCCTTACCAAATTCCATGAAAAATGCGTCATGGACCGTTAAATCTGGTTTCCCCCTGTGAAATCTGGTCTTTTGTGTGCTTTTTCCCTATGCTATACAGATTTCACAGGGGAGACCAGTGTTTCTCAAATTAGGGGTCCTGACCCAAAAGGGAGTTGCGTGGAGCGGTCACAAGGTTGTTTTAGGGAGGGGTTGCAGTATTGCCACCCTTACTTCTGCACTGCCTTCAGAGCTGGGTGGCTGGAGACTGGTGGCAGTTGACAGGGGCTCCCGGCCAGAAGGCAGAGCTGCCACTAGCAACAGCGCAGAAGTAAGGGTGGCAATACCATACCATGCCATCCTTATTTTTGTGCTGCTGGCGGCAGCTCTGCCTTCAGAGCTGGGCTCCTGGCCAGCCACTGCTGCTCTCCAGCTGCTCAGCTGTGAAGGCACCGCTGCCGTCAGCAGCAGCGAGAAGTAAGGGTAGCAGTACTGCAATGCCCCCTACAATAACCTTGTTTTGTTTTGGGTTAGGACGCCTACAATTACACCACTGTGAATTTTCAAATTTAAATAGCTGGAATCATGACATTTACGATTTTTAAAATCCTATGACCATGAAAGTGACCAAAATGGACTGTGAATTTGGTAGAGCCCTATGTATACCTGTACCAACACTTGTTTCTTTGGCGTCTTATAAAAGGCCTGTCTCTTTCTTTCACACACTTTAGTCTAAGAGCTGCCAGCATTATGAAGCTATCTCTTAGGAATAACTTGCCTTTTTCAATATATTGAATTTGAAGCACTATTAACTTTGAGAGCAAGTTTTGAAGGACGCATAACTGGGCGAGTAGGATATTGGAATATCACTTTCTAAAACAAGTGATACAACTTCACAACTTTTAACTAGATTGTTAACCCTCTTGGATTCTACTCGATTTAAAATGTGTTGTATTGTCCTTCAGAAATAGCTGTACTGGCAGCCATCATCAGTGCTCCCAAAGGAATTAGCCAGGATGGGATCTGTTGCATCCTGAGACCAGTATGTTCATGGTAGATATTATGAGGTGATGAGTCATCCTTGGACTACAGCCTGAATAAGCCTCACGTGGGGATGAGTTATTCCTGTGTTGGGCTCTAGCCAATCCACAAGCTTGGGGCTGCTCTGGTGACTCTCGGAGCAGGTATGTAAGCTTCACAGGAGAAACAGCAGCCTATTCTGCTCAACGTCACTTCATGGCTTGGAACTCTGCTCTGCTTGATAGTGGTGACAGATTCCACTGGCCTCAGTCTGTTCCTGCCCTGCTATTGCTCTAGTCTTGTCTCTGGTCCTGCTCCAGCCTTGTTCTGGGTCCAGCCTACCTCCCAGCCCTACTGTTGTCTTCTTCCAGCCCTGCTCTTGACTCCTGGTTCCAGCTCTAACCCTTGGTTCTGACCACTGGGCACGACCACCGCTGCTCCAGCCACTAGACATAACCTTCCTTGCCTTGGTTTTGACAGATATACCACTTAACAAACAGACTGTCAAATTCTGCACCAATTTCAGCTCCTGGTGTAGCATTCTGTAAAGCACATTGCAGTCCTCTAATCTCAAGGTGACAGTTATAAGGGTGAGGGTATTGAGGTCCACATCTGAAACAAATGGTCAAAATATCCTAGGCTGTTGCAGATCAGGGGTGGGGAGAAGCTGTCATGGCTATGGCTACTCTGATTTTTCTAATGATAACTGGAAATTCAACTATATTGTTAACTTGAGTAACAAAAAGCAGGTCTGCACCTTCAGATATAACCAATGCCATATTTCCATGTTGCCTCAACATTGCTCCAGACTTATGCAATTTGAGGATCAGCCTGTTTTCTCTCATCCTTACCCCATCTGAACCAGACACTGGTTGAGACAATTGACTGCGCTGGTTGTTTGATAAAACGGAGGCATAGAGCATCCTGAAAACACCACAGACAATGTTTCGTCACTAAGTCTCAATGGCCTTATCTAGATGTTAAATAAGAGGAGAGAGAAGATGGACCCAGCTTGAAAGTACACTCCAGGAGGAAGAGCAATTGCCCACTATCACCCTTCTGAGAGCAAGAATTGAACAGTCAAGAAAGGCATGTTAAGAGCACTCTGTGTTTAGTATAAGCCAGAGTGCCTGGCAGGCTACAGTTATCATGAACATTGATTGTGCACACTGCTTCATAGAATCTTAAGAAGCTGATTATGCAGAAAATTAGATACTGGAAGCGATGGCTGGAAACTTTGAGATGATGTCTTGTGTATGGTGGCATATACTATCGATTATGTCTTCGGTAAAGCAATTCCTTCATTAAAACAATTCACGTTTTTGGCCAGGTGTGATTATGTGATTGCCTTTCACTTTAGATGTGAAGATTTCAGAGAACAATTAGCTACCACAGACTTTGTTTATAGTGCATGTCTTTGCCTTCTGAACTGGAAATTGAAAAATCTTAGTGGAACTTACTGGCATGGTGAAAACGGAGTCTCTTGCAGGCCAAGTACAGTCAGTTTCTGCATACAGGGGAATAGCATCATCTGACTTGTTTTCCTCAAAGTTTATAAGAAGTAGAGATGGATGTGAACCAAAGTCTTAGCTCTAAATACTCCTAAACATTGGAAAGGTTCAAAATTTGAACCTATATTCTACGTTTTGCAGTTGGTTCCATTTATGATGTATTGAATCAAAACCTCAGGTCAGGATGCCCTGGAACTTTCAAGGTGTTCCAGATTTTGAGCCAGATCTGAACTGTAAAGTTCAGGCTGATCTCTAACACAGAAGTACTTCTGGCTCAGCTGTGGGAGGAATGGGAGCTAGCTTCCAGGACTGGTGATGTTTTGGAATAAAACCAGTAGAAGTTTGAGAACAAAACTACTTGGCTGATCAGACACTTCTCTTTAAGACTGTCCACATCATTTAAGGTTCCTCAGCTGGGAATTTGTCCCAAGTAGTAGATCTTGGATGATTCAGACTATATCATAGCACCAACTCTGAGGTCTCTATCCTCACCAGTTGGTATGAATAGGGCAAAACCTGATGAGCTGTGATGATTCACAGAAAAGTGAGCTAACAGGTAATTCATGAATTTGTGTTGTGTGAGAGAGGAGTGGTATTTTGGATGAACACTAAATGGACTATTCATAGGAAAAGTTTAAATTTTGAAAGTTTGCCATGTAATATGGACTATTCAGCTGGGGATCATTCCTGCTTAACTCCAGCTTGCAGAACTGGAGGATTGATTCCAATTTGTAAATATTATGAAATTCACAGTGGTGAATTTGCAAACGATTACAAAACTTTGTAATATGGCAGTAGTAAAATTTTTCCAGAAGCTAAGAATAAAGATTTCTTTTGTGAGTAGTTCAGCTCCCCCAAATACTAAATATTTATGAAAGTAAATTAATTGCTGATATTCTTTCTTTGTGGAAAAATGTATTTGCATAACTTCAATTACTTTTCTTTTTTTTTCCAGATTGCTAAAGATTACTTAGAATGTGGCCTGAGCAAGTCTTATAGTACATCTAGTAATATGCTCGGCATAGATCTCTGGAGAGGAAGAAGGTGTTGCTCATGTAATTTGCAGTTACCACCATTGTCCCACAGACAAAGTGAAAGAGCTAAGACACCTGACAGAGACATCCTCGCTAGACCAACAACTTTGCCTTTGCTGACGCCACCGAGTATTGCCATCACCACTTACCAGGACAGGTAAATTGTTTCAGATTCTTAAAATTCTGCTGGGTTTTTTTTGTTTTTTTTGTTTTTTTGTTTTTTTGAACGAGCCTTCAAAATATTACTCAATAAATGGGCGGGGGAGGGATATAGTGGTTAAAATCCTAAAGTCAGCATTTACCAACCAGTATCACGTTATGGTATCTCAAGTAGATTAGTAAATAACTGCAGTACAACAGTGTGGAATTTTGACTTTGTAGTGGTGACCACTGTAAGTTAACTGATGAAATTACTAACTTATATTACACTCTGTGGTCTGAACAAATGTAAAAATTTTCATTTGGTTAAAAATTAAAGGAGTAGTTCAAAATGCTTTATAAATATGTAAGTGCAAAATTGTCTGATGTGTGTTAGAAATGACCTACAGAAGTTATTCATGGAAGCGGTAGGATCTTTCTGGTTTTGAGGTATCTTAAGAGACTTTGAAATCCAACATTAGTGAACTTGTCAATAGAACATAAAATTAAAGTCATCCTGAGTCAAAGCTTCTTACCTTTACAGCCTTCTGTCTATTTTTTAACCTAATTTATAATTCAGGTTTCCTTTCTATTTCTTCCTATAAGCTCAGTATGATGTGATTTAGAATCTAGTCATGTGATGGGAAGTTGGGGGTGGGGGTGGGGGAGGCATATCATTCTGGAAACTAGGTATGCCAGTTATAAATTAATGCTTTATTACTTGTGTAACTTACAAAATCTCTGTTGGGAGGTAGATATCAAACTAAGTAGGTGTCTCTACTTAGCTAGAACCAGGCTTGAGATTGAAAGGATGTGCTCTAACTCCTTGGTAAGGTGGAGGAATAATGTATGAGAACATCCCAGGACAGCTGTCAAAGCCTCACATGAAGGAGGATTGTGGTCTCAAGTCTCATAGCTGCTCCCTAATGATATTCAGGAAAGGAAGACTGACCATTGGAGATGTCCATAATGAGCTGTATAGATATACTAGAGATGTGTCAGGAGTCTGGGTCAGTCATGAAATCGATGTGTTTTTAAGTTAGTTTTATTTGGGTCTAAGGAGCCAGCTGAGCTTCTTACATACAGATTTATTTCTGACCTCTGTTTACTTTCTGTTTTCCTTTTTTTGTTTTTTATATTGCTCATTTACCCACTGAGTTCCAGTCTGGGGGAGTACCCTGTACCCTGCGATATTCACATAGATATTAAAAATTAGTAACACTAACTTAAAACATAGATGGGTTATAAATGTTGATGTCTGATGAAAACTGTTGGCCTACTCTGGAGTGTATATTATAGCTTTCAGGTTTGCAAAAGTGTGAGTCAAGGAGGATTATAGAATCTAAGCCTTACATGGAGCTGCAGGGGATGTTTCTCTGCTCTACCTTACAAATTGAACCATCAATGATTCATTTACCCATTATTGCAACTCCACTTCCGTTATAAAGCCCTCTTTCAACATGCTCGTACTTTCTCAAAAATGTTTATCAAACTTTCTGTACTTGGTCTCAGCCAAAGGGTGAAGGGTTGTTCATTCTCCAACCACCACACTATAGACACACGAAATATTTTGTTTTCAAATGCAAAATCTCTGGGTCTTGTGGAAGATCCTCAAAGGCAACACTGAAAATGTAAATAACTTCTAGGTTTTGATAAATCTTATGTTGGTAAACCAATGATTTAGTCGGTAGAAATATAAAAGAATAAATCCCAGCACTGTGTGCTTTACAAATTTATTTGAAAGGCATTGAAACCACAGGCATAATTTCCCATGATTCTTAATGCACTCTGCTGTAGCACCTCCTCTCTCCTTTATCCAACCTCCTTTCATCTGTACAACTTATTATTACTCTAGGAAAGAGGAAATATACTTTGATTTCACAGCATATACATTCTATGCTGTCTAGTACTTGAAGCCTTTTCAACGTAGAGTCAGAGTAAGATGCATAAATCATACTGGATCGAACTCAGGCTCTGCCGTTAGTTGGTGGAGCTCACATAGTAGTCAATGGGATGTTGCACCTTATGTCAGGGCTGAATTTCACCAATTCAGCTTAAATAAGAGTGGGCAAAAAAAAAGATTACTAGTGCTACGACAAGCAGAATGATAAGTACCTGGAGCTAAATAATGGTGCCTGTCTGTCACGTTCTTCTCATATAAGCCTTGTTGTCTTAACTTAGTTCACTAACATACTGCATTAGCGTATGCCTTTGAATATAATCACTTTTAATGTTGTTGTGTGTTTCTTATTAAAATTTAGAACAGCACATTATTTTCTGGAGCAATGCAATGCAGCCTTTTGTTTTCAAAATTTAAAGTAAGTATTAACTAGTAAGGAACAACCCTTGCAGTTACAGGTGGTGTTATTAATTATCTTTAATAATTTGTCACTTAGCACAGTGTTCTAAATTCTATAGAAATATAAAAAACACCGTCCCTGCCCTAAAGAGCTTGTAATCTAGAAAAAGACAAGAAAGAAAGATGAAGAATGGTGGAATGGATACAGTCTACAAGCAAAATGATCAAGCTCATGGTTAAGGCTGCAATTTTGGAAATTTTTAGTAGATTTCATGGCAGAGGTGCGGGGATGAAATAAGTTGCAGAAAAGTCACCAAATAACATAGTTTTTGCTACATCAGCATGCACACGAGTATAGTGGGGGTGCTGAAAGGTGAGTTTGAAGGGCAGCAGTTGGAGAACGAACCCAGCCAGCTCCCTGCTCTGGGCATTGCAGCCTGTAACATGGAGTTGCAGTGTCACTCAGATTTGGCCCATCCACCCCTCTGCCTCCATCTGCAGAGGGGTGAATGGGCCAAACCCGAGTGGTGTTGCAACCTAGTGCACAGGGTCGCAGCTGTTAGATGAGGAAGAAACTACCTTGCATTAAACCTAGAGATGGAGCTGATTTCTGAATCATAACTTTTTCAGAGTTCAGGTATGTTTTGGATCCAGGGTTTTGCGTCAGCGCATTGTAGATTTTGAGTTCCAGCTGCAGAGTTCATATTTGGATCTGAACTTTCTCAAAGTGTGGATCTTGGTCTAAACTTCATAAAGTTCAGAGTTGTTCAGAACTGGAGTTTCAATTTGGGTTCATCTCTAATAATCATATTTAGAACAATCCCTAAGCATGCTCAGTGCGGTTACCCAACATCTTTCCTCAAAGCCCAGTTGCCATTCTGAACATGGAGTTACTCTCCAAACTGAGGAGTGGTAATACAGGAGCAATACAGAATGGAATTGGGTGTTCCAAGGAATTTTCGCTCAAGAATCGCAATTGGTTGAGTAATAACGGGACAAAGTTACTAAAACCAGCTTTCTGATTTCATATGGATTGAGCCTGTTGACTGTGAAGGTGTTGATTTCCCCTTTTTGAGCATTTTTAGATTGTCCCGTATGATGCATTCATAACAACTTATAACTTTGTTCAAAAGAGAGAATGGGGAGACTATTCATATGTGTTGTTTTTAAGAATGAATTAATCTTGGGCTCAGAGGACTGTTAATAGATGATTTAAGACCAAGAAAAATATAAAGAATTATCATTAGTTCCTGATCAGTTCTCTTTACAACACAAGGGGGCGTTGCTGCACCTTTCTTCTAATACAGTAAAATTGATGTATGCACTTTATCTGTGTGGTATCATAACATCTGCTTTTCTTCTAGAACGATAAGCCTATAGAAAAAGTTAGTAATTAGCATTGACATGCCAATAATTAAAAAAAAATGCCTCTTCTAATAGGTGACTGAAAAATCGCTGGCTTCTTATTTCCAACTTGTATTTTAAATACTCTTTTAGAGTCCTAAGAGAAACATTGGTGCTGCTGCATTTAGATGTTAATGTTCATGATTCAGAACTCTGATTCCCAACAAGCAACTATTGTTTCAGGAGAACCTTTCCTCCTCTCACCTTTTTAGAGCTAGGCCACAGCTTTATGTATAATGACAGGTTCGATGTTCACATTTTTTTTTTTCCATTTTCTGACCGGGTTCTAATCATTGGTGTTCTGTTAGTAGTTCTGTGGTCTTGATTGCCTCATATAGTATAGTGTGGAGTCCCAGTGTAAATTATCTCAGGCTTCCATTGTGAGCCCTAGCCCTTCAGAGAGCTTAAGTGAAAATTCCGAAGCCACAGGCAGAAATTCAAAATTCAGCCCTTCCTCTGCACAAGTGTTTTCACAATGTTAAGGCTAGGGGTCTAATAAGCCTAAGCTCTTCAGGGTCTCAGTCCTAGGAGGCAGGAAAGAAGCAATCTTTCTCTTTGAGGAAATTCTCAAACTTAAGTTCACAGTCTGGTTCAATGACTGGAATAAGGCAGCTCAGGCTAGGTCTACACTACGGGGGGGGGAGAGTCGACCTAAGATACGCAACTTCAGCTACGTGAATCGCGTAGCTGAAGTTGCGTATTTTAGGTCAACTTACCTGGCTGTGAGGACGGCGGCGAGTCGACCACTGCCGTGCCACTGTCGATTCTGCTTCCGCCTCTTGCCATGGTGGATTTCCGGAGTAGACGGCAGAGCCATCGGGGATCGATTTTATCGCGTCTTCACTAGACGCGATAAGTCGTTCCCCAATAGATCGATTGCTACCCGCCGATCCAGCGAGTAGTGAAGACGTGCCCTCAGTTTCTGGGAGACTGGATGTGCGACAGCAGGAGTGTTTTATCAGTCCACACCTTCCATTTGTCAGGGGTGGCTAATCCAGTTTATATCCGATGAAATATTATGATTATGGGCCCATAGACTCCAGAAATTGTTTGCCAAGTTTATTCACTAAACTTAGCTTCAGTACTCAGACATCTTTTGTGTCTTCATAATCCTCAAAAGAATAAGGTGGGCAGATTTGCTATGACTTACTCAATATGGTTAGAGTTACCTTTACACAATAGTGAGTTGGTTGATGCTGTGGCAAAGGAGTTTATGAAATGGAGTACTCAAAATGAAACTCTGCTTAGAAATGTAAACCTAGAGGACCTTGGTCAAAGGACATTATATGGGTTTGCTGTAGATGATAGTTAAAGGCAATGGAAGGATAGAGTACATGCTCTTTTGTCTGGATGAGTAGGGGAGCTGGCTTCAAGGACATTGAGTATAGTAAAACCTAGTTGAGGTTGCAGAGTAATTGGACAAAAAGAGGGTAAATGCCTGAACTAACCTGAGGTTAGTATTAAGAACACTGAATTCTGTGCACTTCAGGACTCGTACTTTAGATTAAGGATTTTCTCAGATAAAAAATAAGAACAGCCATACCAAGACCAATGGTTCATCTAGCCCAGTATCCTGTCTTCCGACAGTGGCCAATGCCAGATGCTTCAGAGGGAATGAACAGAACAGGCAATTGTTGAGTGATCCATCCCCTGTCATCCACTCCCAGCTTCTGGCAATCAGAGGCTAGGGACACGCAGAGCATGGAGTTGCATACCTGACCATCTTGGCTAATAGCCATTGTTGGACCTGTCCTCCATGAACTTATCTAGTTCTTTTTTGAACCCCATTATAGTTTTGGCCTTCACAACATCCCCTGGCAATGAGGTTCACAGGTTGACTGTGTATTGTGTGAAGAAATATTTCCTTCTGTTTGTTTTAAACTTGCTGCCCATTAATTCCATTGGATGACTCCTGGTTCTTGTGTTATGTGAAGGAGTAAATAACTCTCTTATTCATTTTCTCCACACTCCATACATTTCAGGCAGGGGACAGGAACAGAGAGGGTATGTCTTCACTGGAGAATTAAGTTGGGCTCCTACTTTTGGGTTGCCTCTAATACCTCTCCTGTCCACACATGCAAAAACATCTCACCTGGGTTTAATGGTGCTTTGAACGTGGGCTAGCTGGCTCACCTTGGGTTGTCAGATAAAGCCCAAGTGAGGCTTTAATTCAGACTGGTAACCTGCCCATTTTGCAGTCAGGATGCCGGCTAAATCACTTGCGTGCTGATAATCCTCCTGTGCCTTCCCACAATTTCCCCTGTGAGCCCAGAGGGACAGACAAGGTCCCCACGATTCACTAGGAAAGAATCCTATAGCCCCTCAGCTTAACACAGCACAAACAACCATGGATATGTCCCCAGAAGTCCTAGTGCACCATCAGTGAGGACACAGTAACTTGGGTATAGCTTTTTATAGTGTGGCTGCTCACACCAGAGCTCCTATCGCCCAAATTCACTCTGCACTGAAGACATACCCTTCAGTGTGCTGAAAGCAAGTGTGCAACACCAAGGATCAGTGTGTGCTTGGCATACCTCTTCGCGTTAATGAAGTGTCTGATTGTCTTTGAATCAAAGGCTGTCCTGATTGGACCTTTCTGCACAGCGGTGGAATATGCAGGAGAAAGTGGAAGTAGGGATTAATGGCGATCCACAAAGAGGGCAGAGAGGAGTTTTTTATAGGTAGGTTTTGGACAGGCTGATTAACAGTGAGATGGAGTTTGCAAAGGAGGTTTGTACCTTTTTGTGGGGCAAAGCATATCGACAAAGAGGAACCAAAATAATATAGAGCCAGTTGAGGAAACTGATCAAAGGAGCACTACAATTAAAGGGACACAATCAAATAATTTTAGACTCCGATTTAGAAAGAAATAGTCCAAAGACTAAACAGAGGGTATTTCTTATCTATGCTGCCAGTACTAATATTTAAAGATCCATAAGACAAACAGTTCTTACTAGGTGAGTGTATAGACTTGTCTCATTGGAGACATTTTGCAGAGTAGACAAATCAATAAGACCTGTTCAGAAACTACTATACCTGGATTTTGTGTAATCCATATCTGTACTTGTAAAAACAACAAGAGTGTTATGGGACAGCTCATTATTAGGTGGTGGGCTTATGGCACGAAAGGTGAGTCAGTCAGTCTTAATAAAGATGTTTTCACTTCATTTGCTTATTATTCATTGTAACTAGTCATATTTTTTGTAGTGACTGTTAAGTTATGACAAATATCTTCCGGGTGATCTCATAGGCATGATAGTTCACTTTTGGTACTAATGCATATACTTCATTGCTCTGATTATCTAGCATGTTATCTGTCTCATTTATAAAAACATTTGTAAGGTGTCAGTCACTATAGTATCTAGGCAACAGCTATAGAAACTCATACAAAATTCCAGAAAGGACTTTGTTCTCTACACCTAGATCAGCCACTGGTTTTGGTGGAGGTGTGACAGAGTACAGGGGCAACAACTGGTCCTTACTGAACATAGTAACTTCAGTTCAGGTTTCTCCTCCTCTTCCACAGATGTTCAGATTAGCTGCTTGAAAGGCAGAAGGGAAGGCAGAGTCCCACACTCAGGGTCAAAGGATTGCATTGGCTGAAGGTCTTTGGTTGTCTGGGTTTTTTTGTTTTTTTTTTGGTTTTCCCCTCTCTATTTTAATTTGATTAGAGGTCTGAGTAACTTAACTCTAGGGGAAAACCCTGGCTGAATGTTATCTGTATTTTGTTTCTGCAGAGCCATTTCATCAGTTTACACATCGTACTTAATGGTTTTTTTGTTTTTTGCTTTTTCTTCCATGAGAAGTGCTGCGTCTCCTTTATGCTGTCATTGCTGAAGCCATTGTGAAAAGATGGGTCTTGCATTTTTCCTTGCACTCTTAAATTTGGGCTCATTCTGATCTCCTTTTGTAAAGTATTTTGGAGTTTAGGGTTCTATGCTGAGTCTCACATAGTTCACCAGAATAGCTAAAAGAGAGCAAGATGACAAATATAATGTATTGACTTTTAAACTGAAAGGTGGTTAGGGAGTTTGTATATAGTATTGTAATGCATTTGTTAGTGTGCCAACAAGAATTTAGTAGAAATATTTGGATGTCACATCTTGAAAATATAACTTTTTTTCACTATCTGGCAGTGGGTAGTTATCTATGTGTGCTAACTTTAAGGGAGAGTAATGGGTGGGCTGAAATGATTCACAAGAACATAATTCCAGCAAGGGGCTCTGAAGACATCCAAAGCCATGAGAATAAATCAGTGGATAAAGAAAAGCAAATTTGTCTCCTTGTACTTGAAAACCTCAGCACAGTTCCAAGAACACTTCATGACTGAAATTATATGGATGTGTATACTGAGACAGAAAGTAGTTGATTTAAGCAACTGCAGTACCTGACAGTCCCAACAGGGTGCCAACAAACCAAGTAGAATTCAGTAAGGGTTAATTCTGCTATATGTGATTAAGCTTTAGCAGGGATTTTAAAGTTGTCATGCATTTTCATAGAATCTCAGGATTGGAAAGGACCTCAGGAGGTCATCTAGTCCAACCCCCTGCTCAAAGCAGGACCAATCCCCAGACAGATTTTTACCCCAGTTTTCTAAATGGCCCCCTCAAGGATTGAACTCACAACCCTGGGTTTAGCAGGCCAATGCTCAAACCACTGAGCTATTCCTCCAGGATACTGTGCATTACTGCACTCTTCACAGGCTCTCACATGTTGACAGAGATTACAGCAGATTTAGTACTTTTTCTTTTTTTTTTTTACTTTCCAAGTTTCTCTTTGTTGGTTAGCTGAATTGTCTTAAAATCTGCTTCTGTCATGACTGAAATTATACAATAGTCCATCTGCAGTGTCGAGATTGTGGCGTGGAATAACTCGTTATGAGGTTTGTCTGTAGCTGAAATGTCAATATATCTTTGTCAACACTGTAGTTTATAAAAAGAAAAGTTTGAGAGATCAAAAATAGGGTACATTTTTTTGGGAGGAGAAGGGAAAAAAGGACATAATAATTTTTTAAAGTTTATTTTCTGCTATATTCTTTCTTGGGTTACCCTAAATTTTAGTTCCAGTATGTACACAAAGTTGCCTTGTCATTGCTTACCCTATGATCACTAAATTATTGCACGAGGAGTTATACTTATTTAATATTCCCCAATACCATGTCTAACACTATTTAGAATATAAAGCTATCTAAAATCACATAGAATACGTGTTTCATTAACATCCATGGTATTATGACATGAACTGTAAACAATTAACAGACAATGACTGAAAGGCAATTATGCATGGAATGGAGTATTCAGGGGTTGGATCTTCAAACTCCATTCTAAATTTAAAAGCTTTTTAGGCAGTACATGCATAAATTTTGTCCATATTTCATAAGAGTTGTTAAATTATATTCAGATGTCCTTGTCTATTTTTCATAACTGAAACTGCAGTAATAAATCAAGGCAAAATGAAAGAGCAAGGAGGGAAAGAATAATCTTTCCATCTTCAGTCAAAACAGCTAAAATAATTCTTTTGTCCTGTAGTTTGAGACTATCTGCCTAGTTAGATTTGAACATAGTGCCTGATTCTGATCTTACACCAGTTTTACACTGGTATAATTGAGTTTACTTTGGTAAAGTTATACTAGGGTAAATGAGCGGAGAACCAGGCCCATATAAGTAGAGTTGTGTTAATTTTATCAAGTTGAGTATATATATTGGACCAATAACATGTACATAAGGCCCATCCCAAACCACATGAATATAGTCTATTATGAGCATATTTCTGAGAAAAGATCACACTATTAGCATTAAATATAATATAGACTGAATATATTCAGTGGGATAAAGATTCTGTAAAGCCATTTAAACTGTAGTTCAAAAAGATCTGTTGAAATAAGTATGGCATTAATGGCCCAATCCTGTTAAATCCTCAGTTGCTTCATGGAAGTTGAAGGAAAATCACTTCAGTGGGAGTTGATGGGTTTCAGCAGTTTACAAGATTGAATTCTTACTTGAGCCAGTGATTCTTGCTATTCCTTATCAGTCAAAGAAAGCTGCAAATTTCTTATCAGGATTTAAAGCTCTTTCGAACTTTCTGGTTTTATACAGGCTTTTACCAAAATCTTAATGAATTGGCAAAATTAAGTGGTTCCGTGTGTGTAGCTGTATGCTATTGTTACTCATCCAGCAATGACACTTTCTCCTGCTTCGATCACTCTGAAGCTTCTAACTTGTAAGTATGTTTATCACTTCCGCTGAGGTCAAGATCCAGAGACAATACGTTAAGGGTCTGATCCTATATTCCATGTTCATCCCAAACGCCCACTGAAGTCAGTGGGAATTTGCAGTGTACCAGGAGTACAGGATTAAAAGAAAAAAATACATTGATAAATCTTAATGCCATTTGCAGTGTCAAGAAATCCATTGATTGTAGTACTTTAAATTGTTCTCCAGGTGATGACAGCAGACAGTAAGTTATGTGCATCGGTAAAATAAGCCAATAGGATGTTGGACGGCAGAGACTAGTAAGACCACACATTCAGAAGAATACTGCATTCAGTTCTAGACACCTCCAGACCAGCAAGAACCTGATAAATTAGAATTCATTCCTGGACGAATGGAGGAAGCTAAAATTACAAGAGGCTAGAGGTATTGATCTGTGAAGAAAGATTAAAAGGCCTAATTATGTATAGCCAGTCTGGAGAACTAAGCAGGAGGTGTGTGTCAATCATAACTGTGTACAAATAATTGAAGAGGAGAAGAATTGTTTATGGAAGTATAAAGCTATAACTAGGACTAATGGGGTACAATAAAGAGCAGAAAAATGTATGCTGACTTTTTTGGGGGAAATGTTTCTAATGGTTCTATCTGTCTAAACTGGAATAACCTCCTGGAGAAACGGTGGGCATCCCACTGTTTAGATAATTTCAAACTGAACTGTACAAGAACTAGAGAATATATTTAAAGAGTAATCTTATAATGGCTGGGGGAATAGGCTAGTTGATCTAATAGGTGCTCTGATATTATGGTGATAGATGCCACTATAAGAACCCCCAAAAAAGATGATTTTTTGAATGTCTGTGATTTTTATCTATGTATTTACAGCATTTAAAATATTTAAATGTAAATGCCTATAGACTTTACGTAAACATCTAGTTTTTCCTTGTAATTATGATATCATTAGCTGCTGTAGAGCTTTCATTTGTCTGTACATAAGACTTCTGATAACACAAGTTTAATCATTCTGATTAAATACAGATCTTGTACTTCAAAAGCCTGTGCTGCAGTTCTTTGGGGCATGCACTCATCTTAAAAAAGGAGGTCAAGTATACTCTTTATAACATCTAATGCACTCTATGGGGAAAATGGTTTTTAATTACAATGCACGGTTTCTGGACAATATAAATGATAGTTTAGCTTTGAAAAGAGAATTACTGTGATTACCACAAGTCTCCTTGACAACAAGCTAGATGTAGAGAATATTGAATTGTTTTAGAGCTGGATACAGACTTAAAGGGTTTCATCTGTGCAGTGATTGCTTTGTTCTTTTGTGGAAATCATTTTGAAATACTATCTAACACCTTTAGGGACTGCCCTTTCATACTGAACATTGAAATTAATAGGAGTTGCAGTAGGTCAGATCCCCTCAGGATCAGGCCCTTTGATTTTTCTTTTGCTAGCCCCTCTAATAGAGATCACTAGATGTTTTCATTCCCTCCTACTAACCTGGTAGATGTATCCAATGAACTAAGAAAATATGAAAACAAAATTTTAAAGGACTCTTTGCATTTATTTATTAAAAGGAAGGATTCAGGTGTTCCCTTAGGCTTATTTTCAGTTTCTAGTTAGCTTACCGTGGTGAACTGTAAGAGCAGATATACTGTATGAAGGCTGAAGATGTAATAGTTATGACACAGTCCCTATATTGTCTACTCTTCTACAGACCTTTCTGTGGGAAACTGGAACAAAGTTCTCAGAGGTAGAGAACTATTTGGATTTGATATCTCCAGACATGAAATGAGCAACTAGTCATGATAAGAGGGGCTGTCTAGCTTGACAAGAGGTGGGGGGGAAATCTTTTTTTTTTTTTTTTTTTGTCATTTCAAGAGCTACATTTTTTAACACTTAAAAAAGGTGTGAAGAGGTGGGAGGAGGAAATTTGTATTAGCTAACTTGGAGATTTTTTTCTCTTTGTTCCAGTTTCTCTACCCTCTTGAAGGAAAAGTTGTCAAGTTTCCTAAAATGTGCACAAAAGAATTACAAGACGTGTTTAATTTAAATAAGAACTGAATTCTACCCATTTCTCCCTCATGGTTAAATGTTTTTACTAAAAAATTCTTCCTGTCTTCACTTGGACAAATCTCCTATTAACTTCAGTGGGGTTTTAGCCTGAGTAAAGATGAGGTAAGGGGTCAGTGGCAGAGGCATAATTAAAACTCTAGTCCTCCTGACTCTCAAACCCATGCTCATTTCTCCAGATCACAGTGCCTGACTTCCATAGGAACTGAACATCCACAGCTCCCATTGACTTCAGTTACAGTTGTAAATGCTAAACACTTCTAAAAATCAGGCCCACTGTCTCTCTAACCGGTATCCAACTAATGAGCCACTAATGTATAATCCTATCACCCAAAGTTTGGGTTTAAGTGTCTGGCACATCATATAGGAAGACTGCTGTGAGCCAAGAACCCCTTAATGCCAACTGGCAAGGGGGGTTACAGGAATGTCCTGATTCTGGTATGTACATTCTGCTTCACCAAAGAATGCCATGTGAGGTCTTACATTAAAGCCAGGATCACGCTGATCATTTAAAATAGTTAGAAATGTATGTACGGGTACTATGTAAGGAGTTGTGTATATAAACTGAAAATGTGTTTAAAGTCTGTATCAAGGCAGAGTTGACAAACAGATTTTCTATCAGACAAGGGATGTTTATTCACATGTCTTTCTCTGTCGAGATGTAAATTAAGCGTTGTAAGTTAACATAGTAGGTCTCCCATCATCCGTCTAAACTGAATGCAATTGAAGGATTATAAGAATTGCAGAAAGGAACTAACAGTTAGAGAAACACAGAGGGGAAAGAGAACATTATCCTGAAATACATTTCAAAGATTTGCTGGACTATATTTGGGGAACAAAGAAGACACCCTGTTGTCCTGCACCTAGGAAGTAAACGGGCAATGTGTTTACACTCATGAAAACAGGATCACAACCAGCATTGGTTGAAAATGCTGCAGAAGCCTTTGGGTAAGATAAGACTTCTTTAGACACGAGGCTAGCCTTTTAAGTTTTTCATCTCTAGAAAGCATGCAATAATTTTGTTTTATATGTAATCTTTGTTTCCATTATCCTTACTCGCTGTTTCTTGAATCTTTGGTAATAAACTTATCTTTGTTTTCACTATAAATATATCTAACTGCTGTGATACTACGCAAGGTGCTGATCCTGAATCGAATCCTACAAACTGGTGTGTACACTGTTACCTGGAAGACAGCAGACCCCTGGTGTTCCTGTGAGTGTTCAGTGGATAAGGAGCGGAACACTATGGGTGAAAGCTTCAAAGGGGTTTGGGAACTGGGCTGCACCTATTGTTAACAGCAACAATAACACCTATTTGTTAAAGCAAAGTAAGGGCTAGCGTAGCCCAGAGGGGGGAGTGTGGGTGACCAACAGGCTGGTGGTGTTGGGAACTGACTCCCAGCTCAGCAGAAACAAGTCTCCCTGGAGGCAGGGGGTAACAAGGTGACTCACAGTCCTGGGTATCTTGAGAACCTACCTTTCTCTTCTTACAGTTCTGTCTTATTCTTTACCCACCTTCTAACTTGTAGAACAAATGAGTCAGGGGCTCATACAGATCACAGCCTCATTAGCTACACAGTCCTGATTCATTCCTTGGGCACTGAATGAAGGATGGGAAATAGTGATTTTTTAATGCTTCTGTCATGGGCAAGCTGCACTTTTGACCCCTTTCTGTCCCTCTCGAGTGCACCCCTCAAGTAACAGGCCTGGCATCCTGCCCCTCTGTCTGTATGAGGCTATGTAGTTCTACCGCTCTTAAACCGGATCTTTGGGCTTCAGCCCCCTGTTTTTCAATTGTTAATTAAACAGGCCCAACTAGGTTTGATCCCTGTCAGCCTTTTTCCTCTGGGTACCAGTGAGCTGATTAAAGTGATTCAGAAACAGCTTCTTCAAAACAAAGCAGAATTTATTCATTCACTCAAAGTTCTATATAGAACACAAAGTAAAGGGTTAAAACAGGGTCCTATATGCATATTTCCTCTTACCTGCACCTAAATCTTTCCTAGCAAGAATTTAAAGTTTCCCTCACCTCCTTCTCTGACCTGGAACTCTGTCTCTTTCTTTCTGTGCAGCATTGTCAGCGTGCTGACAACTCACTCAACCCTTCCTGCCAAGGCGAGCATCTTCAAGGTTTCAGTATACCCTTTGATCCTAGGTTTTGTTCTAGAAGAATACACTTGATGAGAGTGGCTGGACCCAGGCAGGGGCTATTCCTCTATTAATAGTTTTCCCATTGTTTTGCACCTCCCATTTCCTTTGGGGAGCTGGCTGAGGGTACAAGAAGACATATATCCCTAGAGGGTGGGAGTGTGAATTCATTCACATGTACATTATATTCCCCACTGTGTCAGCAGTCACATGGTTAGCCTGCTGCACCGGGGGGAGGCTGCCAGAAAGTTAATCTGCTGTTGCACAGCGCCAATTTCTAGACAGTTGGCCACTGGGCAGTTTACCCAGTTGTGTCCTGGCCCTTGGCAGGTATAGCCCCAGATCCCTGATATCTTTCCTCAGGGGCCAGCTTGGAGCAGTAACTCCCCACTGCTTGGGTTTTCTCATTTCCCTTCTCCGGTGAGCACCCTTATGTCCCTCCGTCTGAGTCTCAGGCTTAGGCCTTGGGCTTTTTCTCAGAATCAGCCTCACTATCAACAAGCTCATCTGCCTGTGATACACAGATCTTGGGTTTCTGATCACTTATCCACATTCTTAGACATGGGAGGACACCTCATACAATTTTTCTGAACCAATGAGTTCATACAAAACATCTAGGTTAGTGATCCCCAAATCTTTTCCTCCATCTGGTTTGCCACCTCCATATACATTGCATCTTTGTGCTTTTGCACCCCACCCCCCAAATCTTTTTGTGCAAGCCCCAGACGTCAATTTAAGGAGCAGAGCTTTCTTATTCCCCAGGTCTGCTCAGTGTATTTGGCTGTATGTCTCTTTGGCTTTTGCCCTAGTAAGGGATCAAAAAATTGAGCTGCTTTGCGGGAGGGGAACCTGATTCAAATCACAACCCTTCTCAATGGTAATGGGGTAAGCATCAGTATCCTCTCACACCTTAAGTGGGTGCAACAATCTAGCATCTGTGCACCCAGCAGAATTGGCATTTAGTTTACCGGGTCATTAGGCCTTTTGTTCCTCAATTTCTCAACCTCATGCTTGTGTTCATCTGTCCCGATCAGCAAGCATCTCTCTTTCAAACTGAAGTTTCTCCATTTCCAGCTGCAGTTTTTGCCACTCCAACTCTTGACTTGAGGAAATCAGCATGAATAGTGTCTGATTGCTGATCCACCTGCTGCGTACTTTCCATTTGTGGTCTACACCTGCCCCTGGGAACTCCTTGGCCTCCTCAAATTCCTCCAGACCTGCTGGGTCTCCCTGGCCTCTGTCTCCATCATCCTCTGGTCCCTTTTCTGGTGATCTGGTGGGTCCTCTCAAGTCCTTACCCTGTGCTGGGATACCATTCCTTCTCTGATTGTCAGCAAACAGCAGCTCAACCAAGTTTGACTTTTAAAGTTTTTTTGGATCTTTTCCACTTTCTCCACAAATCTCCTTTTAATCGCTTTTTAGGAAGTTGTATATAACTCATTTTCTTTACCTGTCCTTTCCTTCTCTCTTCCCCAAAAGGACATAAACCACTTTCCCTATTGCTTTACTTCTGGCAATACTTATCTTTGCTGCTGTCACTCACTGCAAACCACGCTGTCATGGTTGCAGGACAAGATGCACTTTAGACCTATTCAGTCCTTCTTGAGTGCACCCATCAGGCGTCACAAGTCTGTGCGGTTCTACCTCGAGTGAGCTGTAGGAAGCCAGGCCAGTCACCTGAGAGGTGCATTTGAGAGGAACTAAAAGGTATTTAAAGCGCAGCTTACCCTTTAACCATAACAACCTGAAAAATTTCATGGGACAAGCAAAAGGCACATCCTTGACCCCAGGGCTTTTCCTCTGCTGAATTTCAATGGCATGCTGCAAACAAAGATAGTATTGTAGCTTCTCATAAAAAGATCACAAGGAATCATTTATAATGAAAAGTATTAGACAACCTAAGTATAGGGGTGACTGCTAGCTCACCCTATAAATAGTAATTCTATATCTATAGAGAAGCTTCTAGGAGTTAACTGTATACTATCTGTGAGTTGTCATTGACTTTTTTTTTTTGGTAAACTAAAAATATACAGAAGTGTTTTGATTGCCTATATTTAGCCTTCATCTGTTGTTATCACAATTTTTAAAGCTTTTGGATCTTTTACTTGGCTGGAATATTTTCTTGTTTTATGATGGCTGTAAACCTATATAGAATAATTATGGTTTATAATGGCTGTATAGATCGTATAGAATAATTCTAAGTCAAAAATCTATTGTTTGCATTAACTATCAGTTGTGGTTTGGGATTCTTAAATTGCTGTTTGATATACAGTATATTTTATACTTGCTCTTGGAATTTTATATGTTCTTCTTGGTTTGTTTTTGTTTGAGTGTTATAATATAAATCTGCTTATTTGTTCAACAGTAGTGGAACTCCTTTTCCTTTTGTGTGTGTTGCAAGCAGAGCCCATTAAATTTACTGAAAATGATCCTGAAGTTTGGTATTGTAAGATTTGCTTGAAAACACTGAAGGTTGAACACAGAGGCGGCTGCAGGCACACAAAGGAAAGAAGTTTTAATGATTCAATTAAAGCTGTATATCTCCAGTGAAATGGAAATGGGACAGCTTGAACTGTATCTAGAACTGGAAGAGATGCGTCAGCAACCAATTAGCAAAAAGAAAATGAACCTATTGAAAAATCCTAACGTTCAAATTTCATCCTCATAGCCTTCTCTAAAATAGAGACTATAGAAAATGCAGGTAAGCTGAATCAGAGAAGAATTTGAAACAACTAAAAATTAAGTTGAAACCTTTTGCTGAGGGTAACAGATTTAATCTGAGCGTTTTGTTGGTAGTTACATAATCACAAGAGAATTTTCTTTTTTACTTGGAGCTTGAATCAAAGCAGCCTTCTAGTGGCTAAGCTGGGCTAACCATAGAGTACATTGCTATTCAATATATTATGTACACAAACACACACTAACACATGTACAAAATGCTAAAAGAACATTATTAAGGATGCAAAGTCAAGCATTCAAGTTAGGAAACAACAGAATTAAGGTTGCCTATGCAACATTAATTTGGTTCCCTTGTGCATACGCATTATAATTCAATCTTTCATTACGTGATCACTTATTATCTTTCCCACAGGCCCCCTGTCTCATTCAGTGCACAGCATGGAGTTGCTGTGGGGATAAATCGGGGTTGTGTAGTGAAGGAGACTGGTGTCTTGCTTCATTTGTTGCATAAGTTAGAAGGTGTATAGTGAATGAGGTAGGCGACTACAGGAAGAGAAAGGAAGGTCTCATGGTTAATGTTGTTGAATGCTGCCCTGGAAAACTGGATTCTGTCCCAGCCTCTGCCACAGAGTTCCTATGTGCAATAGCCCCTCATCTCAAAGGGATATTGGGAAAATAAATTCATCAATGTTTGTGATGCACTATGATATGGTAGTGATGAGCCTATGAGGAAATTAGTAATTCTGTCTTCAGAGCAGGGTTTAATTGTGTGCCATAAATAAGGCATGGGGCCACACATTTAATGACAAGGAGAAAGCAATACTATTATTATACATTTATTATTTGCATTACCATAACACTTAGGAGCCACAGTCATGGACCAGGATCCCATTGCGTTAGAAGCTATATAGATCACCAAGATTGCCCCTACCCCAGAGAGCTGACACTCTAAGTATAAAACAAGAGATGACAGATGGCTACAGACTGACTGACTGGAAGAGAACAAGGAACCAATGAGACAGTAATGATCAGCATGTTTTTCCCCTTAGACTTGCTTCCCATGGGATTTTACCTAACTCCTCCCTGAGTTTGCTGAAGTCTGCCTTCTTGAAATCCATTGTCTTTATTGTGTTGTTCTCCCTCCTACCATTTCTTAGAATCATAAACTCTATCATTTCATGATCACTTTCACCCAAGTTGCCTTCTACTTTCAAATTCTCAACCAGTTCCTCCCTATTTGTCAAAATCAAATCTAGAACAACCTGTCCCCTAGTTGCTTTCTCTACCGTCTGAAATAAAAAATTGTCTCCAATACATTCCAAGAACATGTTGGATAATCTGTGGATAATTCTGCATACCAACAGCCTAGCCATTGTAGGCTACATGGAAAAAGAGAGATTTGAAGAAGGATAATGAATTACTTTTGTGGATGTTGATGGGGAACTTCTCCCAGGCATGAGCGGCAGTATGAAGGTGCTTGATTTGAAAATGTAACAAGGGGGCGACGGAGGCTGGCAACATGGACTGATCAGAGTTGATAGGTAGGAAGGGGATGGGTCACGAAGAGCCTAGAAAGTTAAGGCAGGGCTGCAAACAGAGGGATGGTGCGGTCAAAGCAACGGGCTAGGAAGATGATCTTTTGCAGCTGTATTCTGAATGACATGAGGGGGCAGGTTGGCATTTGCCAAGGCCAGAAAAAAAGGATGTTGCAGTAATCGAGAGACAAGATGATGAAAATATAGATGAGAGTTTTGAAAATATTTAATAGCAAGCTGTTCATTAAGTGAGCACCATCTATTCTGTGCACTAAATGAGGCAGTTGTCCTCTGGAAAAAATAGTGTTTCATAATACAAACACACAAAGGGTTCCACAGGCAGCCTTAATTCTGGCATTTCCTGAATCAGTTTCCTCCTACACACTGCCTGAGTGCCAACAGAGGGCAGTTACGGGGAACACAGGGTTGAGAGAGAGAGAGGTGCACAGCCTCAGCCTGGCACAGAGCAGCTGTGAGCAGCCATTCCAGGGACAATGTGTCTTCACCCCTTTAACCCTGGGCTGGAGGGAACAAGCACAGTTGTTCTGTGTGGGTGCTGCATGCACAGTGCAGTCACTTACAGTAGCTGTAAGAGGATGGAGCATGTGCAGTCCAGGACCTGCTCTGTGAGGATGGTGCAGGCAGAGTCTGGTCAGCACTAGGAGCTGTGAGAGGCTCGAGTATGCTCAGCAAGGGCAGAATCATCAGTAATTTTAGCTGTTAAACTTTAGCAAATCTCTACTAACCATGTGCAAACTGCAATTTTTCAAATAATTTGGCCAAATTCGGATGGATTTTCACGAGGATGGCAAAAAGGCACATCTCTGACACACAGGCTATTCCGCTGCCACATGTCAGGATTGTACTCCAAAGTATGGGGTTGCTAGAACTTTCCAACAAAAAAGATCACCAGATTTTTTTTAACGTTGAAAAACTTTTTCCCCCCAGCCCCATTCCCAGAAATGGCTGAACCATTTTGGCTGAAATTAAACAAACAAAAAACCAGCCTGAGGCAGATCCCCAGTATGGAACATTTCAGCCCCAATGTTTAAAGTTCAGTAAAGTTTAAGTAACTGAAAATAGGGCCTTATAATGGGAAGTGTCAGACAACCTTATAATAGGCTACCAGACCAGCTACAATTTTGTATTAAATTACAAATTGTGGCCTAGCTTGTGCTGCTGTGAAAGGGAGGACAGTGGTTGGAAAGTACTTAGTCATATCATGTGTAGTAGAGAAGGGAAAGATATAGCCTGCACAGAACTGCTACCCTTGTCTCCCCCAAACCCCTACATTGGCAGCCAGGCGGTGGTAGAGAATGGTAGAGTCTTGGCTCTACCCATCTGACATGGTAGCTACCGCCCCAGGGACTGACCATATATTCGCATCAGGTCTATATCTGGTGCAGGGTCCTTTCCGCCTCAGAGCAAAGGGGAGCCTAGAAAGCAGATGCTGACTCAAATTCATAATCTGCCTTTTGCTGTGCTACAGGGACAGCACAACAATGTGCTGACCCTTAGTTAAAGACTCATGACAAAGCCATGATTTACACCTCTTCATAGGCAACAAACACTTTACACATGTGCTTATATTATAGATCCAAATACACATTATTTCTGAGTTGCAAAAAGAATATTGTAGTGAAAAATATATGTAATTAAAAGGACACCATGAACTTAAAATTTAGCCCCAAATATGTATACTTGGAAAGAAGAAATTTCTATAAAAATCTAACACAATAAAAATGTAACTGTGCATTAAAAAAGACATTGTTTATAAACAAATAACCATGTACCCGCAGTATTTGTAACCTGAACATTACAGAATTGAGAATCTGAAAGTGAAACAGATTTCATTGAGTTTTCATTTTCTAAACTGAGATGTGTTCACTTTTAATAGACTTAGGTGATGTCACCAACATAGGTAAATGAAGGTCTGTTTACAACTTGCGCCATTTAAGTTGTTCCTAAAATCTTCTCAAGGATGAGAGGCACCTCAAGGTGGAGGCTGTATTAACTTTTGGACTGATTTTTCCCACTCTTTGTTTGCCAGTGGGGATGTTGCACAAGCACCAAAATACGGAGAGATTGGCTATTCTTAGTGCAGTTCCACACCGGAGATTTCCAAGACCCAAGAGATTTGGCTCTGCCTCTTGGAACCAGATTTCAGAATATTTTAAGATTCACCCATTGCTAGTTATTATTGACTTAAATAGGAATTTTCTCTACATAAGTCATGCCCCGTGGACCAATTTCCGTTCCAGTTGTAATTTATAATTACAAAAGGTAGGGATAGTAGAAGAGTGTATGAATGATTTGATGAAGTGGATGCTTGAATCAATTATATGTGGTTACCCTTTATCAGTGAGGATATATTTTTATCCTGCTTATGTTTAGTGTTGGGTTTATACCATGTCATTTTCTCTCTATTTAGACAAAAATTACAGATATTGAAATGTATTTAAAATTCATATTTAAGCATTTAGTATTGCTATAATTTTTACCAGAAGATTATATACATATACCACGCTAGCTGCAGCCAGTGTGACTGGGTAGTATAATAGTGGCTGCAATAAGTGAACCTTTTATCTCTGGTATGCTGGTTCAAATCTACCCCTAGTTAGTAGTGAACAAATGTTCTATTGTATGGTTGTTTAGAGACTGCCAGAATCGGCGATCAGTGGTCTCAGTTCAGTTCTGCAGGATCAGAGTCCCTATCATAAAGTTACCATTGCAACTAGCACTAATTACAAACCTGGTTGACCATCTAAGTGCAGACACCAAAAAATGGATAGAACTGGCATCCTGGGTTACAGGTGAAAGACAGAAAGGCCAGTCTGTCTAGGCAATAACTTTCTGGGGTTTTGTTGGTCCTGACTCTCTCTCTCTGCTTCTCAAACTCTCCATGTATGAAATGTGTAATATTGCAAAACATTCTTATATGTTGCACTGGAATCTCCAATCTCAGAAGTGATCACATGGGTTTTTGTCTGTGAAGAGTAAATTTGCTTATTGATCTCTGTAATAGAGGGCCAGGTGGTGTAATGAGCAGTACACCCAGTATCGCCTCTCTGCAGGAAGGCCTTTCAATCAAGTTCCTCACCCGAGGATGAGTTTAGCTTCACCTCAGGTTTGCAGTGTCCTTGCCCTCTAACAGAAGGGGAATGACACTGGAATGTGGCTTATGACACTCTTGCAGCAGGGGCAATTGTTAGGGGAGCCTGGGCCCTCTCATTCCACCAGGTTCTGATCCAGGGCCCTAAAGGAGTCAACAATATGTGGTACCCTGGGGTGCCCTCAGTGTGACCCTCTCTGGATCACTTCCTACCATCCATCTCTTCCCATGGCTCCAGTTCCACTATAAGATAACAAAAAAGAAAAGCCCCAGCTGGGCTCAAGCACGCACTCCTATTTCTCACAGGGAGGTGTCTTCAGCATCCTTTTCCGGGAGCTCTCAGGGTAGGTCTGTCTTCATGCCCCTGACTGAGCTGAGTTACTCTCTTTTAAGCTTCCTCTCTAACTGGACCATGCTCTGCAGGTTGGGAGGGGTGGGGCTACCTGGGCCCAGTATTGTCCTTTAACTCCTTTGGGCCCAGTGTGGAGTTTGTACATCCCATCACAATCTCATTAATAAAATATACATTTTTAGTTCTGTATTCATAAGCAGCCCACATCACATCCTGACAACTGTGATTACGCGCAATGAATAACAGAGCAGCCTGTTAAAAAGTCTTTAATAAATATTCTAAACCAAATAGAGTCAAACTTGCCTGAGGAAATTCCCAGCATGAATAGAGTGAATACCGTATATACTTGATCATAAGCCGGTTCGTTTATAAGCCGACCCCCCCAAGATGGATAAGTAAAAATGGAAAATTTTTATGACCCTTTCATAAGCCTACCCTATAATTCAGGGGTCAGCAAACTTTGGCTTCCGGGCCATCAGGATAAGCCGCTGGTGGGCCAAGATGGTTTGTTTACCTCGACCGTCTGCAGGCACAGAGGTAAACCTAAGTAAACAAAGTGTCCCGGCCCGCCAGCAGCTTACCCTGACAGGCCGGACAGCAACTGGTGGGGAATTTTTGGGAGGGGAGAAGCTGGGGGGCCAGGGGAGTAACTCCTGTGACCACCCCACACATGACCTCACCCCTAGCCGGGACCCCCACACTCTCCCCATCCCATCCCTTCCCACCTTATCTGGGGAGGGCCAGGGGAGGATGTCTCTGGCCTGGCTGGAGCTGCTCCAGCAGGCTGGGCAGCGTGGCCGCAGCCTGCTCCGGTGGGCCAGACCGGGCGGCGTGGCTGCAGCATGTTCCAGTGGGCTGGGCCAGGCGGCACAACCTCAGCGTGCTCCAGTGCCCAAGTGGCGTGGCCACAGCCTGCTCTGGGGGACGGGGCTGAGCGGCATGGCTGCAGCCTGCCAGCGCCGGAGCTGCAGCTGCTTCGGAGGCTGGGGGGAGAGCAGCGTGGCCAGAAGCAGAGCGACTCTGGCCCCGCCTCTTCCTTTCTGTCTCTGCTGGCTGTGCTGCCTCTCCTTGCTCCCTCTGTTGGGGGGCGGGGCTGTGTCCCACCTCTCCCTCTCTATATCTGTTCATAAGCCGACCCCCTTGTCTGGTGCTTCCCTTTTTTACTAAAAAAATTCGGCTTATGAACGAGTATACCGTACTTCATGCCTTTATATACTAGTTTTTTAAAAACCCACACACATTTATTTCTATACAAGTTTGCTGCTACCAGAAGAAAACATCCTAAATGCCTGTAAGAAAAAAATAACAACCTGGTACTTTTTATAGCATCATTAAAAATTTATTTTCCTTTGCAATTTGGGCACTAAAAATTGCAGAATGCAGAAAAAATGTGGCTACCTATCTATGGCACCCTGTCACCATGGTATCGAAATAAATTGCAGGGGTGACAAATTGTGGCTTGTGAGCCACGTGCGGCTCTTTTACCATTAAAGTGAGTCTCGTGGAGCCCCCTCGCATGTCCCCCATTCTCCACCTACCAGACGGGGGGGAGCTTGGGGCTTCTGCCTTGCAGAGGGATGGTGGGGTAGAGCCTTCTGCCTAGCAGAGGTCTTGGGGCTTCAGCAGGAGTTGGGCTGAAGCCCCAAGCCCTGGCAGGCACGCCCTGGCTCTTGAACTTCTGAAGATTGTCGCATGCGGCTTGGAGGGTCAGCAAGTTTGGCCACCTCTGATATATTGCATAATTTGTAACAGCAAATGGACCATGGTTACCGTTACTTTTCTGTGACTTCACTGTATTCTTAACTTGGGTAGTTTTAATAGGAAAGAACACCTACAACCAGCGTTCTCTTTAAGAGCTCTAAACTTCAGGCTGGCCACATTAAGGTGGTAACTGTTATGAACACGTAGAGTAGCATACATACAAGTGAATGCTGTTGATGTGTTTTTTATTGAGGTAGAGTCATTTATCTATGGCTAGTATGAACCAAGTCTTCCGTGTCCTCTTGGTCTCCCTAGGAGGACGGGGCATTTCTGAAGAGTCAAAATATACAGAATACGAAATGCGTACACAAATGATGCTCGCGTCTCTGAAAGGGGAAAAGCCAAAAATTAATATACAAGATCTTTAGCAGTTTAAATAGTCTATACCAAGAAAACTGAATATACTGTGATTAAATAACAAGAGTTCAGAACTACCACTGCTTAGAAGCTGGATAAATCTTGTTCAACAATTACATTTGGCTAACTGTATTGGAATATTTAAGATAAATTCAAGGACCATCTTTTCCAATAGCTTCTTGCTTCTTTCTTTTTTCACTTTGCCCCCTAGCTCTTTTTATTCTGCAAACCAAATTGACGCTGTGTGTTACGGCTCTGTGTTTTCTATGACCATTTACAATATCCCACAGTGGTCTCTTTTGATAGCTTTTGCAAAAAGTAGTTTTATTTGTCCAGTCATCAGATGCATTTCAGTCGTCCCTAACTCAATAGTAGAGCTATTGGCTGTATAATTTTAAACCACTAAATTAAAATAAAAATTTTAGCTTTCATCTTGGGCTAGTGGAAATTGCAGTGAATTGTAAATAGTATGAGAAATTCTAATAGATTTTTCTGTTGCTTTAGTGTGGGGAATCTGTCTTGCTAATGCTAAACCACACCACAGAGCAGACGTGCATTTAATAATCAGAGATTTATTGCAGCTTCTTTTTAACCACCACTGTCTGGGAAATGTTCAGTAAAATGTAAGCAAAGCTATCAGACATGTTGCATATTTTTTAATGGAACTCTTCAGAGGCCACCTTCCAGAAGCTCTAGGCAGTGAAGCAGCAGATGTTGCAAACAAGCAGAAGGAGGAGAGTGTGTGAGATTTTTTTTTTTCTTTAGCAGAATGAAAAAAGAAAACTGAAACAGTCTGTTCAAAAATTATTCCCATTTCCTAGTCCAAAAGATTGTTTGTTGGACATTGCTCAGAGTTCCATAAAAGAGCACACTATTGAGAGCTCTTTTTGTTGTCTACTGAGTCAGAGCTCTTCCTGGCTTATTCGAAATAATACCTTTGCTATTACAATTTTATTATTTTTGTACACTGGGGTTACATATGATTTAGGACGTCATTTACTATGCTGCAGAATGCCTTTTCCTTTACCATATTGTAGTAATGAATGGTTGAGCACCTTCATCTTGAGTCAGATTGACCCAATTCCTGTTGTTCAGGCCTAATATAAATAAAACAAGCGGTTCAAGAAAAAATAGTTGTTGGGATGGGGGAAGATGGGAAAGAAAAAATTATTTTGTAAAAATGGGGAAGACTGATATAGAGTGATTTTTAAAAAAAACACCTGAATATTTTTGATTGACTCATTTCTAGTTTGAAAATAAGGGCTTATTTTATCAGATTTTCTGCTTTTTCAGACAGAGCTAATGGTAAAATCAAGAGTAGAACGGAAAGAATTAACATCCTTGAATTCAAACGGGAGACTGATTGTGTTCCTGCTAAATATTTTGCCAACACTACTTATCAGTGGAATGCATTCAGCATGTCTCTTGGGCCTTCTAGAAAGGGGATATTATTTTTAAATATCTACAGGGAGTCCATTATGTTCATTAAAATAATTTTCATTTGTTGGCATATATTTCATAGGAACACTACAAAACTAGCATTGATGGCATTTAAAGTACAATTCTCCCCTGAAAAGTGACTGTATTATCAATGTGAAGTTTAATATGTATTATGTCTTAGTGGTTTCCACATCATATGTGCTCAGTTTACAAATTAAAAGATTGTGGTTTTTCTCACTACCAGTTCTGGAGAGTCAAACTAGATTCTTTCCTTCGCCACATCACTATTTATTAATAAAGGTTCTGGAGATGGTGATCTCCTCTCTGTGACACCTGTGCAACCCCTACTGTCATCACATGTTTGCACAAGTAAATAATTGGAATCAAGTAAACACTTCCGTGGATGCTGCATTAGAGGGAATGGAATCAAGCTTTCTCTCCCTTATAACCAAAGCCTTCCCAGAGCTAACAGGAGTAAAAAGCAGTTGGGACTTACATTGAGAGCAAGCACATATTAGTCTGCACACACATGGGGCGCTTATCTGTTGAGCAAAAATATGTCATTTTTCACGGTAATTCTTTTCAAGGTTGAACTGTATTTTAATATTCACTATATTACCTAAAAATAATATTTTAAAATTCTCAAGTTATTTAAGGGTATTGGAAAGGGCAGTCACTTATACTTTTCAAATAAAATGTTAAAATCTGATATTTAAATAGACTCCTTGATTGTAAAATTAAGTTTTATTTGTCTCTTTCTTTTTTTAATCACTAGTACCAGCAATCTGCAATTCCTTTGAAATACCCTCTAGTGAATTTGTTGACAGGTTAGCATTATCTTTTGGGACTCAGAGTATGTCGTGTGAAGAAAATATAGTTTTCCAACATCTGTTACATGAACATTTTTTTCTTACTTTTTTTTTTCTATGGGGTTGACTCATCCTTGCTAATGTCTCTGGGTGGAACAATGACCTAAGTGACAGAGTGAGGAGCTTCCTAATTATTTTGATCTAAATAATGTGTTTTCACAAAGTATTCCTTTTGGAAGAAGCACCCAATTACTCTGACACTGGCAGAAAGCATTGTGAAGAGAGTCAACCAACTACCTTTCCTCTCCCACAGCATACACGTCTTTCCACTTTTGTGCACTGGACTGGTATTTTATTTTATCCTGATACCAGGACTTTAAAATGTATAAATAATAGAATCTTTAGCAGGAAAAAGTGTTAATTGAAAGGTTAACAACCCATCCTTGTTGGCAGTTATGGATACCCTCAAAGTTTGGTTTCAGAGTGGTAGCCGTGTTAGTCTGTATCAGCAAAAAGGAGGAGGAGTACTTGTGGCACCTTAGAGACTAATGGTATGTCTACACTACGAAATTAGGTTGAATTTATAGAAGCCGGTTTTATAGAAATCGGTTGTATACAGCCGATTGTGTGTGTCCCCACATAAAATGCTCTAAGTGCATTAAGTTGGCGGACCGCGTCCACAGTACCGAGGCTAGCGTCGACTTCCGGAGCGTTGCACTGTGGGTAGCTATCCCACAGTTCCCGCAGTCTCCGCCGCCCATTGGAATTCTGGGTTGAGATCCCAATGCCTGAATGATGCAAAACAGTGTCGCGGGGGGTTCTGGGTACATGTCGTCAGGCACCTCCCCCTCCGTCAGAGCAACGGCAGACAATTGATTCGCGCCTTTTTACCTGGGTTACCTGTGCAGATAACATACCACGCCAAGCATGGAGCCGGCTCAGCTCAGCTCTGCTCACCGTCACCATATGTCCTCTGGGTGCCGGCAGACGTGGTACTGCATTGCTACACAGCAGCAGCTAATTGCCTTTTGGCAGTAGACGGTGCAGTATGACTGGTAGCCTTCATCGGCGATCTGGGTGCTGGCAGACGTGGGGCTGCATTGCACACAGCAGCAGCCCCTTGTCTTTTGGTAGAAGATGGTATATTACGATTGGTATCCGTCGTTGTCGTACTGCAGTGGCTGTCAATCATGGGCACCTGGGCAGACATGCTCAGTCCTATCGAACTGTCTTGACGATGATGGCTATCAGTCGTAGTATGCTATTTTCTGCCAAGCACCCAGAAGATGCCGAGGGCTATCAGTCATGCTGCACCGTCGTCTGCCAGCTTAAGATGTAAAAAATAGATTTGTTCTGTATTCATTTGCTTCCCCCTCCCTCCGTGAAATCAACGGCCTGCTAAACCCAGGGTTTTGAGTTCAATCTTTGGGGGGGCCATTCTGGGTGACAGTTGTTTGTGTTTCTCCCTGTTGCACAGCCACCTTTGTTGATTTTAATTCCCTGTACCTGTACGCCATGTTGTCACTCACCCCTCCCTCCGTCCGTCAGATACTAGTTTCGCGCCTTTTTTCAGACCAGACGCCATAGCACTGGGATCATGGAGCCCGCTCAGATCACCGCGGCAATTATGAGCACTATGAACACCACGCGCATTGTCCTGGAGTATATGCAGAACCAGGACATGCCAAAGCAAAACCAGGACCAGCCGAGGAGGCGATTGCAGCGCGGCGACGAGAGTGATGAGGAAATTGACATGGACATAGACCTCTCACAAGGCACAGACCCCAGCAATGTGGAAATCATGGTGTTACTGGGGCAGGTTCATGCCGTGGAATGCCGATTCTGGGCCCGGGAAACAAGCACAGACTGGTGGGACCGCATCATGTTGCAGGTGTGGGACGATTCCCAGTGGCTGCGAAACTTTCGCATGCGTAAGGGCACTTTCATGGAACTTTGTGACTTGCTTTCCCCTGCCCTGAAGCACCAGAATACCAGGATGAGAGCAGCCCTCACAGTTGAGAAGCGAGTGGCGATAGCCCTTTGGAAGCTTGCAACGCCAGACAGCTATCGGTCAGTCGGGAATCAATTTGGAGTGGGCAAATCTACTGTGGGGGCTGCTGTGATCCAAGTTGCCAGGGCAATGAAAGACCTGCTGATATCAAGGGTAGTGACTCTGGGAAACGTGCAGGCCATAGTGGATGGCTTTGCTGCAATGGGATTCCCAAACTGTGGTGGTGGGGCGATAGATGGAACCCATATCCCTCTCTTGTCACCGGAGCACCAAGCCACTGAGTATATAAACTGCAAGGGGTACTTTTCAATGCTGCTGCAAGCCCTGGTGGATCACAAGGGACGTTTCACCAACATCAACGTGGGATGGCCGGGAAAGGTACATGATGCTCGCGTCTTCAGGCACTCTGGTCTGTTTCGAAAGCTGGAGGAAGGGACTTTCTTCCCGGACCAGAAAATAACCGTTGGGGATGTTGAAATGCCTATCGTGATCCTTGGGGACCCAGCCTACCCCTTAATGCCATGGCTCATGAAGCCGTACACAGGCAGCCTGGACAGTAGTCAGGACCTGTTCAACTACAGGCTGAGCAAGTGCCGAATGGTGGTGGAATGTGCATTTGGACGTTTAAAAGCGCGCTGGCGCAGCTTACTGACTCGCTCAGACCTCAGCAAAAAGAATATCTCCATTGTTATTGCTGCTTGCTGTGCGCTCCACAATATCTGTGAGAGTAAGGGGGAGACATTGATGGTGGGGTGGGAGGTTGAGGCAAATCGCCTGGCCGCTGATTATGCGCAGCCAGACACCAGGGCGGTTAGAAGAGCACAGCAGGGCACGGTGCGCATCAGAGAAGCTTTGAAAACGAGTTTTGTGACTGGCCAGGCTACGATGTGAAACTTCCGTTTTGTTTCTCCTTGATGAACCCTCCGCCCCCCCCCACACGGTTCACTCAACTTCCCTGTAAACCAACCACCCCACCCTCCCCTCCCCCCTTCGAGCACCGCTTGCAGAGGCAATAAAGTCATTGTTACTTCACATTCATGCATTCTTTATTACTTCATCACACAACTAGGGGGATAATTGCCAAGGTAGCCCGGGATGGGTGGGGGAGGAGGGAAGGAAAAGGACACACTGCAGTTTAAAACTTTAACTCTTATTGAAGGCCAGCCTTCTGATGCTCGGACAATCATCTGGGGTGGAGTGACTGGGTGGCTGGAGGCCCCCCCCCCACCGTGTTCTTGGGCGTCTGGGTGAGGCTATGGAACTTGGGGAGGAGGGCTGTTGGTTACACAGGGGCTGTAGCAGCGGTCTCAGCTCCTGCTGCCTTTCCTGCAGCTCAACCATACGCTGGAGCTTATCAGTTTGATGCTCCAGCAGCCGGAGCATTGACTCTTGCCTTCTGTCTGCAAGCTGACGCCACCTATCATCTTCAGCCCGCCACTTCCTCTGTTCATCCCGCGATTCAGCCCGCCACCTCTCCTCTCATTCATATTGTGCTTTTCTGTAGTCTGACATTGACTGCCTCCACGCATTCTGCTGTGCTTTGTCAGCGTGGGAGGACATCTGGAGCTCCGTGAACATATCATCCCGAGTCCGCCGTTTTCTCCTTCTAATCTTCACTAGCCTCTGTGAAGGAGAAACATTTGCAGCTGGTGGAGGAGAAGGGAGAGGTGGTTAAAAAAAGACACATTTTAGAGAACAATGGGTACACTCTTTCACGTTAAATTTTGATGTTCACATTACACAGCACATGTGCTTTCGTTACAAGGTCGCATTTTTCCTCTTATATTGAGGGCCTGCCGGTTTGGTGTGAGAGATCACTCACGCAGTGCCAGGCAACAGATTTCGGCTTGCAGGCAGCCATGGTAAGCCACAGTCTTTTGGCTTTTTTAACCTTCTTAACATGTGGGAATGGTTTCAAACAGTAGCGCCCTCATTTCCCATACCAAGCACCCGTTGGGTTGGCCATTTAAAATGGGTTTGCAATGTAAAAGGAGGGGCTGCGGTTTCCGGGTTAACATGCAGCACAAACCCAACTAACCCCCCTCCCCCCCACCCCCAATTCTCGGGGATGATCACTTCACCCCTCCCCTCCACCGTGTGGCTAACAGCGGGGAACATTTCTGTTCAGCAGAGCAGGAAGGGGCACCTCTGAATGTCCCCTTAATAAAATCGCCCCATTTCAACCAGGTGACCCTGAATGATATCACTCTCCTGAGGATAACAAAGAGCGATAAGGAATGGATGTTGTCTGCATGCCAGCAAACACCGGGACCATACGCTGCCATGCTTTGTTATGCAATGATTCCAGACTACGTGCTACTGGCCTGGCGTGGTAAAGTGTCCTACCATGGCGGACGGGATAAGGCAGCCCTCCCCAGAAACCTTTTGCAAAGGCTTTGGGAGTACATGAAGGAGAGCTTTCTGGAGATGTCCCTGGAGGATTTCCGCTCCATCCCCATACACGTTAACAGACTTTTCCAGTAGCTGTACTGGCCGCGATTGCCAGGGCAAATTAATCATTAATCATTAAACACGCTTGCTTTTAAACCATGTGTAATATTTACAAAGGTACACTCACCAGAGGTCCCCTGTGTGCCCTCAGGGTCTGGGAGCACGCCTTGGCTGAGTTCGGGGGTTACTGGTTCCAGGTCCAGGGTGATAAACATATCCTGGCTGTTGGGGAAACCGGTTTCTCCGCTTCCTTGCTGCTGTGAGCTATCTACATTATCTTCATCCTCATCTTCCTCGTACCCTGAACCCGCTTCCCTGTGTGTTTCTCCAGTGAGGGAGTCATAGCACACGGTTGGGGTAGTGGTGGCTGCACCCCCTAGCATGGCATGCAGCTCCGCGTAGAAGCGGCATGTTTGCGGCTCTGCCCCGGACCTTCCGTTTGCTTCTCTGGCTTTGTGGTAGGCTTGCCTTAGCTCCTTAATTTTCATGCGACACTGCTGTGCGTCCCTGTTATGGCCTCTGTTCTTCATGGCCTTGGAGACCTTTTCTAATATTTTGCCATTTCGTTTACTGCTATGGAGTTCAGCTAGCACTGATTCATCTCCCCATATGGCGAGCAGATCCCGTACCTCCCGTTCGGTCCATGATGGAGCTCTTTTGCGATGCTGGGACTCCATCACGGTTACCTGTGCTGATGAGCTCTGCGTGGTCACCTGTGCTCTCCACGCTGGGCAAACAGGAAATGAAATTCAAACGTTTGTGGGGCTTTTCCTGTCTACCTGGTCAGTGCATCTGAGTTGAGAGTGCTGTCCAGAGCCGTCACATTGAAGCACTGTGGGATAGCTCCCGGAGGCCAATAACATCGAATTCCGTTCACACTACCCCAATTCCGACCCGCTAAGGCCGATTTTATCGCTAATCCCCTTGTCGGAGGTGGAGTAAAGAAACCGGTTTAAAGGGCCCTTTAAGTCGAAAGAAAGGGCTTCGTCGTGTGAACGTGTCCAGGCTTAATTCGATTTAATGCTGCTAAAGTCGACCTAAACTCGTAGTGTAGACCAGGCCTAACAAATTTATTTGGGCATAAGCTTTCGTGGGCTAAAACCCACTTCATCAGATACTTGGAGTGTATTAGGTTTTTTTCCCCTCAACTCTAGGATTTTTTACTTTCTTTTATGTTTTACAAGGAATTGTCCCCACCAAAAGCTCAAAGTAAAAACCAATCTCCCTCATTGTAAACTGAATTACACTTTGTCTTTTCCTCCAAGTTCAGTTTTCATTCCTTTTCCTTTAATGTGTATTTGATTGAATTCGGTTGGCTTTGTAGCCCCTCTCTTCACTTTTATTATCAAGTTCTTTCAGCTGCCTGTTCTACAGATCAATTAGCTATCAGTGTTTCACATCCCATGTATTTTGCTCATAAAAAGTAAAGGTTATTTTGTTTTGAAGAGTATTACAGGGCATTTTATGTGCTAGGATTCTGAATAGAGACATGATCATTCTGCTGGATCACCTTGATAGCCAATCTAAATGAGTCTTATTAGTGCCAAATCAGGAGTATTAAAGGTTTTGGAGAGTCTCTCTTGTAGACAGAACTAGAGAGACAGCCAAGTTCAGGAGAAGACTCAGGCTGTTAGTTATTTCAAATTAACATTATTGGAAACACCAGGTTCTAGGTAAGTTTGGCCAATAGCTATACCCGAGCAGGCCGGGCTCTCCACTTCAAGAAGCACTTCATGGAAGTCGCCATGAGGCCTTAGTCCAACCCAGGCCAGGGAACCAATTCTGTATATTAGCCTGAACAAGCCAGGAGTGCACCTCTGGCTACAGAGATTGAGTCGGGCTCCGATGGTACTGCCACTATGGACCCCATGACAGGGCCTAATTGGGAGGCAAAGAAGCGTGCAGTAAGTCTTCCTCCAAACCAAAGAAGGACAATGTGACAGCCACAGAGAGACAGAACATTCCAAGGCACACAAGCACAACAAAAAATCACGCAGACCAGCGGATCCCCCGATACTGAGCACTGTGCCCGCCCTCAATGTCTGCCTCCCTTAAGACAAGGGATCCGTGAGTTCTGGGGCAGTCCTCTGCTCCGGCACCGGCTCCAACTATGGAACAGATATCGTTATCACTGGGGCGATTGGAGAAATCACTGGAACCACACGAGTGGCTCATCCTAGAGAACTGAGTTATCCACGGCTTCCTCTGCAAACTGCACTAGGAAGGTCTGATCTCCTATCCAGGACTTGGTGAAATCAGGTCACGCTTTGACTCATCTGCCTGTGGTTTACATCTTTCCACTGGCTCTGATGGTACCACCATTGGAACTGGGATCTGAGTTCTCGTCATTGGAGGATTCCAATGGAGCACAAAGGCCGCCCATTCCCTACACCACTATGAGTACTCTAAAGGACTGCCAGCAGCGTGGCAGTACCCTCCTTTCCAGAAGCAGGGAAATTATTGGTTGCCCTTTCCATGGGGCCCTCCGCAACATCTGCCAGATCCATCTTGCTTCCTCTATCAGTGATCCTGGCCCCAAAACCCACCCTTGGAACCTGCCCATTCAGCCAGGGAGGCTCTGCCCTATCGCCGCTTAGGGCGCGCTCAAGCAGGCGCTCTGAACCGGTTATGGAGGACAAACCGATGAGTCCAGTTGTGACAGTACCGCCAGAGCAAGAGCGTTTCCCATCATCCTCTCCAGATGCTTCAGTAACTTCAGCCTCCTCCTCACCTCCAGATGACTTTCAGCAATTAAAGAACTCCTGCAAAGGATGGTGGATGAACTTCATATTCCACTGGAGGAAGTACAAGACGAACAGTACCAGCTCCTGGACATCCTTTATTCCTTGGTACCGAGCAGCATTGCTCTACCAATCAGTGATGCCATTCTCCAACCAGTCCAAACAAGCACAACCCCCAAGGAGGCAGAGAAGAGGGACTACGTACCAGCTAAGTGATCAGAGTTCCTTTTCTCACCTCTGCCCCCCCAATTCCCTGGTGGTGCAAGCAGCAACAGAGAACAGTCCAGGCAGCAACACCCGCGCACTAACCCGACAGATAAGGAGGGCAGATGCTTAGACGTTTTGGGACACAAGGTCTTCTCTTCAACATGCCTCTAATTTCAAACTATCAGGCCTTGTTAGCCAAATATTACTTCTTTAACTACGGTAAATTGAAGGACTTTACTGAAAAGCTGCCTCAGCTAGATTGAATATGTTTCCAGTATATCCTGGAGGAAGACAAGTTGGTGGCTAGAATGGTGCTACATTCAGCCGTGGATGCTGCGAATACCTCATCACACTCTTTGGCCACATGCATTGTCATACAGAGGGAATTATGGTTGCACTCATCAGGTTTCCCCAGAGAGGTGCAGAATACCATTGAGGACCTTCCTTTTGATGAATCGCACCTGTTTAATCAGAAGACCAACAATTCCCTCCACTCTTTCAAGGATTCCAGAGTCAGACTTCGATCCTGGGTATCAATACACCTGCACCCAAGCAGAAGTTCTACCACCTGCCACCTACATAGATTCAGGACTCCCCAGTTCTTCCACCAGAGGCCATAAGAACCTACTCATAAGCTCCAATGATCTGGCTCCCTGCGTCTTCCTTCGCAATCTTCATCATCTCACATTCAAACCTCTCAGAAACGATATTTGAGTGCCGCTAGAGTGCTGTCAACCACCATGGAAATGCAACCTACCCACCTCCTTTGGGGGTCATCTAACACTCTCCTTACCTGCCTGGAGTGCAATAACAATGGACAAGTGGGTCCTGTATGTCATCCACTATTGCTATACAATAGAGTTCCCCACTCTACCTCTATCCATGTCCCCCGCCTTGATCCCTTTTCAGGGACCACTCTCATGATAATATCCTGGCCCTAGAAGTAGCTTTCTTACCGCAAAGGGGAGCTATAGAACATGTTCCTCTGAACTACCAGGGCACAGGGCTCTATTTGACTTACTTCCTGTACCCAAGAAGAAGGGAGGGTGGAGGCCAATCTTGGATCTCCATTGCCTCAACCACTTTATCCACAAGCCCAAGTTTTGTATGGCCACCTTAGCAGATCATACTGTCTCTAGAAAAAGACATGTGGTTTATGGCTCTCAATATACAGGACACCAATTTTTACATAGACATCCATCCAACCCACAGAAGATTCTTGGGGTTCATTGTGGGCCATCAGCATTTTCAGTACAGGGTCCTACCATTTGGACTCACTACTGCTCCTTGGGACTTCTCCAAAGTTTTCTCTGTCATAGAAGCCCACCTCCGTCACTTCCCCTATCTCAGTGACTGGCTTCTAGCAGCACAATCCAGAGACGAAGCTTGAATCTTGACTTCCATGTTGCTCAGACTCCTTTCATCCCTGGAAGTCAGCTTTAATGTTGAAAAATCAACTTTGATTCTCACACAGTTTCTAGACTTCATAGGGGCCTCCATCAACTCGGTCACAAGCTTACTTATTAAGGGATAGGTTCCAGACTCTGCAGGAACTCATCACCCAGGTGGTCAACAGTTCGTCTGTCCCAGTCAGGACTTCCTTATCTCTCGTTGGCCACATGGCAGCCTGCACAGAGGTCACTGCCTTTGCTTGCCCCACCTTCGCTGTCTACAGATGTGGCTCCAGAGCGTGTACTCACCTACACAACATGCCATGGACCTTATGCTGACAATTCCCCTCCCCGGCACCCCATGCTCTCTTCCCTCCTGTGGCAGGTCTGGACAGGGATCCCCTTTCTCCCATCCTCCATGGACAGGATGATTGTCACGGATGCATCCCTCACAGGATGGGGAGAGCACATGGGAGCCCACAAGATGCAAGGGACATGGACCCCTCGGGAATCCAGGATGCACATCAACATTCTGGAACTCCAGGCGGTACGCGGAGCACATCAAGTGTTTCTACCTTCCATTTGCTCCCATCATGTTCTTATGTCGGACAACACCACCACCATTTATTACATCAACAAACAAGGTTGACTGCTCTATGTGCAGAAATGGTCAGTCTATGGGACTGGTGCATTGCCCACAAGATCCTGTTGTCGGCAGCCTAGCTGCCGGCGAGTCACGAGTGGGGGCTTCACAACTCCATAATAAATGACATCTTCACCCAATGCAGGACTTAGGGTATGTCTACACCACGGGATTAATCCGAATTTACAGAATTCGATTTTTGGCAACTGATTGTATAAAGTCGAGTGCATGTGGCCACACTAAGCACATTAATTCGGCAGTGTGCGTCCATGTACCGAGGCTAGCATCGACTTCTGGAGCATTGCACTGTGGGTAGTTATCCCATAGTTCCCGCAGTTTCCCCCGCCCATTGGAATTCTGGGTTGAGATCCCAATGCCTGATGGGGTAAAAAACATTGTCGCTGGTGGTTCTGGGTACAGCCTCATCCCTCCCTCCGTGAAAGCAACGTCAGACAACCGTTTTGCACCTTTTTTCCTGGGTGAACTGTGCAGACGCCATACCATAGCATGGAGCCTGCTCAGCTCAAGACAGCAGTAATGAACATTGTAAACACCTCGCGCATTATCGTGCAGTTTATGCTGAACCAGAACCTGGAAAACCAGGCGAGGAGGAGGCTGCGACTGCAGCGCGGTGACGAGAGTGATGAGGACATGGACATGGACACAGAATTCTCTCAAACCGCGAGCCCCGGTGCTTTGGAGATCATGCTGTTAATGGGGCAGGTTCTAGCTGTGGAACGTCGATTTTGGGCCCGGGAAACAAGCACACACTGGTGGGTCTGCATAGTGTTGCAGGTGTGGGACGATTCCCAGTGGCTGCGAAACTTTCGCATGCGTAAGGGCACTTTCATGGAACTTTGTGACTTGCTTTCCCCTGCCCTGAAGCGCCAGAATACCAAGATGAGAGCAGCCCTCACAGTTGAGAAGCGAGTGGCGATAGCCCTGTGGAAGCTTGCAACGCCAGACAGCTACCGGTTAGTCGGGAATCAATTTGGAGTGGGCAAATCTACTATGGGGGCTGCTGTGATGCAAGTAGCCAAAGCAATCACTGAGCTGCTGCTGCTGCTACCAAAGGTAGTGACTCTGGGAAATGTGCAGGTCATAGTGGATGGCTTTGCTGCAATGGGATTCCCTAACTGTGGTAGGGTGATAGATGGAACCCATATCCCTATCTTGGCACCGGAGCACCAGGGCAGCCAGTACATAAGCCACAAGGAGTACTTTTCAATGGTGCTGAAAGCACTGGTGGATCACAAGGGACGTTTCACCAACATCAACATGGGATGGCTGGGAAGGGTTCATGACGCTGACGTCTTCAGAGTTCAGATTGCTGTCCAGAGCGGTCACAATGGTGCACTGTGGGATAGCTCCCGGAGGCCAATACCGTCAAATTGCGGCCACACTAACCCTAATTCGAAATGGCAATGTCGATTTCGGCGCTACTCCCCTCATCGGGGAGGAGTACAGAAATCAATTTTAAGAGCCCTTTATGTCGAAGTAAATGGCTTCGTTGTGCGGATGGGTGCAGGGTTAATTCAATTTAACGCTGCTAAATTCGAACTAAACTCAGTGTAGACCAGGCCTTAGACCAGGGACTTTTTTTGCCTCCCGTGTCAACAACAAATGCAGCATATACTGCTCAAGAGGTGTGTGTGTCAGACCAGATCAACTACACCTTCCCCTCTCTTCCACTCCTCTCATGAGTCCTCTACAAGATCAGGTGGGAGAGGGCCACAGTCATTCTGATCGCCCCATTCTGGCTGCATCAGTTTGGTTTTCTAATCTTCTCAGCATGTCAGCCCATCCTCTACTTCCCCTAACTGCTTTCCCAGAACTGTTCATAGAACACAACGGCAGTATCAGACATCCCGATCCACTAACATTTCACCACTGAGCTTGGTATTTGAATGGGCATCTTTTCTAGAATGGGAGTGTTCATGGGCAGTACAAGACATCCTTTCCAGCAGCAGAAAAGAGTTCATGAGGTGTTCCTATCAGGCCAAGTGGAAACGCTTTGCCTCTGGGGCCCATCAGAAAGAGCTTTTCCCAGAGGAAGTGGACATTCTCCTTCTTTTGGACTACCTCTTGTCCTTAGACATTGGGACTCGCGCTCAATTATCTCAAGGTCCACATAGCAACTATCAGCGCCTTCCACCTTCCCGTGGAAGGACACTCAGTATTTACACATCTGTTGACTACCAGGTTTTGGAAAGATCTTCTCAGGACTTCCTCACCCATACAACCTATCACCCCCCAATGGGACCTCAACTTTGTTCTATCAGTGTTAATGAAACCGCCCTTTGAGCCACTGGCTTCATGTCCCTCCTTTCCATGAATGTTGCCTTCCTAATGGCTATTACTTCAGCGAGAAGCCTAAGTGAACTTGGGGCCATGATGGGGCCCTTTCACCACATTCCATAAGGACAAACTCTCCCTGTGCCTGCACCCCAAGTTTCTACCAAAGATTGTATCCTGGTTTCATCTCAACCAGCCTATGCACTTACCTGCTTTCTTTTCAAAGCTTCACAACTCATCAAAGGAACAGCGCTTTCACTCCCTTGACATCCTCAGGACCTTGGCCTTCTACCTGCAGAGGATGAGACCAATCAGGAAGTCCCTTAGACTGTTTAATGCTATAGCTGAGAGGATTAAAGGGCAGGCGATCTCCACAAAAAGGATTTCCAAGAGGAATTTGGGGTGCTTTATGCTCCGCTATCAGTTGTCAGGACTGCCTCCACTTCTTGGGATGAGAGCCCATTCCACAAGAGCCCAGGAATCGACTATGGCCACCCTCCACAATGTGCCACTTTCAGACATATGTAGGACAGCTACGTTTTGGTGCAGGACTCTGTGACGGAAGCCTCATTCGGCACGACTGTTCTCCATTCAACTGTCCCATCCAAGGTACTGCTTGTTAATCACCCTCAGTGGAGTACAATAGGGACCATCACTCTAAGAAGAAGAGGAGGTTACTTACCTGTAACTGTAGGTTCTTTGAGATGTGTGGTCCCTATCAGTATTCCACTTCCCGCCCTCCTTCCCCTCTGCTGTGGATCTGTTTGATTGGAGAAGTAGTCAGTCTGCCCCACCCTTCATCACTTCAGACAAAACCTTGAGGCGAAGCAAGAGTGCATGCACAGACCAACGGACGCTACTACTTCCAAATTGTCCAGCTCCGGATGCATGGCGCTCATGAGTAAAGTCTCAGTGGAATATAGATAAGGACAACACATCTCGAAGAACCTCCAGTTACAGGTAAGTAACCTCCTTATATTTATCTGTTCTGTGCTGCATGGTTTTCTTGCTGTGTGTTCTGAGCCGCTGTATAATCCCCACTCTTTCTCCCTGCTTTTATATATTCTTATTAAAGGATTTTGCATTTGTTCGGAAATATTAATTCTTCAAACTGCAACATATATTCTTTAAAATAAATGAGTTTTAGTGTTACTGTCTCCATAGGTTGTTTTGCCTCATGATGTGTTAGAGAATATCCCTGAATTTTGCTTTGAACTCCAGATTAAGCATTTGCATGAATTTTATTAATCTGTTGGAATGATTCTTAGGTTTTCTTTTGTCTTTTATCTATCAATGCAGGCAAAGTGAAGAGTAATGTAACAGCCGATTTAACACCTGATGTTCTGAAAGGATTAAATGTTTCCCTTTATTCCACTGGGGTGGAGTCTAGAAACATAGTATCTCATTATCCCCTCTTTTAGAAGGGGAGCTGACAGGTCTTTTCTACCTTTGTGCTGGTGGAAAAGGATATAGAATAGCAGCAATTGAGGTAAGCTCTCTACTGTATTTCTGCTTTCTGGCCCATTCCCACTATGTGGACGTTGCCAGCAGCTTTTAGGCCTGAAGGAGAACTGTACTGAAGAGAGAGATTTAGTGATTTTGGAGGTTCCCCCCCCCCTTTTGAGTTTATAACTTTTCATGTTACACTTTTCCCCAACTTAAACCACCATGCTAATATTGGAAGAAAAGGTCTTAGGTCTGTACGCATCACAGTGAACATTACATAAGCATTAACCAAGCAATGTTATTGATAATATTGCCAAGAAATGGTAATGAAGGCAAACAGGTAACAGTAATATAATGGATTGAGCATAGACTGAAGGTTGGGAGACCTGGGTCCTTCTCCCAACCTGGCCATTGACTTGCTGTGAGACCTTGGGCAAGTCACTTAACCTCTGTTTCAATTTCCCCATCAGAAAAATGAAGCTAAATAAGACTTACCCACTTTTGTAAAATGCTTTGAGTTCTATAGATGAAAAGAGCTATGTAAGACCCTGAGGTTAGGATGGTGTGTTGTGTAATTGATATGTTAGCAGCTTTATTCAACTCCTATTGAGAGGCCAAAATACTTCCTCATAGGTCTGGCTTGATACGGGCTATCTTTCCCTTCTTCACTTTTCACACAATCTAGGAAATAACTTTTTATTCCTATTTAAAGGGCCATCTTCTCCTGCTTAAATATGGAGGATGTTCTTAGCTATTCCTCAGCCATTAGCATCCCATTCCAACTACCAACAACTCTAATTTACAGGAAGACAAGATAATCGTCTCTCTAAACTTCTTGCCTGGGTTCTGTTGCCTTTTATATGTAAAAGTTGGCCCTATCTACACCTAAAGCAAAGACAAACCAAAATGCCCAGAAATTATAGTACTACCATCCCACCCACGTTTTGCCTACCACCTTTCCAGAGTAATAACTGAGATTACAAGAAATAATTCTTCCACTCCATTCAGCACTAATAAGGCCTCAGCTGGAGTATTGTGTCCAGTTGTGGGCACCACACTTGGGAAAGATGTGGAGAAATTGGAGAGAGTCCAGAGGAGAGCAACAAAAACGATTAAAGGTCTAGAAAACATGACCTACAATGAAATATTGAAAAAAATGTATTTGTTTAGTTCAGAGAAGAGAAGACTAAAGAGGCGGGGACAGGACAGTCTTCAGGTACATAAAAGGTTGTTATAAAGAGGAGGAGAATAAATTGTTCTTTCCCACTGAGAACAGGACAAGGGTTTAAATTGCAGCAAGGGAGATTTAGGTTAGATATTAGAAAAAACTTGCTAACTGCAAGGGTAGTTAAGCACTGGAACAAATTACGTAGGGAGGCTGTGGAATTTCCGTCATTGGAGGTTTTTAAGAACAAGTTAGACGAACACCTTTCAGGGATGGACTAGATCAGGGTTTTTCAAACTGGGATCCGTGGACCCTGTGGGTCCTCGAGGGTACTCCAGGGGGTCAGTCATGTCTGGGGTGCTGGCCCCACTAATCAACTCCTCCCACTCCCTCCCAGTGCCTCCTGCATGCTACGGAACAGCTGTTCAGCGGCGTGCAGGAGGCTCTGGGAGGGTGGGAGGGGAGTGGGGACGGGTGTGCTCGGGGGAGGGGGCAGAAGGAGGCGGGGAAGAGGTGGGATGGGGCCTTGGGCTGAGTGGGTAGCTTGGTGGGGTCCGCGCAAAATTTTAAATCCAAATGGGGGTCATCGGTTTGCTAAAGTTTGAGAACCACTGGACTAGATAATACTTAGTTCTGTCTCAGTGCAGGGGACTGGACTAGATGACCTATCAAGGTCCCTTCCAGTCCTATATTTCTATGATTATATTCTATAATTAAATTTCACAATACTAGCTCATCTTAAAAAAAAAATCCATAAAGAACATTCTTACTTTTAATTTAAATCTGAACTTTTATTTTAATTTCCTCCTGCTCCAGTGGAATTGACACACTTCTCAACCATCAGCATTAGCCATCTCCTTTCAGTCACCCTTTGCTGACCATCCCAGTGCTCTTAGTTATCTTTCAGATATGTGGGCTCACACTGCCATAAGGGTTTTTGTTTTGCTCCTACTCAGCCATTATAATAGCAATGAGAACTGCACCAGAGTATGCTACTCCAACTGTAGGATGCACATTCTTGAAGATTTTACCAAAGTTTTAGGTAATAATTAGCAGCTTTTGTCATTTTTTCCCCTGCTAGGTTGACACTTGCATTTTTTCCCTTCCCCACCTTTCCCTCTTGCAAATCATGCACTCATGCTAGCATTGGGTTGGTTCAGAAAAGTCATCATCAGGGACCCTTAGGATGTGTATAGAGGCTGCTTGGGAGCACGCAGATTAGCATGATCCACTGTAACTGTTAGAACCCTCTTTAAAATGTCATGAAAATCTGACACATACACAGTATAAGGAAGGGCTGAATAGAGTCCAGCTGTCAAAACAATATTGAGCCAATAAGCATGTCATGGGTGGAGCTACTGCAGTGTGGGTTACACAAATAATTCTGAATGAAGATATTTTTATGTTGGGCCTGAATAAACCAGGTTACACTGTTGTGTAATGTTTGGAAACAGCTTTATTTCTTAGTATATGCAGACAAAGCCAGTATTTCTTTTCTTGATGAAGTATTTTATTAAAAGGCTTGATCGGGAGGGAGTTCTTATGAATTTTTCATGAGCTGGTATGTTCAGCTGAATGAATTCAGTGAGTGTCAGTGTGTAGCTTGCAGACAAGCCACATCCACAAGGAGGCTACTGACACAGAAAGCACTTTGGCGCATTTTCAGAGAGAAAGCTGGGCTGATAAAGCTCTGTCTGATAAAGCACTGACTTATCATTCTTCGATTTAGGTTGCTGTTGTTTTAGGCAGCTTTTCCATTCGGGACTCAGCCTTGTGAATGACTGGGCTAGGCTTTGTCAATCTATCAGCGTTTGAATCTGAAGCAATGTCTCTGTGATGTGTTTTTTGTTATTTTTTCTGAATGGTGAAAGCTAACACAACATTCAAGCTATGACAGCAAAAGATTCTTCTAGGGAACTTGCTGCTCCAGAGTCAGATATTTACATAAAGACTTTCAAAGAACAAATGCATTTAGAACTTGAGCTTCCCAAACTGCCAGGGAACAGACCCACGTCTCCAAAAATTTCACCTCGCAGCTCTCCAAGGAACTCTCCATGCTTTTTCAGAAAGTTGCTGGTGAATAAAAGCATCCGTCAACGCCGTCGCTTCACAGTGGCACATACATGGTAAGATCTGTTTGATATCTATTCGTCTTTACAAGGCAGTGCGTGTGAGGCTCTGTTTTTAACGCTGAAAAATGAGCTGAGATCCATTCATAATACTTACTGCAAGTGTGAAATGAACAGAACAGAGGGCAGCTGAAATACGTACAATGCAGTGCCTGTACAATTGTCATTCAGCTTCTGTTCTCCAGAATACATGCAGCCTATAATGCATGCGTCTGTAGTTAATCTTCATTGAATAAAACAGGCACCCAGGAACTTTCATAGACATATTGTAGGCAAAGCATGTGAATTTCTTTCAGAGGAATCTTTGAAATGCTTTTTCTTTCTATATCAACTCTGATTGCAGGTAACAATAGGACATAGACTGGGTTGTTTTTTCTATGTTACTGTCAGGCTTAAATGCTGGTAAAGGCTATAACTTTACTGTGAGTGGCTTCTGACTATTTTTGTTTGGTAAAAATGCTGTGCCTTCTTTCAGCCTCCTTTTAAAAGAAGGTTGTAACTAGATTCAAATGTTTTAAATTGACCATTTTGGGGCAGTCAGCAATTTGCATGCTGTTACAGTTGATTTTGAGCTGAAGCTTATTACCACTTGGTGAAAGTATATAGGGAATTGCTGTATTAAGCCAGGTGAATCAAGTCATAAAGGATTAACAGAAGAAAGAGTGGTTCATATTTTCTCTCCTGAATTCATTGTGTGTGGTTTATGGATACAAAACTTTTTTTTTATATAAACATACTGTAGTCAACTACCAGAGCCAAATCTCCAAACTTTTAATAACATGCATGTTTGTATAACACACTCGCACACAGCCACATTCATTAACTTCCCTTTCTATGAACTGAATCAGAGAAGGAAAGAGAGAGCGAGGGAACCCCATATATATTTGTAAGGACCAAACATTTTAATATACCAAAAAATAATTTACCCTTTGTATGTTCCTCCTTTCATAATGTAGAATGTTGTTCTTAAAATGGTGCATTTGAGTTGTGTTCGATAAAGGTCAAAGCTGCATTTAAGCAAGAACTTTCTGAAATGAAGCACTAAACCTCCTTTGCCTTAGATATTTGTTTATAGCAAATTAGCAGCTGTAACAGTTGTTCTGGCTCTCGATCTGTAAGAAATTTTTAAGAAAAAACACTGCTAGTACATACAGGAATACCAGAATACCAAATTTATTATGTAATTTTTTTATGCATTTGTAACATACAGTACATTTAAGATAGCCTTTTATTCTAATTTATAGTTCTGGAATGGTGCATCTCTTTTTATAAAAAATATTATGGCACCCAAACTGTTATAATAACTTTAGTATGGCCTTGAGCTTCATTTAGCCCTTTAATTGGTTACCAGCCAGTAGTGTCTAGGGCTGTATACATGAATTCCCTTGAATGTCCGTTATATCTTCTCATCATGGGAACAATGGGGTGTTAATTTCTCAATACATGCTGATGTGGGGCGAGGTGGAGGGGGAGAATATATACTGTGAAGAATGGTACTTTTGTGGGGTTTGGGGGTGTAATCAGATTAAACTCATGATTAGACATATGAAAGGTTTAATTAAACCTGGCATATTTAATCATAATATATTTTTAAAATATGGGGACAGATGGAAATTAAGAGTCTTCATTTGTCCATACGTGTTAGGGTTTTTCCTATTCCAGATTTTTTTTTAAAAGGTAACACTTGTTGAATTTTGTGAGTTTTTACAATGTAATGGTGATGAGCATAATATACATTTTTTTTCTCATCTACTAAGATTAATATTAGAAATACAAGAAAACCACCTATCCCAGAATGTAATGTATTGTACGTTTTGAACATATATGTATGTATAACACACCCCACCACCCCTAGCAAACAGTACATACTCTCAATTTTATTGAGCAGATTACAAAATGAGGGGAAACAACTGAAATTAAAGTGAACTATTGAATTTTTAGAGAACTTTTTTTATTGGAATTTTTATGCAACTGTATTACATATACCTGGCAAATAGGGTGCTTTTAGTTTGTATATCTTGTTTGCTTTCTTTGTTTAGAATAAGTTTCCTCCCCTTCCTCTTCCCCGCACATCCTCGGAAGATCCGGAAGATCAATATACAGGGAAGATCGATATACAGCATTAAATATCTTGTAACCTATATCTTTCATAGTAGAAGGTCTAAAAATAATTTTATTCTCTAAGTATCTGATTCTGCCATCCTTATTCACACTGAGCAGTATTGTTGATGTCAGTGGCACTACTGTAGGAGTAAAGCCCTTTTCAGCATGAGAGAGTGGCAGAATTGGGCCCTCCTTGTACAAAAAAATACAAAAGATACTCTCTCTAGTACATGTTGCTGTTTCTAACAGAGTTTTATTTAAATATTTGTCCTCAAGACTTTAAATAGTTCTTTAATAATATTTATATGACCTGGGTCACTTCCCCTATCTCGTAATGCATAATCCCCAGCTGTGCTGTGTGGTGAGCCTTATCTTTTTAATGAACTGAAATGAACTGATTTTTCTAACGTGTTTTTGCAATTTTCTCCCTCATTTTGGCTAATATTTTTATTTCTTTCCGTTTATTTTACATGTTAATGTCATAGAGTGCAGGGGCCATATTATCTGAAAGCACAGTGTAGCTTTAGATATTTTTGATACGTCCACCTTTCTTTTAGATCAAATATGTACTAAATGAAGAAAATACAATGTGAGAGATAAATAAAGTGTACTGGGAAATGTATACTTTAATTACTTCTGTCAGACTGAGGATCCTTCCAGAGGTGAATATACCATAACTGAAATGGAAATATTTCTTTATATTTTAAAAATATACTGTATGGTAAATTATAAATCATATGCTGTCCTTAATTTTTTAAAATACAGCCTGTTTTGATTACAAAATAAATTCCAGTTCTGGAATTTAACAAGTCAATTAGTATGGTACGATAAAGTGATAGCTTTTGAATTTGTTCCAAGCCTAGTGAACAATTACTGATCTTTCTAATTATCTAAAGTTGTACAACCTACTGTAGGCATGTCAAAGCTTGCAGCATATGCCACATGTTGCCTTGCAAAATGAGCTCTGTCTACACTGGTGAAAGCAAATAGTAAAGACTTGTCTAGTGGCAACCCACTAGAATTGAAATGTTGCTTTTAAAAGCTCAACTCTGATGGACTGATTATGGCTGAGGATAACAGGCAGTTCACATAAAATTGTTTCTGTAGTCAAGTAAAAAGCCCCAAGTAGTTATAGTCTGCCCATTAGTTATAGGTTGACTTTCAGGTTGTCCATCTTAGGTACTTATGTGGATGGCCCCCATTATTGTTGTATCTGAGGGGAGCAGAATTGATGTGTGGTGACTGGGGGCAGAAATGATACCAGGGCTGGTGGGCCAGAATCAATTGCTGGGCAGGAGGATGGGCAGATTTTGGGGTGAGAGCTCCTGCAGCAAGGCCTTAATAAATTTGGGAGTGTTGGCAACAATGTTGTCACATACACACTGGGGGAAGTCAGGGGGAGTTCAAAAATCTAAAGACAGACCAAATCACAATATCTTTTTTTTTTTTTTTAAAGGTGTTGTGATTTTTAAGGTCTGACTCATGATGTCTGAATCTTTTGAGGTTGTCAATACTGTTATCCTACCAAAACTCCTCTGAGGTAGGGCAGTACTGTTATCTCCATTTTACAGATGGGGAACTGAGGCACAGGGAAGCTACATGAGTCGCCCAAGGTCACACCGGAAGTCTGTAACATAGTGGGGAATTGAGCCCAGGTCTCCTGAGTCCCAGACCAGTGCCCTAATCATTGGACCATCCCTTCTCCCAACCTATTGTATCCCATGAAGGCCAAGAGAGCGCCACCTAAAACCATAGGAAATGGCACTTATTCTATAATCAGGTGCCTCAAAATATTTTGCTGGCGTGACTCTTTGTGATGCAGCGAAAAGAGGGCAAGAAGAAAGCAAGATCAAGTCTAATTTTGATTTCTGTTGCATGGACAGTGGCCATGTTAGAACCCATGACCAAGGTTCACTTACCACTCATGAAGATGGTCATTGCTTTTGCTGGAGGAGCCTCATTATCGGGCAAGCTATCTGCACTTGTGTAAAACAATTTTTTTTTAAATATCCCCTCTTTGAGAAGGCTGTAGGCACCAAGACTGAGTTAAAACAACATTGGTCTGGTCTACACTACAGATCTATATCAATGTAATTATGTCACTCGGGGTGTGAAAAATCCACACCCTTAAGCGGCAGAGTTATACTGACCTAACCCCCGTATAGACAGAGCTGTGTTGGTGGGAGGGCTTCTCCCGTCAACATAGCTACTGCCTCTTGGGAAGGTGGCTTAACTATGCTGATGGGAGAGCTCTCTCCTGTCGGCATGGAGTGTCTTCATTAAAGAGCTACAGTGATGCAGGTGCATTGGTGCAGCGGTACCAATGCAGCATTTTAAGTGTAGCTGTGCCCATTATAAAAACAACTTGGTTGCTGATACCTTACCCCTAAGGAGTCGAGTATGCTGAGGATGCAAATTTTCCCCTCCATCAGCCTCTCCTTCTTGACACCATGGCATGGGTCCTCAGTCCCCACAAAGCTTCAGTGGAGAAGCTTTCATGGGATTCCATGGAGTGGAGGATGATGCTAGAGGGAGATTTGCCTCACAGTTTCGAAACTTCTGGAGCAGGGAATATCTGCCATTATATTGACCTCTCCCTTTGCCTAGGGGAAAATTGGGACCTATGACTTCTGCTCTTGAGACTATACTGGACTAGTATCTGAGCATAACCTGTCTCCCTGATGCTCCAATACATTATGGCTTAAGGCTGTTGTTTCAAGCTTGCTATACAACAGTAGTAGAATATTGCCTCAGTTCTGTTAACTGCTGAGTGCCAAACTTGTTTGTTAGATCCATGTAGTCTGGTCCATATGCCTGTTTGCATTCTTCAGGGAGCAGTTGGCTGCTTCTTAAGCTTTTTTCAATCAAACTGGGGTGAGGAAGCTGCTGTTGCTTCCTCATTAGACTTTTCCCATTTCTCCTCTGAACTTTGGCTGACATGCAGGCACATTGCAGTGTTAAATTATCTATTGAGACAGGAAATACAGAGTGAGGGGGTGGAAAGATAATATTGTGTCAAAATTAAGAGAAAAAGGGATAAGAGGAGAAGGGTATCTTGCATACTATATATTCTTCATTCATGCCTCATAGATTCTAAGGCCAGAAGGGATCACTATGATTATATAGTCTAGCCTCCTGTATAACATAACATAGGGCTTCCTTGAATTAATTCCTGTTTGAACTGGAGCATATATTTTAGAAAAACATTCAGTCTTGACTTAAAAATTGCCGGGAATGGAGACGCCACCATAACCCCTGATAAGTTGTTCTAGTGATTAATTACCATAACTGTTAATGTGCACCTTATTTCAAGTCTGAATTTGCCTACCTTCAAATTCCAGCCATTGGATCATTTTACACCTTTTTCTACAAGATTTAAGAGCCCATTATCAAATTTTTGTTCCCCATGTAGGTAGTTACAGACTGTGATCAAGTCACCCCTGAACCTTCTCTTGGATAAGATAACTAGATTGAGCTCCTTGAGTTTTTCATTATAAGACTTGTTTTCTAATCCTTTAATCATTCTCATGGCTCTTCTGTGAACCCATTCCATTTGATCAACATCCTTCCTGAACTGAGGGCATCCTACAGTATCCCAGCAGTGGTCACACAAGTGCCAAATACAGAAGTAATATAACTTCTTTACTCCTACTTGATATATCCCTGTTTATCCATCTAAGGATCATATTGGTCCTTTTGGGGTCACATTGGAAGCTCATGTTTAGCTGATTATCCACCATGACCTCCACGTCCTTTTCAGAATCACTGCTTCCCAGGATAGAATCCTCCATCCTGTAAATATGGCCTGCATTCTCTGTTCCTTGATGTATGAGTTCACATTTCGCCACACTGAAACACACATTATTTCCTTGTGCCCAGCTTACCAAGTTACACAGATCACTCTATATCAGAGACTTGTCTGCTTCATTATTCATCAGTCCCACAGTATTTATATCATCTGCAAATTTTATCAGGGATGATTTTATGTTTTTCTTCAGGTCACTGATGAAAATATTCAAGTGCAGGGTAAAGAACTGATCCCCGAGGGACTCTATTAGAAACACACTTTCAATGAAGATTCCCTATGCATAGTTACATTTTGAGAGTAGTCAGTGAGCCAGTTTTTAATCCATTTCATGTCTGCCATGTTAATTTTGTATCATTCTAGTTTTTTAATTGAAATGTCATGCCATACCAAGTCAGTTGCCTTTCAGAAATCTATATTCCCTCACACATCTACCAGGAAGACTTTCTGGAGCAAAGACTACTTAAATAAATTGCAAGTTCCTAAGGGTATGAAGGTAGGAAGATGATTTCCCTCCCTCCTTCCTCTTCAGTAGCTCTGGTTTTAAGGGTCTATAAATAAGAAAAAATTAGTAGAAATGGGGATGGCAGTAAATCCCGAAACTCATTTTTTGCCTGTAGGTTTCCTAAGAACCCTGCTTATATCCATGGAGGCCTGAAGAGAGAGATTTCCCCCTGCCACTTAAGTGGGTAAAACGCCCTGTCACAATTGAAGCAGACTATTTGCAAGTGTAAACACTTTGTAAAGTATTCTACAGCTATTAAAGAGACGAAGTGCAAAGCATAGAGCTCTGGGGTTCGTGATTTTGATGGGCATAAGTATTTCTCTGAAGTACACAGAGAGGGATCTATTCTTGCAGAAAAGCACAGGGATTTAAGTATGTATTTCTAGTATTTATGTATCTCCTCCTCCCCAAGCTAATGAGAGTGGAATTCACTGGAAAAAAATCTAAATTTGAAAACTAGATTACTAATAGATGATGAAGACTGATAACAATGCATGACACGTCTTAAAGGGCCTTTCATCTGAGGACCTCAATTTGATTTTAAAAATTCATTAATTAAGCTTCAATTCATCCCTGTGAGGTAAGTATGGTGGATGCATTTAAAACACTCCTTCCAGTCCTAGGGATATTAGTGGTTCTAGAGGCATTCCCCCATTTTAAGTATAGAGAATATTGCTGGAATTTATCTCTCTAAATCAGAACAAACCTTTTAAGTGTGCAATAAATATTACCACTTTTACAGAGTTGTAAACGGAGACACAAAGATTAAGTGATTTACTGTGGACACATATTGACACAGTAGCTGAGCTGCTTTGAGAACCCATGAGTTCTGACTCCCAGTCGTATATTTAACCATTTAGATAACATGAAAAATGGTTTCTTAGAGAAGTTTTTGATTTTATTTGAAAGGAATTACTGACTAAGCAGGGGCGTGGGCAGGAATTTAAATTTGCCCGCTTTTGGAGGGGCACGTTAAACTCATGATGTTATGAGGAAATACAATACACCCTTACTATAATGAACCCATGGGGATCTGAGCCATTTGGCTGTTATAGCCATTCTAGCAAAAGCGGGGTGGGGCAGCTCCTCCAGCTCCAGGACTGTGGCAGGGACAGATTGATTCTCCAGCCCTGGGGCTCTGGCGGTGGCAGAAAGATTCTCCAGCCTGCGGCCGTGGCCAACACTGACAGAGAGCGAGCTCCTCTGGCCCCTTGGCCATGGCAGGAAGAGACAGTGAGCTCCCAGCCTCGGGGCCAGAGGAGCTCTGTGACCTTGCCGCAGCCTCGGGGTCAGAGGAGCTTTGTGACCCCACCCATTATTGGGGGCTGGCTGTGCCCCTGCTTGTGCCCTCCCCCCTCCCCCTTGTGTATGCCTCTGTGACTAAGGAACAGTTGAAATTAAATAAAATGCTTACACTATGTCACCAACCATTCTGTATGCTGGCTGCAGAATTATATATGGTGTCTCTCTCCAGTAAGTACAGTTTTTCTCATCCATTTGAGTTGGTTGCCAGTACAGACTGATAAAGTGCAGGGAATCTGTCACCATAATTTATGCAGTGTAGATTAGCTTTCAGTGCAGATCTGTAATTGTCAGTTCTCTGGTCCCTTTTTTGTACTTAATCTTTGTGCATTTTTTCATTTTCTGTGTGTCTGAGTCACAGCAGTTAACGCTGTAGACCATTGTCTTTGATATACCTGTGGTTTTTTTTAAAGTAGATACTTGATGTGAAAGATGTTATATGAAACCGAATGGTTTTGTATTGTCTTGTCTGTAGTGAAAGATGTAAATTTTTCCCTATTGGAGTACTCTGATAATTTGTGATATAGTTGCAGTTCATGAACCAATCCAGCACAATATAATTCTATAATTATTAGGGTATGAGGGTGTTGCAATAATCAAGAGGAGAGGGATTAAGGATGTGGATAGTGATTTCAGCAGAGGTGGAATGAGGCAGTGTCATGCACAGACAATGCTGCAGCGATGGTGATAGGCAGATTTGCAAACATGGGAGAATTGAAGGAGGAGGAGATTTCAGAGTCAGATATAATAACACCAAGATTACAGTCAAACTGAAGTTCAGTGTGGAGGAGTAGGTGAATGGTGTGTTGTTGGTTATGAAATGTGAATCAGTTCCTTGCACAGTTCAGTATGAGCCTGTTCTTGGTATGATATTATTTGAATAAGTGTTGGGAATCATTGTCCAGAGTGAAGACGTGGAGCCATAGGGTGTATTACATGTTATAATACACTCCTGGCCCTTATAATATACTCCTTTCTGCCCTACGGAAAATACAGTGTTTTATTAGTCAACAGACAATATTGCTTAAGTGTGTGGATTTCTGTATTGATATCAATTCTAGTCAATATTTGATATAGAATTAGCTGTAGATAATTCTGCACTACAGGAATCATTGCCCATACATATAGTAAAGTCTATATGGAGTCTGGGGTGGCAGGAGGTGAAAATACCTTTTGGTAAAATATTGTCTTTTATATCTGCCCACATTCAATTTGTTAATATGAAATATTTTTTTTATTTTGCAGCAAAAATACGTAGAGATTGAATTTCCTCTTTCACTCATCTGATCAGATAAAATTCCCTACCTCTTCCCAATGAAAGAAAAAGCATTTTTCACTCGCTCAAGCTGTTTTGATCTCTCAACATTAAAAATAGTTATTGCTGTGGGGTGTAGGAGGTTTTAAATAATGATACATGAATATGCTGTGGGGGGAAACAGTGAATCTCTGTTGCTTGGTTTATTATAGTAAAGGAATTAACCTCTTTCATGCTGAACAATGTACTAGCCTCTTATGGTAAGTGCACTTGTATACTGTGGTGTGACTTAGTTGAGACAATTAGGTGTTTCATGCCAGAAGCTGTACAATTGAGGAGGATGAATATAAAGAAGAGACTTGGCCATGAGGCTATAATTATTGGCTTTATTGAGAACTGAAAACATAGCTAATTACCGGGAAAACAAGAGGGAATTGCAGGGGAAGATAAGGCAGCTGGATGGGCAAGTGCAGAGCCAAGTTTGGCATTCTATAGGGAGGGATGAGAGAGGAGAGAAAGAAGTGGGAGGGGATGGTGTGAAGGAGACATCTTGAGGGATAAGAGGTGGACCGCGGGAGTCATATTTTGATATATGATTTGAATTAGTAGGAGCTAGGAGAGGAGGTTGGGATTGAGAAGGAGACTGGAACAAGGAGAGCTTGTGCTACATAGAATCAAGCTGCCTACATAGAGCAGAGCTCAATTTGGCCCTCTGGTTCCAGTGTCACAGTGTTCATCCTGCTGCTCTTTCTCTAAGCCAGTGAGTTCAAGCTTAACATGGACATTCCTACTGCAGCAGCCTCTATGGCAAATTTTTAATAATATGAAAGCAAAACTTGTGCAGAGCAGCTAATTGAGTTAACTGTGTGTGTGCAATTTTATCGGTTTGCCCTGAGTCAGACTGTATTCATGTGGAAGAGTAGAGTTCTATATGGACCTCTAGTATGTCCAGTGTGTATCATTCACTTCTTGCTATGATGTTAATTTCTTATCATGTGATTGTATAACCTGTATGGCACATCATGATGTGGTTCTTGGTAAGGAATGTTTTTATTCTTACGGAAACATATAGTGCATGTGTGTTTGTATATGTATATACATAATCTTTTTTTTTTTATTCCAGCACATCTTTTATCTTGGTTGTGAAACCAACTTGTACAGTAACCTTTTTGGCCACAGTTTGATTTCTAACCTAGCCAGCAGACTAGATCTTGGAAGTGAGAAGTAAACACACTATATTATTTGAAATCATAGCTTCTGAGGGGGAAACATTTGTGGAAAAATCAGTATCTCTGTGATGGGATTCCCCCCGGGGTGCAGCCTGGGACTGTGGGACCGCTGTGCCCCCTGAACTCTCTCCAGCCTGGGCCCTCTCTCACAATGCCTTGCTAGTGACCAACAGCAAACCCCTCCAGGTGCTGCTATCACTCAGCACAACAGCATGTGGAGCCCCACACCCAACTAGATTGCATGAATGCTCCCAGAGCCACTCATAAATAAGGCACCAGCCAAATCCCCCCAGCTCCCAGCACTGTACCCCAGGAATATACTGTCTTGCACTGCTCAAGATGGGCAGTGCAAATGTATTAATTGGTTTACCACTTCAACAGTGGAAAGTGGACATACACCAGCCTTTGTCAAACCTGAGCAGATTTGCTCACTTCATACAAACTCACTGGTAAAGATAAACAATTAAAGAAATGTATTGACTATAAAAGGTAGATTTTAAGTGATATTAAGTGATAGGCAAAAAGTCAGAGTTAGTTACCAAAAGAAATAAAATATAAGCACGCAGTCTAAACTCTCAACCCTATTAGACTGGGAAACAACTAGATTAAGCAGTCCCCCGCTGCCCCCCCCCAGATATTGCACTCCTTAGTATACAGATTTTACCCTTGAAATCTGAGCCAATCTCCTCTGTTCGAGTCTTGTCTTCTTCTCAGTGTCTTATTGCTTGCAGCGTAGGTGGGGGCAGGAGAAGGGCCCAGCATATGGCCACTCTTTCTGTTTTATACCCTCAGTCCATGTGCTTGGAAAACACAAGTCCAGGCATTTCTGGGTGTATTGCTGAGTCTCCAGGCAAAGTTGAGCAGTTCCCCTGGTGTGGCCTCATGCAGGTGAGTCACTGCATTGTAGCTTCCTTCCTGGACAATGGTTGTTGATGGGTTGATTGACACCCTGTCCAGGCGTTGGTTACTTTCCTTGCTGTTGCCTCTAGGGAGCTAATATCTGGCTGATTCCCCAACTTATAGCATGTTTTAGTGACCACCATACAACACAATTCTCATAACTTCATATGCATTAATGATACACATATTTGGATAGAGAAATGACTTTCAGCAGTTCATAACCTTTCCCCTGATACCTTACAAGGCATGCTTTTATATATAAGGTCACGATTATTTGAAATTGAGGAATATGGGGCTTCCAGGATGCTTTCCCAAGGTATAGAATGTCACAATCTCCTTTTTAGAAAAAAAGGAAAATAAAATCGATAGTAACCACCTCCCAATTTACAGACATTTCTACACTGATATAGTCAAAATGGGAATGAGTATGATATATAAAACCTAGGATATATACAAAGCTTTTATGATCTTGACACCTAGACTCACGGTAGTTTCTGTATGTACTTGGAATCTACTGTATGTGGCAGCTTTTAATGCTTATTCTCTGCCTTTATATTTTGGGGAAAGAGCCATTTTACACCACCCTGTATAACACAGAACAACTTCTTACACTGTTACTTCATTTCAAAAACGTTGAATGAGCCATTCTGACATTGTACTTTTGGAGGCAATCATTATATAATGATGGGCAATTTCTCTAGTAGGTTAGGTACAGACTTTTTTTTAGTAAAAATAATGCATAATTGCCTCTTTCACTTGGTTGGATTTATTCTTACTAACATAAGTATAGGACCCGAGTCTTTGGTGAGCTCGGCACCTCCTGGAGCACGTGGGCACCTTCGACTACTGCTAATGTCAGAGGTAAGGGTGCTTGGCCCTGTTCAGGAAGCATTCAGCCCTGATAGGCTCAAGGCATATAGGCATTCAGCCCTGACAGGCATATCTTCAGTCTCGCTCTCCTTTCCTTAACACTGTATTCCAAGTCAGAGATTTGTGTAGAATTATTCGTTTATAGTAGCAATCAGGATCAAGAATCCATTTTGCTGTACAAACACATAAGAATAGATGATCTTTGCTGCAAAGAGCTTACAGTCTAAATGACAAGATACATAAAAGGTGGAAAGAGATATAATATTCATTAAAATGACCAGGCTGCTGCTAATAGGCTTGTGTCATATTAGCACCATTTCTTCTATATTTTATTATGAAGGAGTGGGGTGAGAGAGAATGGGAGCATGGGCAGAGCAAGAAGAACACTGAACAGGAGGGGGAGGATGGAGGGAAGGCTGGAGAAAACCATGGAGATCAGGGATTGTGAGGCTGGGAGTGGAGGAAGGGAAAGGGGTAAGAAGAGCTGGGTCAAACGGCTAGTCTTCAGACAGAAAGTAATGTCCAGTATCCATGGTGTAAAAAGCAGTCTGTTGACATTTCTCTCTGCGTATCTCACTGGTAGCTGATGCAACCATCACCACTACCAAAATGTCAAAATGCCTATAGAAATTTGTTCTTGGACAAAGAGTGGCTGGATCAAGCTGAACCCAAGCAAGACTGAGGTGTACTGGTCGGCAAAGGGAAACACGCTGAAGAATTGGCCAAGACATGAGCTGTGATGCACCATTTAAAGTGGGATGGGAGGCATAGATTTGCCTATTCCCGCCTGAGCATCCTCTTCCCTTCTTAGGTTCCCCCACACCAGCAGCCTGACTTCCTCTCTCCTTCCCCCGGACCATAAGCCCTGTACACCTACTACCTCTAAATTTTGTAAGTGGCATGGTGACCTGGTGTGTGGGGTTGCAGTGCCACTCAGATTTGGCTCAGCGGTCCCTCCATCATGACGGAGGGATGGCCATGCCAAATTTGAGCGTGTGGCATTGTGACTTGGCATATGGGGTTGCAGCAGCACACAAGGTTGCAGCTCCACTCAGATTCAGCCTATCTGAAAAATAGTTGGCTCCCCCAGCTGCGCTGCCTATGGGCCAATACATTGTCTCCACCTCCCACTGATGGTCTACTGCCCCCATTGTCAAAGTTGTGTGAAGCCTTGGATGACCAGGAAGCATCACTTCCCAAAAATGACTTCTTTCACCTCCCACTTGCTAGGAAATTTGGCTCTTCTACCCAGGTGAGGACTGAGGACATGGCCATGCGTTAGTCATATCCAGTATGGATTATTGTAACTGCTTGCATATGGACCTGAATGTGAAGACAATACACAGGCTCCACCTGGTACAGAAGCCTTCTACATGGCTTAAGCTGCTGTGAGAACAGCAAGCCAGTCAACTTCCGCTGACAGTAAAAGGCCATGGTCCTAATTTTCAAAGCAATGAATGGAGCAAGCCCCTGCATGAAAGACTGAATTTTGATCTGTGAATCATGACTCCTCCAGTGCCGATCACAAAGCACGTGAGAGTTGGAATCGAAGTATTTTTGGTCAAGGGGATCCATCTTTGGAACAATCTTCCAGATGAGATCAGGTGAATCCAGAGTCTGACTATTTGTAGAACCTCTTTCTTTGGGAAAGCCTATCCACCATAAGTGGAAGAAACACTCTTTATTTCCCCCTCAAAACCACCCCTCCATTTACAAGTAGAGTTTTAACCCTAAAAATGGAGAGGTGCCAGAGGCTCCATGAAATCTGCCAGGAACTTTGTGACTGGTTTCATGTGGTAGTCGTTCAGATACTACAGTGATGGGCTGGCGTATAAAACCCTAAGACTGATAGAAACTGTTGGTGTCCAGGGGATGTGAAAACCTTCAGGGCAGAGGGCCCTGGCTAGGCCCTCTCCTTGTTGCTGGGGTGTCCCTGCTGCTCCCACAATCTTCCGCCAGTGACTAGTGGTTCTACTTTGCTTCCACCAGCAATGTGGAGCAGATTGTGTGCAGAACACCTATCTTTCCCTTCTAGTACTCTAAAAGGCACAGCGTGGCTATCACTTTTCTGAATGTTTAGCATTTGTTATTCCAGGTCTAGATAACTAAAATGTAGTGGATTTTACTCATCTTGGCATGTACCGTTCTGTGGTATTCCCTCTACCCAAAACATCTAATGGCACCACTATCAGAGGATGCACTAACTGCAGCTGTCAGGGGAACAGAAACAGAAGCATTACCCACCATTGTGAATAGACTGAGCTAGCACAGTGCTTTCATAGTGTGTGTGTCATAAAATCAAGCTGTTCTTATACACTACAGATGGAGGCAGCCTCTTTGTTGCTGAATACCATATTCGTTATCAGGTATTTAAGATTTAAACAGTTTTCATAAACGGCTGAATAATTGGGAATCCCTTGGCCCATATTTGAATTTCATACTCAAGTACATGATCTGCCAAGACCTTCCTACACACTGATATGTGGGTGATTATTCAAAGAGATTTCCAACTCATGAGCTTTACTGTATCTCATCACAAAATAGATACATTGGGGGTGAGAAGTCCTGTCTTTATATGTACAGAAAAACAGATAAGCTTTAACAGTCTATGTGAAGGGAACTAATAAGGCTGTATTTTCATAGGTATGCAGGGACTCGTATACATTCTTTAGCTATTCATTCCTACAGGATCTATGTTCTATTGGCCTAAATTTTCAGAAGTGCTAGTGTCATGGTTACAGGGCTAGCCTATCCTCCCTCTTATCTCCGAGTACATCCCTACAGCATCAGGTGTTTATTGGGTAAAAGCATAGCAGGGTGCATCACATTGGACCAGGTTAAGGTTACCAGACACCGAGATCCAAACTGGATCTTTTTCCTGTTGATCTCTACTGGGACAAAATGCGTTGTGGATACCCCCTTTGCATCTGTAATCACCACTTTAATCTGCCGCCCTGGTGGGGCAGTGTCCTGATGCCCCTCTGGCCGGACTGCCAGTATAGCCTGCAGTGGTGCGTTGCCAGCCTCCTGTTGCATGGACCCTGGACAGTTTGACCACTTGCGCCCGGTCCCCTTAAAACACCTCTGTTCATTGGATTCTCTCTTGTTCCAATGGTTAACTACTCTCATTATTAAAAATGTACACCTTATTTCCAGTCTGAATTTGTCTAGCTTCAACTTCCAGCCAGTGGATCATGTTATACCTTTCTCGGCTACATTGAAGAGCCCATTATTAAATATTTGTTCCTCGTGTAGCTATTTATAGACTGCAATCAAGTCACCCCTTAACTTTCTCTTTGTTAAGCTAAGTAGCTTGAGCTGTTTGACTCACTGAAGGTGCTGAATGCTGCTGAATGGTAGGCAGTAATATGTCATTTCTTTTTGCTTTAAAAGACAAAAATAACGAGTGATGGACAATGTCCTTCCAAAAAGGAAGCCACTCAATATATATTTACAAGACAGAGATAACACGCGCATGTGTGTGGATAAGAATAGTTTGAAAATCAGATATATTGTATAAATACATATAATCCTTTTGTTTGACATGAGAAGGGGAAGTAGAAAGAAGGAAAGGACAAGATGGTAAGTGAATGAATATTGAAAAGTTGAATAATTGAATGTGCGGCATCGGAGTATTAAACCACCCCACCTACTGTGAACAGTTTGATACCTCAAAATGTCTTCTATTCCCCACAGCTTCATACAAATAGACCTTCCCAAAATCTTTAGGAAGACCTTAGCCCTCCCCCATATGCAAAGTATAAAACAAAACTTGCATTACACTGATAATCATGAAAACTACCCTCATAAGGAGAGGCAGTTTAGGTCTAAGTGCCATGTTATCGCACTATTACAGTGTATCCAAGAAAGTGACCCATTGTACTTTTTCTGTACTTCACAATAAATTGAGGTTACAGAATGCTGGATGTGGCACTATGTAGCTATTATCATTTGACATATAATTTGATTCCGTTTTTCCTTTGTAATGAAATGCTATCGGTGCATTTTCACTAAATCGGTTACTGGAATATATGTAAAATAACATATATTTTTATTTTCTATCTTTCAATAAAGTACGTATAAATCTAGTTTGGTGTCTAGAAACTATTAAAAAGTTTCTATGAGGATAGTGGGGGATTTTGGTTATAAGCTTTACGGCTGATTCTGTTTTTACTTTGGTCAAACTCTGAGGTCATTACTCAAACTGGAAAGCAAGGACTGAATAAAAATGGTGTAAGAATTTCAGTATTTTGCCTTCCAGAACAGAACTATCTACAGTAGTATGTTTTATTACTATTTAAGTGTATTTGTATTGTTTAGGCTTCACATAATATTAATTATTAACAATATTCCACAATGTCTATGTAAGAATCATTTGTAGTACTTTGACTCAAAAAGGCCTCCAGGTGAGTTTGTGAAATGGATTTGTATTTTATGGTTGGATAAGATAACTTAGAATGTATTCAAAGGGTTTACATTAATTCATGGTAAGACACAAAGTGCAGCTTGGAAACATGATGAATTAAGGTCCTGGCTCTATTTATCTCAGTAATAACAGATGTGAGAGAAATCACAAATGGGGAATCTGAAGTATGTAATTAGAAAAAAGAATCTGGGTTAGCACACTCTTTTTATTGGAATATTCTTAATCTAGCAATGCAGTTTTCCATTAAATTGCATAAACTAACATCCTCCCAGTAAATTGTCCAAAATATTATATTTTTATTATATTATAAAATATGTATGTTTAAACTAATTCTCCAATATTCCAGTCTGGATTACTGAATGGCAAAAAAGGTTTTCATCGCACTGCTTTCTTAGTGCTTGGATTAATATCTGCTTTAAAATTAACCAAAATGGCAGCTATGTAGACATATAATCCCAAACCGCTAATCTTTGTAAATGTGAATTATCTGGCACTGTGATCCATTGTTCATATGGGAAATAATGGTTTTTGCTGCAATTTCACTTCTGAACATGGCCCACGTTCCCATGCTAATACACTGATATTTGACTATCATCTGTATGTAAGTGGAGATTAATGGATAACACATACCTCCTTTTCTTCAACTGAGAGCAGCACTGTCTCCAAGCTGCCTGACTGCCTTTCTGAGAACGGCAGCTGGCTGAAGCTGTATTCACAGGCGCCGACTTTCTAAAGTGCTGGGGGGGTGCTCGACCCCTGGCTCTGCCCCAAGCCCCGCCCCCACTCCACTCCTTCCTCCCAAGTCCCCTGCCCCTGCTTCACCCCCTTCCCACCTCTTTCCACCTAGTTCCGCCCCCTCCCCTGAGCATGCTGCATCCTCACTCCTCCCCCTCTCCCCCAGAGCCTGCTGCATGCCAGCTGATTGTGGTGGGTGGGAAGCGTGGGGAGGGAGGGGGAGGTGCTGATACAGGGGCTGCCGGTGCGTGTTCAGCACCCACAATTTTTTCCCCGTGGATGCTCCAGCCCTGGAGCCCACGGAGTCGGCACCTATGGCTGTATTCACATAAGACCAAAGTATTGCTAATGTGAAGTGGGAAATACCTTGATGAACTCTTTTCATTGGTATCAGTCTCTTTTGTCAAAGTCTTCATTTTGTCAAATAGGGCCTCTTGGTCTCTGTATTGTATTTGGATGCACAAGTAGCTACAGCAACAACAAAAAATCTGCAATTGGCCAGAAGATTGCAACCATTCATTCCTGTTGAATGCAGACCTTGTTATAGTAGTACAGAACTCAATGAAGAATTAAAAAAGGATAATATAAAGAATGCCAATCACCATGGGTTTTTTTAAAACAGTTTCTGGCAGACTAACTTGATGTACGTTTTTGATGAGATTTGGTTTGGTTGATAAAGTTGGGTTGACAAAGATAATAGTGTTAATGTAGTATACTTTCACTTCATTAGAGGATTTGACTTGATACCACAGAACATTCTGAAGAAACTAGAACATTACAAGACACACATTAAATGGATTATAAAATGGTCAACTGACTGGTCTGAAAATGTATTTGTAAACAGAATCCTCGGTGAGTGAATGGGTTAGTAGTGGGGGTCCTGCAGGGGTCAGTTCTTGGGCCTACATGGCTATTTAAAATCATCACTGATAGAGTTTGCAGGTGACACAGAGCGATCTGCATCTCTGGGTAACCTGGTTGAAAGTAAACAATGTATATTAATATGGACAAAGCTAAATCAAATCAAAATGTTGTGGACAGGAGGGGGAACTCTTTTCTGGGAAACAGTGATTCTGAAAGACTTTGGTCATGGTGGATAATTAGCTGACCACGAGCTCCTAGTGTGACGCCACTGACACTGATGTGATCCTTGTATGCATAACCTGGAGAATATCAAATAGAAGTAAATAAGTTATATTACCTTTGTACTTGGCACGGTTCTGACCATTACTGTTGTGACCACTATATTGTGTCCAGTTCTGCTGTCCTTAATTCAAGAAAGAGGCTGATAAATTGGAGAGGGTTCAGAGAAGAGCCACGAGAGTGATTAAAGGATTAGAAAACGTGCCATATAGTCATAGGCTCAAGGAGCTCAGTGTATGTAGCGTAACAAAAAGAAGGTGACTTGATCACAGTCTATAAGTATCTACCTGGGGAATAAAGTTTGATAATGGGTTCTTCAGTCTAGCAGACAAAAGTATAACAAGAACAATGGCTGGAAGTTGAAACTAGACAAATTCAGATGCAAATAAGGTGTACATTTTCAGCAGTTAAGGAAATTAACCACGGGAACAATTTACCACGGGTTGTGGTGGATTCTCAGTCACTCACAATTGTTAATCAACATTAGATTTTTTTTCTCAAAGATATGCTCTAGTTCAAACAGTAATTAATTCAGATAAGCCCTCACCTGTGTTGTACAGGAGGTCAGACTAGATGATTACAGTAGTCCCTTCAGGCCTTAAATCTAAGATCCACACATTTGTAACATCTAGGATAGATTATTGCAATTCTTTTCATCTAGAAAGGAAACCCCATGTCCCTATACAAAGCCTCTGCTTGTTTAGAATACAGTGGATTGGCTGCTCCCCAACACAGATCACGGGAAACTTATCACTCCAATACACCATACTCTGGATTGGCTCTCCATTGAATAGAGATTCCAGCTCAAGGCTACTGTTCAGATGGAATTGGGGCTGGGTACCTGAGAAACCCTCTCTCCCTTTGTGACCAGGGTCTCCCATGACCACTGCATTCCACTAGAATGTTACTTTCAACCAGTAGTGGGAAGGTTGTGGCCTTCGAAAAGAGAATCTCCCAGGAGGCAGCCCAAGAATGTGGGATGCTCTGCCCGAAGAAATGAGAATTACTACTAACCTTGCAGTATTCAGAGTCAAATGTAAGACCTAGCTCCTCTCTCAGGCTCTCACAATAGTACTCTCATTCTCAGAGACTAATCTATTTAAATGGGCCATCCTGATCATTACAAAGGTTTTTTTTCTCCTGCTGATAATAGCCCACCTTCATTGATTAGTCTCATTAGAGTTGTATGGCAACACCCATTTTTTCATGTTCTCTGTGTATATATATATATCTTCCTACTGTATTTTCCACTGCATGCATCCGATGAAGTGGGTTTTAGCCCACGAAAGCTTATGCCCATATAAATGTGTTAGTCTCTAAGGTGCCAAAAGTACTCCTCGTTCTTTTTTTTTAAAATAACAACGTTTTAAAGCTTATTTGATGTTTTATGCATGACAACATAGGGAGCTTAAGTAAAACCTAGATACATTTTTACAAAATATATCATAACCCATTTAAACTTCAATAGGTTAAATGATGTAGTAAACAAATCATGTGGGCCAAGATTTTGAAAAGCAGGAACCTAGTGCTAGGCTCCTAAATCCATATTTAGGTGCCTAAGAGTGACGACTTTCAAAAATATTAACTACTCAACAGCTCCCATTGAAGTAAATAGGAATTAGGGCACTTAGCACTTTTTTTCTATAGCACTTGTGGCAACAATAAGAAATTGCTGGAATAGTATATTTAATAGTTGAAGAAGAATATTTAAAAATTTTAAATTAAACATGTTCCTATAAGAAAAATAATGGTTAATTCCAAATTTATCTTGATAAGTAAATGTATAGAACAAGTACCTTGTGAAGGCAAAAGAAAAGTATATGTCAATTCTTTCAGTGCAAGAAAAGCATTTTCTATAGAATAAATACCACAGTTTTGTTCATTCTGATGTACTGTGAAGGAAACTGATTTCCTGGTGAATGAATAATTGTGCATCATAAATGAGTGGCAGAAGTAATTGTCAAATCCAAATGTGTCCTTTTGTAAGCTGGATGGTTTTGGCTAGTAGTGATACAAACTTGAAATGGCATTGCCTGAGGCAAATAATATACTGTATAATTTATTTTGATTTTGAAAAGATAACAAGTTGCGTTATACTATTGGTTTCAGTAATGTTATCAGTTTAAGAAACTAGAAGATAAGAAACAGAAACCCAAGTTATTAAACCTATGTGCTAATATAGTATACCTTCAAGTCAACGTTTTGTAATGACCTGCAGGAACCGTATGGAAAACCTTGAAAAACATTATATTTACTTTTAATTTATATTTTAATATTCCTAAAATTTAATATTTTTGTTAGATTTACAAATGTTGTGGATTTTTGGTTCAGTAGCTAATTTCAGCATTTGATTCAGTTTCTAGTGCATAATTCAGATTGGCTAATTCATGAGCACTGTGGCATAGCCCGAAAGCGGGCTGAAGGACCTTAAAGAGTTACGATAAACACCAAAGGCTAAATACACATAGGTTAGCTATGCAACAACTAAAGAGGGAGGGGCTATGATAAGAGTAAATTTGAGAAAGATGTTTATAAATTGGATGAGGTTCAGAGGAGAGCCACGAGAATGAATAAAGGATTAGAAATCATGCCTTACAGTGACAGACTCGAGGAGCTCAATCTATGTAGCATAACTAAGGGTACGTCTACACTTACTTCCTGGTTCGGCGGCAGGCAATCGATCTTCTGGGATCGATCCCGGAAGTGCTCGCCGTCGACGCCGGTACTCCAGCTCGGCGAGAGGAGTACGCGGCATCGACGGGGGAGCCTGCCTGCCGCATCTGGACCCGCGGTAAGTTCGGACTAAGGTACTTCGAATTCAGCTACGTTATTAACGTAGCTGAATTTGCATACCTTAGTCTGAAGTGGGGGGTTAGTGTGGACCAGGCCTAAGAGAAGGTGAAGGGGTGACTTGATTACAGTCTATAAGTACCTTCATGGGGAACAAATATTTGATAATGGGATCTTTAATCTAGCAGAGAAAGGTATAACTCTATCCAATGGCTGGAAGTTGAAGACAGACAAATGTTTAACAACGAAGCTAATTAACCATTGGGACAGTTTACCAAAGGTCATGGGGGATTCTCCATCATTGGCAATTTTAAATCAAGATTGGCTGGTTTTTTTTAGGAACCATTTTGAAAAAGTTCACTGTCCTGTGTTGTACAGGAGGTCAAAGTAGAGCCCAAAGTCTATTTCGCAGAGTGAGGAGGTAGACCAACACCAAGGAAGGGAGCTGAGCCACCATTGGTCCCTTCTGGCCTTGGCATCGGTGAATCTAAGGTAACCCAGCCCTGAGGCAAGGCATAACCCTTCTCCCTGTTAACTGCTGGCTGGAGAAGCTTATCCTCTCTCACATCGGGGGTATGAGTCCTGAGTTATGTATCTTGGCACCACCACCCAAGGGACTCATCTTAGAGCCTGGAACACCCGGGGTACTGTCCCTTGGAAAAATGTTCACTACCAAATAATATACTAGGAGTGTAGTCCAATACACAAGGAATACAATAATTATTACAGTCCCCAAAAGTAGCAATACAGCAGGGGGAACTTTATTAGGTACAGGTAACAAAGGATAATAAAATAGCAACAATACCTTAAACCAGGGGTGAGAGTAATTTAAAGGACTTACTGGTATGCCGGAGTCCTGAGGGGGGCATGGCCTCAATGGGAAGAGGCGGGGCCTTTCAAGATTTAAAGGCCCTAGGGCTCCGGCTGTGGCTGGGAGCCCCAGGGCCTTTAAATCACCTCGGAGCTACCAGCTGCAGAGGTGGCTGGAGGCCCCAGGGCTCAGGGGCGAATTAAAGGGCCCGGGGCTCCGGCCGCTGCGGAGCTCCGGGCCCTTTAAATCACCGCGGGAGCCCTGCCGTCACAACCCCTGGAGCGACAGGGCTCGGTCTAGGGCTGGGATAGCGGCGGCAGGGCTCCGGAGGTGATTTAAAGGGCTCGGGGCTCCCTGTAGGGGCCGGAGCTCCGGGACCTTTAAATTTCTACCCGAGCCCGGCTGCTGGAGCTCCGGTGGTGATTTAAAGGGCCTGGGGCTCCCCGCAGTGGCTGGAGCCCTGGGCCCTTTAAATCACTGCTGGAGAAGCCAGTCCAGTCTGGCACGGCATACCAGCTCTTGCCGGCATGGCGTACCAGACCGTACCGGCTTACTTTCACCTCTGCCTTAAGCCCTCTGCCTCACAGCATTTACAACAGGCCCAAGCCACACAGCTTCCTCCCAGCACGTGCCTAGGCAGATAGTGAGTTGAAACTCAGTTTTTTACTGAGTGATGCAGCACTGTAATCATTGGCTGTTGTAAAACTCACAAGTATAATCAACAGACATGGGATTTCTCTGGCTATGATACAAATCTCTCTGCTTCATTCCTACAACAGCCAAAACCAAAAGTAAAACAAAATCCTTTTCTCTGAGTTCTAGCTTACGTTTGGTGCTGTAGTAGCTATTTCTATCTCTGCCCTGGACTCTAGGCAATCTGGGAAACTTAGTCCTGAGCCGCTGTAGCTGTTTCCGCTGTAGGGCAAGGGTGAGTCCCCTAGAGGCTTAGAGTAGTATGTCAGGAACAACCAACTCCAGAGGGGGCTACCCTAGGAAAGAGTCTATAAATATATTCTGAGAGTGTCAACTCCCACTTGGAAAAGGGACTAATTTAGCATGATCTGACTGATATCCCAACAGAAGTGGGAGAAGCCTCTTTGCCTGGCACATTCATAATTAGACTGTACAAAACGCTAGTAAGTGTACACAAGAAAACCCTGTTGCACCAACATGGAGATGGACAATGAGATCTTCATTTCTAGATTCTATAATTCTGTGAACTAGCTTTGCTGCACTTATCTGATATATTTACAATGTTATATGTTTGCATGCCACTTCACAGAAATGGGGGGGGGGTGAGCCTTTCTTTCCCTGATAATCTTGCAACCTAAATTTACAGAACTAATAAAAATGATGACCACAGATAATGAAGAGAAAGAGATGGGAGGGCGAAGGTTACCAATGAATAAGGTGGGGAAACAAATGTGTCTGAACCTTGAAAGAACAGATTTTTACATTTGTGAGTTAGGTGAGATGAAATAGACTGCAGTAGAGCAGAGGTCAGATGTTGGAACTGATTGAGATAAATGGGTTTTTAAGGATCTCTCTTATAATTTCTGCTCATGTGAAAATCTTCTCATATCGCTGAGCATCTTTACAGACAGTGGAGCAGTATGGCATCCCCATTCGTTCCTATCCATGACTTGTTCCTCCATTAAGCCCAGCCTGGTCATGTCCCTGTGTACGATGATCCTCCATCTAGTCGGTGGTCAGCCTCTAGGTCTGACTGACCTTGGTTGTGTTTGCATTATTTTCTTTGGTATCCTATCATCTGTTTGTCTTCTACAGTATCCCTCCATCATAATCTTTTCAATTGCAGCCAAACGCATATCCTAATTTCTCATCCTACTCTCCTTTTTCATTTGTCTTAAAAGCATTCCACTTTTCATCTACCATCTTCTGAAAAACTCTCATCTATACTTCCTCCAGCCTTTGATGTCTGTTTCATTTAGTGCATTGGCTTCCAGGCCATAGAGCAATACTTTTAGTACACTGTTTTGAAAAATTTTCACTTTGGTACCACACGTAATGTTTTTATCAATCCATATCTATTTTTAACTTCATCCTTGATGGAACCATCAGCAAGGATCAGTTTTCCTACATACACGTAAGATTTTAATTGTTCTACAACTTCAACCCTGTTGCATTTCAAAATTTTATCTATTGTTGCTTTTCCAAGATGCAACCACTTTATCGTCTTAGCATCTACTGTCAAGTCGACTACACCAATTTCCCAGGTAGCGAAGAGTATCGTAAATAATTCAGATGTGTCTACCACATTGTCATCTGCATAAAGTTAAAGAGCTTAACTGTAGATCGTCAGTGTCGCACCCTCCAACTCATCTACTAGCATCCTATTTAAGAACACGACTGAAAAGCAAGGGTGATTACATGCCCTCTTGTCCTATAGCAGACTTTGACTTGAACCAATTGCCTGTTTTCCCACCAATTCTTATGGCCATACAAGAGTCTTTGTACCTAACTTTTATGCTTCAGGAACAGACAGTATAACAGATGAGCTGCTAAAAGTGCCATCAAAGCATTAGGAAAAATATATAAGAAGGTATGGGAGCAAGAAGAGGTACTGGATGACTGTTGTACCAGTTCTGAAGAAAGGAGATTCTTCCGATCCAAATAATTATAAGATATAAGCTTATTATCTGTAATGGGGGAAAATCATGATGAAAATATTTGTCAGCAGATTAAAGCCAGTTTTAGAGGAAATAGTAGATCAAAAACAGTCTGGCTTCAGACCAGGCTGAAGATGCATTGAACATATATTCACGCTTCAATAGCTGACGGGGAAAAAAACAAGAATGGTGATTAAAGATGTTTATTTGATTCAGTTTGGAGGGAAAGCATAATAGAATGTAGTAAACTCATATGGAGTTCCAGATAAGATAACTACAATTATGAAAATATTGCCTAGCAATTAATCTGCTTGCTTTGCCTACTCCTCACATAAGGGCTTGATCTTGTAAGATGCTGAGCAATTTTTAGGAGATGTTTAGCACTCTCAACTCCCACCAACTTCAAAATATAATCCTTAATTTAGGACACAATATTTTCTAGGGCAGATAAATGTAGTGGTACTTTTTCCTACGTCTTTTGAGGGCTTTTAGTCTTGTTATACCTCTACAGAATGCAGGTACTAGGGTTTTTGAAACATAAGTAATTAAAAGCTTTCTAAAGATGTAGTGGTTAGACCTTAACTCTTTTGGGGAAAATTATTGGTATTACTATGAAAGTGGCGGGGGTGGGGTAGAGATTTCATTTTTCCAGTTAATGTTAAGGCCACATCAAACATTAGTTAAGTTGAGCAATGCACTTTTTTTAGCATGAGATAAAAATATTATCCACTAGTCAACTTTTGTTTAGCTGACAAATGCTTTTGAAGTGTTGGATCATAGTGTTCTTATCAGAGATTGGCTGACTTGGCAGTGCAGAGATTGAAAACATACAGTATTTCTGTGCTGGTGTATTTTAATGTGAACATATTAAAATAAATGCCTTTCTAATATTAGATGTGGCATATCTTTATACTGGGTCTGCTGTTCAACTTTTCAGAAACGATCTATGCCATGTTTAAGAGTCAAATATTCATTTTACAAAGATTTATCCAGTAGCTCAAAATAGTATATTATTCTTAGTCTTTCCCAGTGGAAATTTTCCAAATTAACTTTTGGTTTAAAGCAACGGGCTCTAAGTTAAAATAATGAGCATATTCCAAATGATAGTAAATAAACACAAACTTTTTATCCTCCTTTCAACATAAACCAGTTTTAAACAATTATTTTAAAACACACACACACACACACACACACACACACACACACACACACACACACACACACACACACACAGATAATGTATAAACTGATACTCTACATATGGCATCATGGCACTATGATGGGAAATTCTGCAGATTCCAACATGTCAATAGACATGTCTACTGGAAGGGAGAATGGAGCAGAAAAATTGCTCCATTTTAGCTTGGTCAATGGAACTAGGAATGTCCAACAAACTCTGATAGCTTGAGGTTGCAATGAGGTTGACTACTCTGCAGACAACTTTTTTTTCAGACATCTGTTTCAAATAATTTTATGCAGTTGTGTGGTACTACAACTGTGTTTTTGTGGTACAATTCTCTTCCATCATATGTGTTTCTGTGATGGTATAGATACATATTTTGTGATAATCTGGTCTTTCATATTGTCTGTTGAATTTGTTAGGGTCTAGAAACCTGAAAACTGTAATTCTGAGGATAAGTAAGAAACATTGACCTTTGCGATCTGGCTCAGTTGAGATGAATTTGATCTAGTGTATATTCCTCTAATGAAAAGGAAATTGTTGTGATATCCTTTGTTCCAGTATTTCCTGTGTAGAAGAATTTACCAGAAAGGGCCAATAAATTAAAAATAAAAATGCTACTGACTATACTTTATTACATTTTGTTAATGTTGAATTAATTGCTGACAGTGATTATACAGTTACATCAGGATTGTACCATCATTTAAGTCAAGCCATTGTTACATTACTTTGCATACTCAGGAGATCCTTCCAAATTCCATAAAGGTTACTACTGTTAATCATTTCAAGAAGACAATAAGATATGCTAGTAATGGCTCAGCTGAAAAGAATAACCAAGGTTAAGAGCTTATTAGTGCTTAATGAGTATAGTCATCAGATAACAGAGAGCACATTGAAGGGAAGCTTGTGCTGCACAATTAAAATGAAAGACTTGGCTAAGAGAATGTTTGGGTTTTTAAGCTATTTTTTCAGTTTTAATTAATGTTCTCAAGAAGTTAGACTGCATTTACTGTTCTGCTAAACCTGTTGTGGGATATTGTTTGTTTTTTAGTGTTTGCTTAGAGCCAAAATGTCAAAATTAATGATGACTTTGGGGTACCTCAAACTTTGTCTGATTTGAGACATGTTGCATCTGATTTGGAGAAGTGCTTTGCATGTGCAGCTCCCCTTGACTTCAGTTTGAGTTACTGGTGCTCCAGATTTCTGAGACTCGGGCCATCTCAAGTTTGGCACTCCAAATCAGTTACCATTTGTGAAAATTTTGACCTTAATAGACTATGTCATCAGCTATATTTATAATTTTACCAGTGCAGTATGGGATGAAATTCATCTTGGCAATACTTTATCTAAAGGAGAGAAAGCTAATGAGGATAAAAAAGAAGCCATTAGTATATCAATTTATAATTAGTAGGAATCTACCCAACATTCCATAACAACCTTTCCTACGCAAAGATTATTGCGCGATGTTATATAGTATGAAACAGAGACTTTGTTGCAAAATTGCTAACATTTATTAATGCATTGGCAGGTCTCACAGCAACAAGATTTAATTTTTAGATTCAGTTATCATCAAGATTGATAAAGTTATGGTTGTTTATTTTGTAGCATTTTTATGCCTGAAGTCCCTTTAGAGTAATTGAAAAACAATGAATTTTTAGGTTAATCCACTGACCTTCTGTACAAGTAGAGAATAAATGATTACATACGATCTAATTAAATATTAAGCAAAAAGTTGCTTGTTTAGCCTATACCACTAAATACCACTATATGTGAGCCTATAAATCCTTACTCAAGCAAAGTTTCTTTGACTTCACTAGGTGTTTTGGCTGATAAAAGATGGTAGGATTTGGCTTACTAGTAGAGTATTTGCACACAATCACCTCTTTGCATCTGAGATAGTAACTGTATTTTGTGTGTGCGCGTTGGGCCTGTTTGTTGCACACTCGGTAACTTTCACGGTGTTTTGGAGGGATTTATTCAATGCAGTAGGTACACAGTATTTACAAGAGAACTTCCTCACAAGATCACAGATGTTAGATACGGAAGAACCCTATTCGCTCACCTAGTTCACTATCCTGCCAATGCAAGATTGTTCCCTGCAGTATAATTGTTAGTGCTGTGTCCTATCTGGTTTTAAATGTAACTGATGGAGCTTGCACCACTTGAGGGATTATACCAGTCTAGTAGAAGATTTCACTGTTGGGAAGCTTTTCCTAATATTTAGCCCAGGATTTCTCCACCCCCCCCCCCAATTTCATCCCATTATTCCTAGTTATGCAGTCTTTCCTCCAATACCATCCTAAAATGGGTTTTCTCCCCTGGTGTTTACACATTGAAATAACTGTTGACAGTTATATCTGTGTTACGCATCCTTGAACCATGTTATAGCTATCTCATTATTTTAATCTTTCTTGATAAATTAATCCCTCTGGGCCTGTAATCATTGCTGTTGATTTCCTTTGAAGTCCCTTCAGTTTGTGTACAGTACATAACTGTCAATGTATCAGAACTCACTTTGTCTTTCTAGATCTGGAATGTCTGTAGCATACTAATTTTTATTGATAAATAGGGGAATTTCTAATGCTGTAAACACATGGTCTCAAAGAATCTAATTTTGGATGAATATCCTACTGTTCTTGCATCTTTGAGCCTAATTCTTTTTCCTGTAGACAATTCATTTACTTAAAGCTTTAATCAGATGCAGCATCTGTTTTTCATTCCTGCTTTTACCAATTTTATAGCTTAGTTGAAATTGTTCAAGTGACTTGGCCATATGTCTGGGTCTCAGTATCACAGTCCTACTCAGGCAAATCATTGACTTCATAGTTCTCATCTTGTGTTTATTGCTTTTTTTGATGATTGTTCCTTCTAGAATATTTTTGGGCATCTCCTCGGATAGTCTTTGCCTTGCTGGCTGACTTGTTCAGGGTTTTTTTAAAAAACATTTTCTTATTCTTTTGAGATGATCCTTTTTTGAGTTGCTGGGGTTGAGCTGTAATGATTGGTTTGTCATGTTTGTACCTCCTGCTGCTATACTAGGATTTACTTTATATGCAGAAGGAAGTAATCTCTAGGTTATTGAGGTTGGGTCTTTTGAGGTTAGGCTAACAGTTTTTCTTGCTGAATATATTTATTACTTGTAAGGAAATTGCTGGTCGCTATATGTGGCATTGGGTATCTAGGTAGTGGTTCTACTTGGCCTTCCCTCTTGTCTTTTGATTTATAGCAGCAACAGTCATTCTGTGCAGGAGACAATCTAAGTAAACAAAGAATGTGTTATCCAGCTCAACCTTTTCCTCCTGATAACCTACCAGCTTTTCTCCTTGTAGTTCTAGGCTCCTGCCATGACATAGGTCATGCTTGTGTCAGCCTTTTGCTGTGAGAAGAAAGCATACCTAGGGCAATATGTACTGGATTTCATCCTAACGGAGGACATGTTTTACATGATACTCCCATTTTTGGTGTACATTATTCGGATTCTGAGAGTTTTAAATCTGCTCCTAACCTTGGGACATTACTTAATATCACTTTGTGTTACCCAGCCGTTTAATGCTTTCATGCTTCAATCGTTCAGTCCAGTGTTTCCCAAAGAGTGGTTGTTGTGGTTTCTACCTTTCTAGTATGGTGCATATTTTTGAGATAAAGGAATGGCAGCATTCATAGAATTCTCTGGTGAAAACACTGTAGTGTTGCAACATATTACATACCAAAATTGTCAACATCTGATTTGTGCTGGTTAGCTTTGGGTGGACACAAAAGTCAGCTGATACTATTTCTGTTCAGTGGTGGGATGAGAGTAACCCTTAAATCTTGTTTCCAATGTGAATGCTCTTGTTACAAGTTCTAAAATCAGTTTTCAGGAATATTTTTAAACATTTGCTTAAAACTGGTTGTTTCTGCACTCATTCCCGACAGCAAACTTATCTGGAGTATATGTGGTAAGCAAATACAAAAATGGGGTTAAAGATAATTTTTTTATTCAGAGCAAATATTTGAGGGGAAATTTGTGGCTTCAAAAAAAATTATCTGGGTTATATCAATTTGTTTAGCAGGAGGTAGTTTTCTAGAAGATTTTCAGCAATGTTCTAGTTTGTGAGGATCTCACACCAATATGTCTTGGGGACAGTCTTCTGAAATTGGTACAGATCCACACAATATTTTCATGATTTTAAAAATTAGACTATGTACAATATTCTATGGTATAATCTATGAGATAAATCTTATACTTTTTTTCAATTTTAAAATGTTTTCATTTGCCTAGCTGAAATAGAGAAGTAGACATGTTTGTTTTTGAATTGTGGAATCTGTTGAACAGCGTAAAATGTGAATGAAGAAGACTTACTTCTGCACTAGCATGTGCACTCAGATATATGTGCATGCATAGACTCATTCAGTTCTCCTCTACATCGGTTGGAGTGCATTCATATCAGACACACCTTTAAAAAGGAACATAATCTTCTGCCTATACTCTTCTAGCTATTCCCTGGGAACATATTGGGCAGTCATGGACAGAGGGATTCTGACCTCTGAGCATGGAGGATGATGAGGAGGAGATGAGTTAGGTAGGAAAGGACTCCTTCACAAATGTTTTCCATTAAACATGGCAGGGCACATGGTACCCTCCTCTATTATTTGCAGAGGGAGCAATGTGAGGCAGGCAGACAGACTTCAAAATTTGCATCCAGAGATGGCAAATGTCTCACCACTTTGTTAATGGTTTTGTGGGTTAAAGCAAGGGCAGCAGCTACTTTCCAAGGCATGCTCTCCTGTGTAACTAACATATTTAACAGAAGTAGAAATCTTCTTAATACATCAGCAGTAACTCCCTCTGTCCTGGGTCCCCGTGGAGGGGTGGTGGGTTCACCTTTCAAATTAGAACAGAAAGTGGAGAGTTTTGAGGTGGTTCTCAGATCCTATGGGAGTTTGTTCCAGATCCTTGAGCTGGCCTCTGAAAGATCTCTGTCTCCAGCACAAGATTAGCTTTGCCTGTGCGGTGAATGACTCAATTGTGCCTTAGGAGCAGAGTTGTAAAGCACAATCCTCATATCGAAGCTTTAGGCAATCTTTTAGGTAGGCTAGACACGTGCCATTGAGCACTTTAAGGACTAGGACAAAGACCTTGATTTCGACTTTGTTCTATGGGAAGCCAGTGCAGAGTGGAGGACAGGTTTTGTGTATTCACAATAGCCTGTACTGTTCAAGAGATGCGCAGCATGGCTACTGGGATGATTGCGCTGCCATCAGGGAAGGGAGCGAGAAATATAAAGGAGCAGGCCTTTTTTGTTGGGTTGGCTTCACCCTTGTGGGATTGTTCTCTTTATTTGAAGGCAACATGATTTACCACTTTTGTGGCCTGTCAGATCCATCCTTTTTAAAAGGAGAATTAGGCTGAAATTCTCCAAGTTTAAATATGTAGGGTTGGGGGGTTTTTTTGTTTTTTTTTCTGACTTTTTACCTGCCTGTGGGATTTGACCAAGGAATCAAAGTAATTGCACATGTAATTTCACTGTACACTGAAATAAAAATGGACTCAAATAGCAATGGCACCTTCCAAGCTTGCACTTTAAATTTACTGAAATGATGAAAATTACACTCTCTCTCAGAATGTATTAGTTATTTATCATAATACTTTTTCTTATAGTAGCTCTTTAAAAATGAGGCAGAGCAGGTACTTGAAACTGCATCATCCACTTCCCAGGTGAGGACCCTGACCACCAGGTTATTGGTGGGGCTTTGCTCTTGCTCAGACATTCCATCTTGGGCCTGTGAAACCTTTCCCAACAAAAGTTTCATTGAAACCAATACATTCCCTCAAAAGGATTCAGTTTCAACAAATCATCATTTTCTGTCAAAAAAATTCCCTAGCAGCTTGCATCAGACCTATACTTGACATTAGCAGATAGGCCTTTTGGTTTGGTTTGAATCCAAATGTAATTTAGGAAATAATTGTATAATATTCCACTACATATTTATATGCTACTTTTCCTTAACTACATAATTATGCCATAAATGTTTTTATACAATTTGCATTAAGTATTATTTAAATACTACCCACTATGCATGTGGGTCTTGGTTTATTAACTAAAATGTTGAGGTTTCGTGGGAAGCAAATGTATTTGGTGGGTTGGCCTACTGCCGAAATTTCATCAGAAAACAAAAAGGCACATATGGTGGAATATCTCTTTGGCACAACCACAGTTAGCATTCCCCACAAGCCACCTCCAAAAATTAAATAACTATACATTTCAGGGAATGCTGCAGGGAGTGTGAATGTAGTCTTTTGGAGACTTTCTGTGCTTGTTAGCCGTGCTTTTCAATTAAAAAAAATCTTTGTATCTACTGACTGACTGAGGCCATTTCTACTGACAATCAGGAAAAGCTGCTTATAAAATATTTGACCTTTGCATCTTACTGGTAGGCTAAGTATACCCTGTAAAGGTTGGGTCTTTAAGGCTTCACCTGGCGTGCAATAGGATTGCATTTATCAATCATCTGAGGAATAGCCTCTCTTCCTGTTAGAATGTTGGCAGGATTGCCTGAACACGCAGAGCAGAATCAGCCTCTAGTTTCACTGTAGGCTGGTTGGGTTGGGTAAAATTTAGGATTCTACTCAAATAAAGTGGACGTATGGAATGCCTGATCTTGTCTTCTCTGGCTTCTGAAGAAGGAGAAATATAATCATTGCATATGATATATATAAATTGCAGTGCTACTGAACAGGCAATCATAATAATATGTGTTCATTCTGAAGCATATTTACATGAGAAAATGATCTATAACGCAAATTGTAATTTATAATCAATAGGTATTTTCTTTTCAAGGTTAACTCATTAAATAAAAAATAGACTACTTTAAATAACTGATTTCATGGATATAATCTCCTCTAAGTTCTGTATATTGACATTAACATTTGCAGAATGCTTTTATTGAAAAGCCTGTATTTTTGTTGAAAAGCCTAGTTGCTTTAATATTGAACTATTGATATTAGTGCAACAGAATAGGTAGATGATCTTGCCTGCAGTGTTGGGAGCATATTGTTTCGTGCACTGTAATCTATTAAAGTAATTGTTTTCTTGCTCTGTGAAGTACATATACTCTATTTGTCTGGGAGAGCAATATTTCTGCTTGTAATCCCTGTGTCAAGGAAGCTGAGTATAACACTGGAGAGAACTGGGTAAGCAACTATGGAGGCTAACAAATTGCCTGTATTTTTCATAGATTCATAGTTTACAAGGCCAAAAGGGACAATTGTGATCATCTGGCCTGACCTCCTGTATCACACAGACTGTAGAACTTTCCCAAAATAATTCCAATCTTGATTTTAAAATCACCAGTGATGGAGAATCCACCATGACCTTTGGTAAATTGTTCAAATGGTTAATTACTCCCACTGTTAAAAATTTCTATCTTATTTCCAGTTTGAATTTGTTGAGCTTCATCTTTCAGCCCTTGGATAGTGTTACATCCTTTCCTTAACCTTCTCTTTGTTAAGCTAAATAGATTGAGCTCCTTGAATCTATCACTATACGGCATGTTTTTAAATTCTTTAATCATTCTTGTGATTCTTGTTCATTCTTTTATGAACCCTCTTCAATTTATGAACATCCTTCTTGAATTGTGGACACCAGAATTGGATGGAGTATTCCAGCAGCAGTTCCGCTAGTGTCAAATACGGAATTAAAACAACCTCTCTACTCCTACTCAGGATTCCCCTGTTTATGCATCCAAGGATCGCATTAGCCCTTTTGGCCACAGTGTTTCAGTAGGAGCTGATTATTCACCACGGCCATCCAATCTTTTCAGTCACTGCTTCTCTGGATAGAGTCCCCCATCCTGGAAGTATGGCTTACATTCTTTATTCCTAGATATATATATTTACATTTAGCTGTATTAAAATACATATTGTTTTCTTGTGCCCAGTTTACCAAGCAATCCCCACCTCTCCTTCTAAATGGAAAAGTACCAGATTTAAGATGGATTTCATTATCAGGTGACATGTCACTGTAAGATAGGGTTACCATATGTTGTGCCTCCAAATGGAGGACACTCCACGGGGCCCCGGCCCCGCCCCGGCCCCGCCCACGCCCCTGCCCCAACTCCGCCCACTCCCCAAAGTCTCCGCCCCCTCCCCTGCTTCCCGCGAACATTTAATTCGCGGGAAGCCTGAAGCAGGTAAGGGGGAGTGTGGGGGGAGGAGGCGCGGCCCAGGCTGGCCCCCCCGGCGGCTCCAGCCTGGGTCGGCTCGGCCCCCGGGGTGCCGGCCCCGGCCCGCCCAGCACTGCCGGCCCCCGGCGGCCCGGCGCACCCCCCGG
>NW_020664562.1:37606826-37630128 GCF_002925995.2 Terrapene triunguis | reverse complement strand
ACATGAATATATTGTCTCATACTATAGAATTAGAATTTATAATCCCTGTTCCATGATGAGATATTTTTGAGCTATAATGTAACTTAATTAAAACTATCTTTAGATAGGTTTTTTCCCCTCAAAAAGTGTTTTATCAAAAAAATCCAATTTAAATAAAAAAAAATCTGATATATTTTTTAAATCATTGGTTTTTATCCTCCCTGCATAACAAGAACCAATGGCTGAAAGCTGAAGCCAGACAAATTTGAAATGGAAATCAATCACACGTTTTTAACAGTGAGGGTGGATAACCATTGGAACATACTACCAAGGGAAATGGTGGGTTCTTCCATCTCTTGATGTCATCGGATCAAGACTGAATGTCTTTCTGGCAGCTACGCTTTATCCAAACGCAAGTTACTGGGCTCCATACAGGGGTAAGTGGGTGAAATTTAACAGCCTGTGATATACATGAGGTCAGATTAGATGATCTAACAGTGCCTTCTGGCCTTCAACTCTATGAAACGATGAGTGAACATGAGCAAATGAAATAGTAATAATTAAAATAATCGTATGCAGCAATAGTAGCAATAGAATCCAGGCCTGGTCTTTGGTGTAGCCAGAGCATTCCAGAATCTCACTTGTGCACCCGCTACAGTCACAGTAGCAATGATGAAGAAATTAAAAGGGAATAACCTAGGCTAGAGTAGATAGTAGTAGTAACTGCAGCTATTGTAGCTGTTGTTTTATCAAGGCAGAGTTCCACAGATGTCTTGGTTATTAAAGCAAGTTACAATGTAATATGTGTATTAAAATAGGAATGGAAATAAAACATAGGGGGTTACTCTTATCTACCCAGAGCCAATTTGATATCTATAAAAAAGCAGCTGAATACAAACCTTGCTTAGCTACGTGAAGAAAAAAGAAATGAGAGACAGACCCGGATCTGGTAACTGCCACTGTTAGTAGTAAATGTGCTCTTCCCCACAGATCCTTTTCCTCAATCCCCCCTCCCTGATAACTTAAAGTTAGTGACTCAAATGTCTATCTACCACACAAAAGCAGCATGTACTTTGTCAAAAGAAGTTGGCTGGTGTACAATGCTGTGAAAATGGGGGAATGTTCCATCCTTATTACTACTTTTCTCCCTGTCCTTTTTCCTAAGAGTCTCTAAACTATTGGTCCCACTACATTCTTGCAGTTACCTGTGTTCAGTGCTTCCATTGCAGCAGGTTCTTGTTTGTTGTACTTAAAGTAAATCTCTCTCTGTGTAGGGGCAAGTCAGCTTGCAATCACTGTTGCATCTAGTGCACTAAACTCAAGCTAAGTATAGACACTACTTTGGGGGCAGATTGATGATGTATAGTTACAAGAACGATAGCACAGGCCACAAATTCCACCTTACTTACCAGTTCAGTAGCACTCCAGTGTTGCCAGATGTGACATAGGCATCATGAAGATAACCTTCCATGTTCTATGTTGTCATTGCCCATGCAGATTCATTTTGCTGTGGTGCACCATGCATGAGTCCAAAATCCTCCAAGTTTCCTAAATGGACTCTTTGTAAATTGTTGCTGTCAAATTCATTGTTGCAGCTGAGACCACCATTACCTCTCTATACTAACTGCAGTGTGCCATGAACTAGACTTCATAACACTCTACCCATGATGTCAGTCTATCTTCCCCAGTTGAAACCTAGTTCCTTTCTACAGAGGAAGGAAGTGTCCATGTTATTTTTGAACTGTAGATCCAAGAGCATGGAGAGATGAGCATGTTTGATTAGAATGTGCAAGTCACTTTACAATATCTACTGTAAACCAATGATTGTGAACAAACTTTGTCTTCTGCCTTAATGGGTTTCCGTACTTTTTTTTTCTCCTGCAGACAGATAAGTGGTCTGACTTGTTTTGGTCTTTATGGTTCACCACTTTGATTGCATTCTCAAGTAACAACAAGAGAATGACTGATTCAGACCAGTGTCCCCAGTGAAAGCCCTGTTTGGTATTATAAAATGCTTGGATTACTGTGTTGTAATCAGTTTTCAGAGTAGCAGCCGTGTTAGTCTGTATCGCAAAAAGAACAGGAGTACTTGTGGCACCTTAGAGACTAACAAATTTATTTGAGCATAAGCTTTCGTGGGCTACAGCCTACTTCATCGGATGCATGTAGTGGAAAATACAGTAGGCAGATTTTCCACTACACATATATATATACACACACACACACAGAGAACATGAAACAATGGGTGTAACTATACACACTATAAGGAGAGTGATCAGTTAAGGTGAGCTATTATCAGCAGGAGAGAAAAAGAACTGTTTGTAGTGGTAATGAAAATGGCCCATTTCCAACAATTGACAAGGAGATATGAGGAACTGTAGGGGCGGGGGGGAAATAGTTTTGTAACAGTGTTGTAATCATACAACCACTTCCAGCATGTGCCAAGTAAAATTCTACTGTCACCACCTTCAGTTGGAGACAGGGAAAACCACTCTGCATGTACAGTTCTTTGAGGCGATTATATGCCAAGTAGGAGCTGTTAGTGTCCATAGATTTTTACGGGGTCATGAACATTCTCTCTGCAGTTCCCCCTCCACCCCCACCCCAACCTGTTTCCCTCAGGAACTTCCTCACAAGTAAATTCAAGCAGTTTGTAAAACAGGGTATGTGGACAAACCTTCCATCATGCATCACATTGTCTCTCTGTGCTCCCATCCCATGGGAGAAGGAAAGGAGCTGGTCAGCTTCACATCTGCCACTGCCTCCAAGGTCTGTGGAAAAAATACAATGGCATTTGGTAATTGATTCTATAATATCAACATTTTATCATCTGGGTCAGCAAGAGTCAGGAGGGGCAAGGGTGGGTGAATTGCCACTGTAGATTACAAAAGAGTGGACCCATTCAGTTACATTTAGAAGCCTTTTATGTATAATTGCATAGTCATGAATATGTGTACATGGGGTTGGTCACACAGTTGAGCAGTTACTTCCATATATTAGTAATGTACAATATGCCATTATTAAAGAAAATATTACACAATTATCTGGTTTTATACCTTTATACAAGAGTAATGAGCTGCTGCAGAAAGCAAAAGTATATATTTGGATCTTAACATGAGTTTGCAAAAGGAAAATAAATTGGTAACTGAGTATTTAATCCCTTACATTACATCCAGTTTGTATATATAATATGATTTAATTCTGAACTAAATACATTGTAATGCTGCCCTATCTATTGTTCTTGTAAAGAGGTGAGTTTGCGTAATATATCTCACATAAAGTGAATAGGCAAAGTACCTTGCAAAACTCTGACACTAACTGTTTAATGAGACAATTCTATTACATATCGGACAGGTCTAAAGTTGACAAACTGAAATATAACACTATATTTTCCCACAGAATTTTTCACCAAGTGTATGTGCTTTGCTTTTCCTATTTCCATTCTGGTGGATAATTCCAGTTAGTTGCATCTCTCTCTGAAGCTTGTTACAATTCACCTCTGAGCAGTTAGATAAAAATATTGTTTTGATTACAGTGAATATACAGTGAGAGAGGTTTATCGATATGCATTCAGATTCTGTTTGCATTCTACACTAAAAATAAAAAAAATCCTAATACTTTTTGACAGTTATTTGTCATTGTTTCAAATGGGTTCATAAATGATTAATCATGGACTTGTGTGGAATATGGTAAAACCCTGGCCCCAATGAAGTCAATGGCAAAACTCCATTGACTTCAGTGGGACCAGGATATCATCCATAGTCTTCTTTATGGTTATCACTAAAGTACATATCTTCATTATTATAATTCTTTCCTTGAGTTTTTTTCTTTTTGAATTATGACATTGACTAAGGGGTGACTCTGTAAGGCACACTTTATAGAAGGTTAATTACACTGATATGGAAGTACCTTATTCCAAAGGTTCTGGACACATGTGTATATATAATCTACCTACATTTTAAAATAATATAGCATTGCATCTCCTAATAAGCTTTTCATTTGTTTATGTTGCACTGTGCCTACCTTACTGAAGACCTATATAAATGTATTCCCTTAGGCATCGGCTGGATTAATAGATTTCTTGTCTGTTTATTTTTGCTCTTGCACAGCACAGTGTGCCCAGTTCAAACCATCCTTTTTATCATTTACAGTTACATTTTACGTATTTTATTATGAACACACTTGTGTCATTTACTCTTATATTAATGGCTGTTTCGTTTCATCTGACACTATGAATGTTTATCGTTCCTAAGATTTTGTTCTGTAAATTAAGCCACACAGCTTTTCAATAAAAAAATTAAAACTTAATTTCTAATAATTAAATATTTTACAAATGTTCCCTCTTGTAAAATATTTATAATTCCTCCTAGCTTTAAATACTCTTCCCACACTTCTATAGCCCATTTATATTAATGGGACGTACAAACTCCTAGGGAAGTATAGGCTCTTAAATGGAGGATCACATCAAAGGAATATAGGAAGCAGAGGCGATCAAATTGTAGGTGCTCCTTACAATGTAATGTTTGATAGGGTGTTATGTAAAGAAATGCATGTGAGGTTTTTGGGCAAGTTGCTGAATGCAATCAAATCGCACAGAAGTCAATGAAAGTTGAAGGAGCTCAGCACCTGACCAGATCAGCTCATTACCAAGAAAGCGATAATAAAGCAGCAAGGACAGTGCATCACAAGATTGGGTTTAATTGGTTTTGGTTATTGTAGTTTAGTTATTTATAATAGTTTAATAACGTACTCATAAATGTTCTTTAATTGCTCACTCATGGGACCTGACAAAAAGTGAGTGTTTTTCTAATGAAGGGGTAGTATAATTGTAACCATTACAATGGAGGTGGCTGTCACTGAAGGAAGGATTTTGCCTAATAAAACGATCTCTTATTTAGGTGTCACTGTATATTTTGTAAAAACAATAATGATGTGCTAAAAATGGGTGACCCTACCATTGTGCTCTGCCATTAAATCTTTGCCGACTCATGAATAGAGACCCTTATTTTGGAACAAATTATAAGGTGTGCAGGTTGGTAGGGTTCTGCTGTCTTTATATATAGTAAAGTATGTGTATTACATAGTACGAACCAATCAAGAATGATAGAAAATGATGGAGCACTCCTGTGTAGCATTTGTAATGGAAAAAATAATTCTAGGTATTAATATACTTTTTTTTTTTTAAGAATGGATTATGATTTGTTCCTTTTTCATATGATTAAATCCACTTCTGGGAGCAACTTCTGAATGACTCTCATCGTTACCATGAAGCTTTTCTTACCCCATTAGGAGAAATGTTCAGGTGACCTAAAGCTGTGTGGAGGAAGGGGTTTCCATTACTATTGGAAATACTTTAGAAGAGACTTAAGTTGATTTAAAACTATATTTTTATTTTCCTCTTATAGACCTCACTTAGGGTTTGTATGTTATTAAACAGAAAGTGGAATGTAGTGTCCATTCATAGGGCCTTACAGTATATTAATCACAAAGAAGAAATAAAAGGCAGTAATCGCTACTGGGAAATGTGAGGGGGGGTGAGCCCCACACAGGTGAACAAAGGGTTAACATAACAGAAATCTGAGAAGTCAATTAGGCCACCTTGCTGCCACCTGAAGGGTGTTAGACGACCCAGCTGTGGAGGAGCTGGGCCTTCTTCATAAAGGAAGGAAATGAAAGCTACTGGGGAAGTCCTGGAAAGGGATCCAGAGAAGAGATGTCGAGGAGAAAAACGGTTAGTGTTCCCTCACTCTTGGAAAGGAACTATGGAGAAGCTGTAGGAGAGACATTAGCCCTGGTAGTAGGCCCTGGGAAAGGGGCAAATGTTCCAGTGTGGTAGCCATGGGTTTGGCGTTCTGCAACAGGAACAGGCAGTTGGGGAGATCACAGTGAGACTAAATACTCAAGCTTGGATGCATGGAGGTTGCTTTAGTTGGGTTTGTTTTGTTTGGGGATTTTGTCATTCTGTTGGGGAAAGCCAGGGAACCTGCTGCTCTGAGAGAAGAGTGGGACTGCAGGGGAGTGAATGCTGTTTGTATGGGACATGGATATCCCAGAAGGGTTGAGACTTTAAAATGATCTGGATGGAGGGCAAAGTCATGAGAAGAAGCAGAGCACTGCAGAGCCAAAGCACTTGTCAGCAGAGGGTGCTAGATGCGGAGAGTCTTCTATGCCCAGCCATGATGTTTAGTGCCAGAGTTGAGGCCACTCTTTTACAGGAGAATGTTGTGGGGAGGCTGTTATCGCAGCTGGGACATGGGAAGTGGAAATCCAGAAGGGTTGCTGTTGCATTGAGACAGGGAAGAAGTGGTCTGAGACAGGACAGGAAGCTGCAAGATTGCAGAGGACTTTGGCCAAAGCAAGAAATTGACTGGAGTGTGATCAGGTGAGAACACATATGGTTGCAGAAAATGGGTTTTGCTAAGCTTTCCCTGGTTCTTTGCCTATATGTACCAAATCAAACACCAATACACATGCAGAAAGGGGTATTTATAGATGTTACAGTTTTATATGGAACACTCTCAGGCCATTTGTACATGATCCACTCCAAAAAAATTAGAACATAAGAACGGCCGTACTGGGTAAGACCAAAGGTCCATCTAGCCCAGTATCCTGTCTACCGACAGTGGCCAATGCCAGGTGCCCCAGAGGGAGTGAATCTAACAGGTAATGATCAAGTGATCTCTCTCCTGCCATCCATCTCCACCCTCTGACAAACAGAGGCTAGGGACACCATTCCTTACCCATCCTGGGTAATAGCCATTAATGGACTTAACCTCCATGAATTTATCCAGTTCTCTTTTAAACGCTGTTATAGTCCTAGCCTTCACAACCTCCTCAGGTAAGGAGTTCCACAAGTTGACTGTACGCTGTGTGAAGAAGAACTTCCTTTTATTTGTTTTAAACCTGCTGCCTATTAATTTGATTTGGTGACCCCTAGTTCTTGTATTATGGGAATAAGTAAATAACTTTTCCTTATCTACTTTCTCCACATCACTCACAATTTTATATACCTCTATCATATCCCCCCTTAGTGTCCTCTTTTCCAAGCTGAAAAGTCCTAGCCTCTTTAATCTCTCCTCATATGGGACCCATTCCAAACCCCTAATCATTTTAGTTGCCCTTCTCTGAACCTTTTCTAGTGCCAGTATATCTTTTTTGAGATGAGGAGACCACATCTGTATGCAATATTCAAGGTGTGGGCGTACCATCGATTTATATAAGGGAAATAATATATTCTCCATCTTATTCTCTATCCCCTTTTTAATGATTCCTAACATCCTGTTTGCTTTTTTGACCGCCTCTGCACGCTGCGTGGACATCTTCAGAGAACTATCCACGATGACTCCAAGATTTTTTTTCTGATTTGTTGTAGCTAAATTAGCCTCCATCATATTGTATGTATAGTTGGGGTTATTTTTTCCCAGGTGCATTACTTTACATTTATCCACATTAAATTTCATTTGCCATTTTGTTGCCCAATCACTTAGTTTTGTGAGATCTTTTTGAAGTTCTTCACAGTCTGCTTTGGTCTTAACTATCTTGAGTAGTTTAGTATCATCTGCAAACTTTGCCGCCTCACTTTTTACCCCTTTCTCCAGATCATTTATGAATAAGTTGAATAGGATTGGTCCTAGGACTGACCCTTGGGGAACACCACTAGTTACCCCTCTCCATTCTGAGAATTTACCATTAATTCCTACCCTTTGTTCCCTGTCTTTTAACCAGTTCTCAATCCATGAAAGGACCTTCCCTTTTATCCCATGACAACTTAATTTACGTAAGAGCCTTTGGTGAGGGACCTTGTCAAAGGCTTTCTGGAAATCTAAGTACACTATGTCCACTGGATCCCCCTTGTCCACATGTTTGTTGACCCCTTCAAAGGACTCTAATAGATTAGTAAGACACGATTTCCCTTTACAGAAACCATGTTGACTTTTGCCCAACAATTTATGTTCTTCTATGTGTTTGACAATTTTATTCTTTACTATAGTTTGGACTAATTTGCCCAGTACCGACGTTAGACTTACCGGTCTGTAATTGCTGGGATCACCTCTAGAGCCCTTTTTAAATATTGGCGTTACATTTGCTATCTTCCAGTCGTTGGGTACAGAAGCCGATTTAAAGGACAGGTTACAAATCCTAGTTAATAGTTCCGCAATTTCACATTTAAGTTCTTTCAGAACTCTTGGATGAATGCCATCTGGTCCTGGTGACTTGTTAATGTTAAGTTTATCAATTAATTCCAAAACCTCCTCTAGTGACACTTCAATCTGTGACAGTTCCTCAGATTTGTCACCTACAAAAGCCGGCTCAGGTTTGGGAATCTCCCTAACATCCTCAGCCGTGAAGACTGAAGCAAAGAATTTTAGTTTCTCCGCAATGACTTTATCGTCTTTAAGCGCTCCTTTTCTGTCTCGATCATCGAGGGGCCTGGTTGTTTAGCAGGCTTCCTGCTTCTGATGTACTTAAAAAACATTTTGTTATTACCTTTTGAGTTTTTGGCTAGGCGTTCTTCAAACTCCTCTTTCGCTTTTCTTATTACATTTTTACACTTAATTTGGCAGTGTTTATGCTCCTTTCTATTTACCTTGCTAGGATTTGACTTCCACTTTTTAAAGGAAAAATTCCATGCGTAAGTGGGAGAATACACTTTAGAAAACACTAAATGGCAGAGGCTGGCAAGGGGAAAAAAATGCCCACCTATAAAAAATGTTGCAGATGCTTCTTCAGTGTCACCTCACACTTTTACACTTGTTGAATGAAATGCCCAAATATATTCTTGCACAAAATTCAGCAGCAGAAGATTGTGACTTGTAACAAGATTGTTTAAGTAACTTCTAATGGTCTCCGTTTCATGCAGACTTTTCCCATGGAGTGGCGTCTTACTCTGAGTAAAGGTGGCAAAATTTAGCCCTGAGATATGTTTTATTGTAAATACTAATATTGTAAATGTGGATGTATTGAAAAACAACTAGATGATGTGGCTAGAATGTCTTTCTCTCCTTAATGGAATATTGCAGAGGTGGCCAAACTTAATGACCCTCAGAACTGCATATGATAATCTTCAGAAGTTCGAGAGCCAGGCACACCTGCCAGGGCTCAGGGCTTCTAAAGCCCTGAGCCCCCTGGCAGGTGCCTCCCATGGGGCTGAAACCCCAGACCCCACTTTCCACAGGGCAGAAGTCCCTAGCCCCACCATTCCACTGCAGGGCAGAAGCCCTGAGTCGTGTCTCCCCCCCCACCCCGAGTCTGGTAAGTGGAGAAAGGGGCGCACCACGAGCCGCATTTTAACTGTAAAAGAGCCGCATGTGACTCGCAAGCCACAGTTTGGCCACCCCTGGAATATTGCTTTTCTCCTTTTTGTTTTGTTTTGTTTTGTTTCAGAAGGAAGAGATAGAACTTGTTTTTAAAGCAGTTAATTGTATGATACTGAAAAGTATTATCCAAAAGTTACATATGTACTAAAAAGTGCTCATTTGCATACCACAGTGTTTAAGAAGAGGATGAGAATAAAACTGTTAAGAAAATAAAAACATTTAGGGAAACAATCAAAGTATAAAAAACTCTTGGAATCTTTGTCAAGTACTCAAATACCCTGTGTGATGGATGATATTAAATACAGCTAATAGTTTTGTTGAGCAGAAGGCCAGAAATGCACGAGGACCCGAACCTGCATGAATAAGTACTATTGGCCAAATTCTTAATTGGTAGAACCCATTACTTCAGTGGGGTTACATCAGTAGAGGTTTTGGCCCTACAAATTATTAGCAGCCCTATTGAGAACATTTTCAGTGTTAGGATTGGACTTGAAACCAATTTTGAAATTTAACAACTAGATAATTATCAGCAAGAAATCAGAGGGTCTCTCTGCCTGGGAATGTGTCTCCTCCCTGCATTTAGGCAAAGTGTCCTTCCTTATTCCTTCTGCCTGTTCCTCCCCTGGGCTAGGCAAAGGGGTTTTCGGGGTGCACACTTTCCCACTGCGGGTTACCACATTAAGAACTTTAGACACAGATATATCATTTATAACCAAAATGTCTGCTGGAATACCACCCCAGATTCCCACTTTCAAATCATATTTTGTTCCCTTCCACTTCTCGATTTTTCTGGATTTCAAGGAAGCCCTAACAAGCTTTATAATCACTGGGAAGTGAGGTGACATTTGAAAATAAGCTGCATTGGGTAAAAGTCCATAAAAATGTAATTTGGTACTTTGTACTGTCTGCCTCAAGAACACCAAGTTCTTTTAGCTGCCTAAAGTTGCCTAAAATACAAAGAGAAGTAGTATAAAAACATAGTGGGAAGAAAGTTCGGCAAATTAAAGCAGTAATAAGACATCTTCTATTAACCTGACATGCTGAAGAATCAGTAAGGATATCTTCTAAGACTATTGTTTGAAATGTTTTCCACTGATCAAAAAAGAAAAACTGGCCTAACTTTGCCCTGTGCAATAATATTTGAAAAATAATTAGTTCTCAAGCATGTTGGTGCTATATCAAATGTGATAACCAGATTGACTGATGTAATTTCAGCTGTAAAGTCCTTCCATTGATCCAATAAAATGCAACATTTGATTTTCATGGTTGTCAGTTTCTCATTATTCTAAGAATAATGGTGGAGAAAAATGATAGTCTGATAATGGGAGGCGACTATTGTGTCAAGAAAATGTCTGAAATTCCACAATTTAATTAATGTCTTCTCCTGTAAAAGACATGAGGTAGGAGTGATCAACTACAGAACTCTCATCTGAAAATAGATAATAGGGTAATAGTGTTTGGAATAGATAGCAAAGGAAGAGCAAGATTCTAAGAGATAATTAAATGTTAAGAAAAAGAGCTGCATGCTCAACAAAATCAGTGAAAGAGTGACCACAAAAACCCTCAAATTGAGGGTGACCTATAGGTAATACACCAGAGAACATTTTTGAAAGTCCAAAAAATTATATAAAAAAGAATACAAACAGCAGATATTGGGAAAAAAATACTGACAAATGAAGTAAGTGTGATTTCTGAGTAAGGTCTGCCTAAATCTTGTACTCAACTATTAAGTTGGGTAATGACTCTGCAAGATGACAAACAAATTACTTCACAATTGTAATGGGAAAAAATAGCCAACACAACATGTTTGAATGATGCCTTTCACAGTATATTTCAAAGTGTTCTCCCAAAGTTTACAAAGATGGCTGAGTTCTGATGTTGCAGGGAATGTCCTTTTGCAAGTTCATTTGTGTATGAAGTGAGGACATAGAAGAATTACTAAATAATGGCTGAGTTAATAGAAAAAGTTATTAGAAACTAGGAAACCTACTGAGCTAGAATATCCTTCATAAATGCTGTGTAGCTTTCTTCATAGACAAATGGGACCATAATCAAGCAACTTATTATTTGATGTAAGAAATTCATTTAAAAAAGCATAAAAAAACCTGAGTTGGCATGGGCATGATAATGATAATTGTGAGTATAGTTTTAATAGATTCTAGTCAAATTATTTAATACATTTTTATTGGAGATAAAGGATCCTACCTAAGAAGAGTCTTCTCCATTAATGAACAGGAATGGGAAGTTAGTGAAGAGCTGATGTAGTTGAGAGGGTGAATATGTTCCCGGACTCCTTAGTTACCAAAGAATTTGAATGATATGCTCCTGGGGACTGAAGATATAATATACTGTAGGGGCAAGGTGGGTTGCAACGGTAAGTGTCTCTGAGCTGAATTGTGCCTTCAGTGGTGCATCCTCAACTCCCATTGTTCTCAGTGGAAGTTGTGGGTTCATATCCAAGGCAGAATTTGTGCCTGACTCTGTCACTTTGCCACAGCATAGTCAGGCATATGGACCAGATGTGTTTTTATTCCAGAATTCTGTAAGAGAGAAATAAGAAATCTTCTTGTTCAGATTCTTGTTTTAGTTTGTATACAGATTCTGAGAATTACCAGGAAGCTAATAAATGGCTACTCTATTCCTTGGACCAATCCCTTAGTCCTCATCCACTTACTCAAAAGCACTTTTTTAACTCTATTGTCTAGGAGTCTTCTACAGACCGAGAGACCTTACATAAGATAAGAGGCCTTAGTGCAGACTGTTTGAGTTACCAAGTTAAAGTATAAGTTATAGGGGAGGTTAGACTGTGCTTTCCATTTAACTTTGTCAATCTTACCAGCTTCAGAATTTGAATGTTATGGCATAATATTTAGTACCTACATAATAGTTTCACCTGCCATACATTTCACAGACATAAAGCAAACTTTGGTTAGAGCATTCTTGGAGAGAGGGAAGGCGGGAAGTGGCGTTTTCCCATTTTTACAAGCTGGGCAATTAAGGCACAGAAGTTATTTATTTGTGAAAAACCTCAGAGGGATTCAGTAGCTAGATCAGAACTTGAGAAATCCTGGCTTTCAGTCCTGGGTTCGCACCAATAAACCCTGGCTCTTTCAAATGTCTGAAATAATAATAGTTTCACAAGTGTCTTAGTTATCAAATCACCGATTTATAGAAATGTGCTTCCGTACTTGTGTAGATGGTCTGAGAGTTACAAATACCGGTAAATGAAAGAGACATGCCCACCAACACACCAGCGCCTGATTCTCTATTCGCCCCAATGTCACGTTGGTATAATGCCAGAGACTTCAGTGGGGTTACTTCTAGTTTATATTGGTTTAAGTGAGCAGAGTCTAAAATTTTGCCTAATACAAACAGATTCAATTCCTTTAACATGGGGACCACATCAAGAGCGTGAGGGAGAATGAAGCTACAGTTATACCAGAGGATGAAACCATTCTCTTTCGGGAATAATACAGTATGTATGCTCATAAAAATAAACTCCTATAGAATAAAGGTTATATTTATAGGATGAAAATCAGTGTTCTTTAAACCACTTGTTATGCTGAGACTTTCAGTGATTTTTATCTATATTCTTATACCCTGCTTCTCCCCCCTTATAAAAAATTGAAATTACAAATTATGTTTGCAATGGCAAAGCATCATCAGATTAAAACAGTCTAACAAAAATTGAAAAGGAAAAGAAATGTTCTTTGTGTTATACTTGGGAAAAATTGTTTTTAGAATGGCCAGTGCACTTTTTGGTAATAAATATTGCGATTGAATGGTTTAGAGCTACAGTCTCTTTTTGGTCTGAATTTATCTTTTTGTTCTGTAGCATTATATTAATAATAGTTTGCCCTTCTCTAGTGCCTTACATTCGAGGATCTCTAAGTGCTTTACAAGCATTAGTTAGTTAAGCTTCCCAACTTTCCTGTGAGGTAGGAATTATCCTTCCTTTACAGGGTGTGGGGAGGAGGGGAAATGATAATGGCTCAGCTGTTCAAAGTGATCTATTATATCAGTGGGGAGAGACACGATGCTTTATGCAGCATTGTTGTAACCATGACACTAATGACGTCATCGAATGAAAATAGCACTTGGAACATTTGTGAAACAAAGCTGAAGCAGCTCTGCTTCTCTGTGTGAGGGTCCTTTGCAAAATACTGTGGGAAGGAAATGAATACCGTTAATTTACATATATGTTAACAATCCACTTTAAAATGCTTACTGTTTAAAATATAATAGAAATTTTAGATTGCAATGGCAAACCAATCCACAGCCTCCAGATGCAATTTTCATTTTTCCAAAAGGGAGTGTCTTTTAGTGATCTAGAAGTATTTTGCATTGCAGGCATGCATAGACTTTTCAAATTGCTGACTTCTGCTTGTATATAATTCCAAATAGGGGGTGAGATGTGAGGAGGTGGGAAATATACAGGTTTCTTTTCAGCTTTTCTTGTGAGTGGCAACTCTGCTGATTCAACAGCCTTTGATTGTATTTGTTCCCAGCTTCAACTGAATAAAACTGATGAAAAACAGAGCTGACTGTGTTGTAATGTAGAAACATTTATGCGTTAGAAATATCATTAAAGTGATTTTCACTGTCGCTATAGAACAGAGAGTGAGTTTGTAAATAAACGACGAAACAGAGGCAGTAGAAATAAAGCAGGCTAAAGGTAAAATAGGAAAAGGGTGAAATAATGTCAGAAAAGAGTGAAATGGATTAGAAAAGACAAAAGAGAAGGGAGAACTGGAATGGGAGGGACAGGTTGAAAAGAGACAAAACAAGACAGGACAGAAGAAATTAAGCCATGGGTTGGGCATAGGCTGCAAATGTGTTTGGCTGATTTGATCAGCATCTATGGTTCCCTCTCCTTGTTGCTAGTTTGAACTTTTAATGTTTCAGCCAAGATTTAATTAAGGCACTGCCTTGAGAAAGGGGGTAGAATGGAGGCACACTATCCCAGAAAGAGCTTCAGAAGGTACAGTGTCTCTGAGTTTTCCTGCCAAGCTAGGAAAGCATACCCATAGTGCAATACTTTGAGAGCAAACCATGGATTTCCCTCTCTGGACAATTCCCTTTGTTGGCCAAGGCAGAAGAGAGGATGAAACCGTGACCCCGCTTCCTCCACCCTGCCACTTTTGAGATGGCTTACATGCCTAGAAAGAAGTACAGAATTTGCAGTTGTTGCTGGCATCTGAGCAAAAGGCTCTCTCACACATTACTTGTGCACTGGAATAAGATCCTATCATCATATGACATTAAGAGTCAGATTTGTTGTTGCTGTTTGTTTTTAAAGCAACAATGCGAGAGTTGTCATTTCTGTTGAAAATTTGCCCTAGAATGGTACGAACAAGGAAGGATTATAGGAGAATCCTGATGATATTTGTAATGCAAGCAAAATAAACTTTTATTTGTACTGAAGTCGGTGTAGGAAGTTGCATGCACCAAAGCATGAGAAAGGAATGTAAACAGTATGTTTAGAAAGAGGGGCTTTGTATACTTAAGCCTGACATTACCTCTCTAAAGATTTGCACGGCACATTTTTTCCCCATGAAATGCAAGATTCGTTGATGATTTAGAAAATGAATGAATAGAAAGATTAACGACTAGTTTGGACTTTTCACCTCCTGTTTGAAAAGAATGAATTATTTGACTTCACAGATACATTTTATTCATAGAACTCTTTCCTGCATATAATAAATTGTCATATAGTAAAACTAATTTTAAGGTTTTGGGTTTTTTGGGGGTGGTTGTTTCTGTGTGTGGCTGTGATGAGGGTTAAAAATGAGATAAAAGTTGTGGAGAAGTTATAAAATTATCTATGGCTTTTGGAAAAAAACAATCTTGTAGACGTTGAAAAGTTTGCTTGACTTTTGGGAACAGAGTATTATAGAAGAATTGAAAATATTTTTCTGGAGATGTCTGTGGCCTTTTGGAGCACAGAAACTGGACATATTTTACATTAAACGAAGAAGTTCTATGTAATGGTTGGCATGGCTGGTTATAAGTTAAAGGAGCAATATGGATTTTCTTCCATTAGGCATGCAATGAGAAAACAACAAATCAAGATAATGCTGTGTATTGCTGTACTGTAGTTTGGACTTTTAGAGTTGTCCCAGCCAAATAGATTACTTGGCACAAGGCTTTCCCCATTCATTCAAGGATCCTAGAGCCATCCAAGGCACTACCAAGATCTCAAAGTACTTTAATTGAATGGTATGTATGATTCATCTTCGTCTTTAGCTTGTTCATCCTTAATGAAACACTCTCCAAGTGAGAGGTGGATGAAAATTTCTGGAGTCTGGCTTTATCACCAAAAGAACCTGAGTCAGTTCTGCTGTGGGTCAGTTGGTGAAAGCAGCTTAAACTTGAGACAAAAAGCCTATCTGAATTTAAGGCAGCACTAAGCCCGAGTCATCACTGGAAGAATCAGAGGCACTACCAGTGCTCCTATTCAGTTTCTTGGATCAAAGACACCTCTGCCCATAAATTAGGTTTTCTGGTAACCACTATTCATTTTTCCATCCCTCCCCTTCTGTGCTGCTAAATCCTCAAGCTTTCGTTCAGAGAAAACCATAAGTGTCAGATATTTCTACCCTCGAAAACTGGGAGGAAAGGATAAGAGAAGACTGGAAGAATGAACTCAGAAAACAACTTATTGAGAGAGGCAAAATAAATAACTGCTTATCAGTTCTGGCGCATAGGTTGGCTTACTGTGCACTGACAGCTGCATTTCACATTCCTTTCCACTTAATTTGGGCAGAGAGATTTTTGTTTTTGCATTTGTGTTTTCTGCAGTGCTAGCTTATATTTTCCCACATGCCATATCTATCCAAGTAGGTGAATCAGAAATATAAGTTACAGCATCTGCAATATCAAATTGAAACAGGAAGTAAGCAGCCAGAGTACTCCAGAGACAGAGGGAAAAAAGGAGAAAATGAGACCTAGCCGATGGCTCACAAGTTCAGTGGCAATAGGAGATTGCAAACGAAAATGATGTAGATGCCTCATTGAGACTCGCCTAAGATCCTGAAGGAGCAGGACATGATGCATGTCATCCGGGCTAAAACACTTTGAGCAGTGAAGCACAGTCCCGCCATTGTTAGGTCTGTTGTTCAAGGACTATACAACTCTAGAGCGCAGCTCTGTGGGAAAAGCTCTTAAAAAATAATCTGATACTTGTCATGTTGTTAAATATAATTTTTAAAAAAATGTATTTTAATCTTGACTGGCAAGCATCAGTGAAGACAGCAAGAGATGCTAGAGAAGAATAGCAGGCTCTTCTACATATAGCCCCTCTTACTGTGCAGGCACCTCTGTCTGTCCTTGCAGGGCCCGGTCATTTGCAAAGAGGCCTATAGTGATGAAGTTTACAGCGAAATGGCAAAATTTTCCCATTGGCAAATTAGTGTGGAAATATTAATATGTAATTGCACACATGTTTTTGTTCTTTAAAATCTCACCGTCATTTAACCTGATGCATGGGTCTTAGCATGATGTGTGTATCATGTATGTCCTTGTTTTTTTATGAAAAGTGCTATTCAGGTTTTGAAAACTAAATATAGTTTAAATAAAACTAAATAAATAGAAAAATTAAATATATTCCAAAATGATTGCCAGTGATATGCTACAAGTGTGCTTTGCACTATTCCATCTGCCATCTAGGAAGAGGAAAAGAAACGTAGTAATGTACCTTATTAATGAGAACTTTAAGTAGGCAAGTTCAATTACTTCAAATTAGATTTTTAAAATATCATTTTGGGCTACAAAGGGACAGTTAATTCTTTACACTGTGTATTTGGGCTCCTTGGTAAGAATGCAAACAGATGATCTCTGTCATTGAACCCAAATAACACTTCAGTACCAAATATAGAATGTAGCCTATTCAGATAGGTGGCATCAAGTACTATGTACATCTGGGGATTTTTAGTCTCATAAATAGAGTTTTCCAGGCAATCTTCATTCTTAAGTCAACAGCTAAAATAAAATTTAAAAAAATATAGAATTTCTAGGATGTTGGTTAAACTGTAATGTGATTGCATAAACATCTAGAAATGGAACAGGTTTCCAACATACTTCAAAAATGGTACAGTGTGATGGTTTGAAACACATTCCTTAGTCGAATGAAGTGCAATTGTGTTGTATTGAAGAATACAATATTTGTATTATAAGCCACTGCATACACTTATTCAGTGTTGTAATTATGTCTTGGCCCACCAAATCAGTGCCAGACGATAGCTCAAAAGTCCATTACCTCTTACGATGCCAGATCAGATACAATGGAGATATTCCTCTTCACCTTCATCTCCTCCCCTCCCCCGCCATGCTTTTTGGTAGCTGAATGAGAACACTGATAGTATAAGGATATATTTTGCATTTGGGGCCAGGTCCTCAGCTTGTGTAAATCAGTGTAGCTCCACTGACTTCAATGGAGGTACTTCAATTTGCACCAGCGGAGGATGTGGTCCCATTTCTCCTCATCTTCCAGTGGCAGCATCTTAGCCTAGGACCATTCGTTATGTGTACAAATCATCTTACCATAGAGCAAAACATATATTGCCACAGTGTGAAAAAGTCTCGTTTCTCACCTAAGAAATGCAACTCTAATTATACAAGCTTAAAGTTCTCTGACTCCCTCTCTCCTTGGTTTGATGCAGTCACAATATTGAGCTTTTAGCTAAATCTTTTGGGGTTTTTAATGCTTTTTAAATATACTTTTCATTTTAAAAATAGATTAAGCAGAAATATATAAACATCTTCTAAGTTTTCTTTAGTGTGAAATTATACAAGTGAAAGACAAAGATGTGTTTATCTAATCCTACGATACAGAGGGTGCTGTTAAAAAAATAAACAGTTAGGACCCAATTCTGCTGTCACTAAAGTTAATGAAATAACTCCTTTTAACTTCAATGGGAGCACGATCAAACCTCTCGGAGGGCACAGTATAAATACCGTAGTGCATTATACATTCTAAAGATAGGAAATACCATGGTGAAGTCAATGCTGTGGTATGGTGTTTCTTTTCTTGTTAATTGTGCTCTCTGTAACCTTTTATAGCTGTCAGCTTTTTGTTTGTTTTTTTAATTGAATACGTCTACATTCTGATCAACAGATATTCAGGAAACTCTGCTTAACTATTTTATTAAAATTTCTAAACTATTTTAATGACATTTTAAAGAGCTGTAACATAAATAATTAAAGTTCTAAAATTTGTTTTACTAAATATGCTCTCACGGATTGCTTCAAACATGCTGCTACTTGTGATGCGTGTGTACTTTCATTTTCTATTTTCTTAATTTTTTTCTTCAACTTTAAAAAAAAAAAATTGTGCGAAGTGTCAAATTTCCAGCTTTGGGCCCAATTGTTTCCTCATTTACAGCTGCATAAATCAGGACCAAGTCCCACTGAAGTTAATGGAGTTATACTGGTGCAAAACTAGGGTCAGCCAGAGGATAACTGGGCCTGTGTAGTGTGAAGTACGAAGGTACAATACGGCCATTAGCAGCACAAGCTTTTCCATGCTGCTCTGCCAAGGAGCCCCAACTTTGTGTTGAAAAGGACTCTCTGTCTCAAGGATGATAAAAGTTACTCTCCAGGCCTATTCAGTTCTTTAGCTCTGCTGAATATTCCAACAAATCCAGTTAGTGCCTTTTGTGTGATATGGACTCTTGCCCATTAAGGACTTGATGTAAACCATCCAACTCATTTTATGTAAGCCACCTTAAAGAAGCTAGACTTTATCTAATGTCATGCTGAATTATTTCAGTAAGTGGCCAGTCATCCTGGTGGGCAAACCCTGGATTCAGTCTGCAACATGTACTCTGAGCTAGTGCTGCCTGGGGGACGACAATTCTGTTTTGCAGGAACTTCTGAGGTTTTCAAATTGATTTTTGTTCCGCATGTTCCGCATTGCAACATGCTGTAACCAGCTCTACTCTAAATCTTTATTTGCATTGGCAACAGATTAATACATTATGGAAGGTGAAAGCCCTCAAGGCCTCCTGTTTTCTACAGACCCAATCTGGCAAATACTTATGTATTTGGGTAACTTTATTCAACTAGCAGTCCTTTTGAAACTTACATATTTAACTGTTTGCAGGATCAGGCCCTACAACTGAACCCTTCTTCTGGGTCTCCCAACAAGTTGGTTACTCTATATTTTAAACTCTTCAGAGTAAGGACCATGTTTTCCTGTCTCTTGTACCGTGTCATAACCACTATAGGCTCATAACCCCACATACGCTTTCAGTTAGGGTCAGGTCTGGCATGATTTTGAATATACTTCATGTTTTGAACATCCTTTTCCAACAAATGTTTGCTTCCTTTAAGATGCACAGTATTTATTTTAGTCTAAAATTAGAGAAGAAATCTAGAGTTTTCTTAATGAAAGTATTGCCGTCTAGACCATGTCTACACTATGAGCTAGGAGTAAGATTCCCTTGCTCAAGTACTCATATTTGTGGTAGCTTGATGAGAGCTAGTGAGTGTTTAAATAGCTCTGCAGCCCTGGTAGTGTAGGCAGTGGCCGCAGAGGCACTGCTGAGGCATGCTGAGTACAAACATGCCTGAAAATGGTGGGTATGCACTTGACACACTGCAGCCGTGGCTTCTGTTGCTGCTGCTTCCTATGCTACTGCAGATACTGTACTATTTATGCCCATGCTCGTTCTCATTAAGTATGTGTGCACAAGGAGGAGAATCACGCCCCCTCGCATGCAGTGTAGACATAGCCTGAAACACTTGTATTGCATTTTGAGAAGATGGTCTCTGGGAAAAAAGTCCATAAAAATGTTCAGTATCTTAGTCACTGAAACAATTTATGTCCCTGCCCTCTGCCCTCTTTTTTTGTTGGCATGAATGCTGCATTCCGCACATTGCAATAAGAGTTTGAAAGGGGCAGCATTTACAGCAGCCTATATAGCAAACAAAAGTTGGCTGATGTATTAGGCTTGACAGTGTCTTGCCTTCAGGAGTTGTGTGGTAACTTTATTGTTAAAATAGGTGAAGTGTTATTAAAGCAATATTAGCCTTTTCTACACCCTCAGGTTTTTCACCCTTTAATTTTTCCTTGGCTTTACTTCCTTACACATTAATGTTCACCAGCATCAACATTTGTTAAAGAACAAGTGAGCAGACTTTCACAGATGCTGTCAGTGCAGATTAAAGTAAATAGGCTGGAAGGGTCATTGTAGAAAGGGTACATAAGAATCTTGATTTTTACCAACACCAATCTTATGAATGACCAGTCATACGAACCATTTTTCCCCGACAGAAACCCCCTCCCCATGTGAAAAAAGGTGATGTTGCTGAGGAACAAGTTGACATCCCTTCACATTCCAATGCCTTCAGTGCATTGGAAATCACATTACAGTGGTTTTAAGGACAGGAAGAAAGTAATGCGGTGCACCATACTGCGACTTTTGCACTGTATCTACTGTTAATTTGAGATGTTCAATTTTATGAACTTTTTTATTTTTATGAGCTCAGTCATTAATTATTTCTTAAAATAGGGGTTGTACTGTAGTGGTAACGCTCCCTCCAAAGACTGGACATGTTATGGATGGAGTTTTAAAATTTTGACTATATTTCTATTTGACACACCCAGCTCCAAAGGGTTTGAAATGTTGGTCATAATATCTTTGGCCTCTACAAACTTGAATATAAAATGAACCCAGTCCCAAAGGCCTTGTTTTGCTTGCCTTTAAACCCACTTATTTTCCAACACTTTAAATAGCTTCCTAAAAGGAGATGAACAGAAGCTCTTAACCTGCCTGCATAGGCTGCTTGATTTGCACATAAGCTAGTAAAGCAACTGTGCATAGTCAGGCCAAATTCATCCCTGCTGTTACCCTTTTGAATTCCATGGGGTAACACCAGAGACTGTTTAGGCCAACTCTTTGTAAAATGGCCTGCTTCTATGAAGAACTATTACTACTTCTAATCTAGAGGTGCTAAGGTTAAATTTGATGGAGAGGTTAAATTTAAGGTTAAATTTAAACCTTTAGGATAGTTTTGTGCATAGGCGGCGAGTTATATGGGCCCGTGGTGGCCGTGCTCCACCAATATTTAGGAACGTGGGCCCAGCTCCACCAATGTTTGGGCTTACTGCGCTTTGGGGGGCCCCATGCTTCAGGGCAGCCTGGGGGGTTAGTGGGGGGACCTGACGCCGGCAGCAGCGAGCAACCCAGCCACAGCTCGCTCCACCTTGTCCCGTCGGCTCCCGGCATTGCTCGGGGGAGGGGGCGGAAGCTAGAAAAGGGCCAAGAGAGGTGGGGGTTTGGGGAAAGGGGAGGGGGTGGGCTGGGGCCGGGTTGCTCGCTGCTGCTGGCTCCAGGCCCCCTGCTAACTCCCCAGGCTGCCCGGGACCCTGTGTCCCCCTGAAGCGTGGGGCACCCAAAGTGCTGGGCCCAGGGATAGCTCTGCCCGGACCCTGTGTCACCCTGAAGCGCGGGGCCCAGAGTGGTTGCCCTGGTCCGTCCTATGGATGGGATGGCTCTGTTTGGACCTGTTCTGGGCACCACCAAAAATTATACAAACCTGGCGCCCATGGTTTTGTGAGGTATGTAATCTGGAATATTTAAGTAAACAAGTAAGTAACAGTCTTCCCTACCCTTCCCCCCACCCACTGAGTGGGGTCCTTCATCTCCCTTTGGAGTTGTAAGGATACAACTCTAAGCATCAAGTCCCTTTGGCCATCTCCTGCTAGCAATGGAAGACGGAACTTTCAGTATTGAAACCAGCAAAAGCTAACAAAGGTAAATGTCAGGCTGTAACTCCACACTTAAGCCACCCGGTTGTGCTTGTGTAAATACAGAAGTCTCTGAACAACTGAATAGCTTTGTATACCTGATGAAGCTTAGGCGTTACATAAGAACGGGTCCATCCAGCCCAGTATCCTGTCTACCGACAGTGGCCAATGCCAGGTGCCCCAGAGGGAGTGGACCTAACAGGTAATGATCAAGTGATCTCTCTCCTGCCATCCAACTCCACCATTCCTTACCTATCCTGGCTAATAGCCATTAATGGACTTAACCTCCATGAATTTATCTAGTTCTCTTTTAAACCCTGTTATAGTCCTAGCCTTCACAACCTCCTCAGGGAAGGAGTTCCACAGGTTGACTGTGCGCTGTGTGAGAAGAACTTCCTTTTATTTGTTTTAAACCTGCTGCCCATTAATTTCATTTGGTGGCCCCTAGTTCTTATATTGTGGGAACAAGTAAACTTTTCCTTATTCACTTTCTCCACACCACTCATGATTTTATATACCTCTATCATATCCCCCCTTAGTCTTCTCTTTTCCAAGCTGAAAAGTCCTAGCCTCTTTAATCTCTAGGATTTTTCAGCTCAGAAAAGAGGAGACTAAGGGGGTTAAGCTCAACCAGGTGAGAGAACCCAAATTTTCTGGCTTTTTTCATTGGAAAATAAATTTGATTGTTTTCTGACTTTATGGAGAGTTCTGTCCAGCTCAGATTTTCAGAAGTATCATGTCTATTAAAATGGGTTCCCGATGAAAAGTGTTGAGAGAATCCCCACTGTGTCATGGGAACAGCACTTCTTCTTCAAGTGCTTGCTCATATCGATTCCAATTAGGGGTGTGCACGCGCTGCGTGCACCATCGTCGAAAGATTTTTACCCTAGCAACACTCGGTAGGTCAGCTGAGGCGCCCCCTGGAGTGGCGCCCTTACGGCGCCGGATATATACCCCAGCCGACCCAGCGCCCCCTCAGTTCCTTCTTACCGCCTGTGATGGTCGTTGGAACTGTGGAGCACGGCATAGCTGATCTCCACTTCCCTAGCTTCTAGTGTAGCACTCGTTTATAGTTGTAAATAGTTTTAAAAGTAGTTGTTATTAGTTCTTTATTAGTAGTTAATAGTTATTGTTCTTAGTGTAAATAGTAGTTGGGGGTAAGGGGCTCCGTCCCTTCCCTCCCTCCTGGTACCCGGGCTGATGCCTAGGTCTCTGGGTTTCAAACCGTGCTCGGCCTGCCTTAAACCGATGCCTA
>NW_020664562.1:37581383-37591826 GCF_002925995.2 Terrapene triunguis | reverse complement strand
ACTATAGAATTAGAATTTATAATCCCTATTCCATGATGAGATATCTTTGAGCTATAATGTAACTTAATAAAAACTATATTTAGATAGGTTTTTTCCTCAAATAGAATTTTATCCAAAAAATCCGATTTAAATAAAAAAAATTGATTAAAAAAAAATCGTTGATTTTTAGCCACCCTGAATGTAACCATGTAGTCCATAGAAATGTCTCAAGGTGTACAGTACCTGTTTTCTGAAATTCCTATAATGCTGCTTTGTCTTGGGAGGCAGCATAGAGGTCCCACCCTGAGATGGCAGTGAAAGAGTTCCTGTTCTTTCTATAGGAAAAGCCACAGAGACCTGACTTTTATTGCAGTAATGCTCAGGTCGTTAGGGTGGTGCCAACTGTGGAGAATCAGTGAATTCCTCAGCATCCTAGAAAAACAGTGTGACAGGTTGGACCTCCGGGGTTGTCATCTGAGGTGCTGAAGATACCACTGAGTCTACCTGTTCTGCCAGCCTGGGTCCCCTTTAACCTGTCTTGTTGAGCCAGGCTCTTAAAAGCTCCTGTAACACACACAGCCAGGGCCACACCCAGCTGCAGATCAGCTCAGGGACTTGCTCCAGCACTCAGATATCCACCTCCCTTGGAGTACAGACCCAAAATTATATGAAATTCACCTCTTTCCTCAATGTGGAAGAGGGTATGCACAATTTCTCCACCCTCACGCCCCTGCATAGAAATCACATAAACTGGGTTGTATTATAAACCAGAAATACATTTATTACCTATAACAGGTGTAGTTAAGGAGGTAGCAGACAGAACAAGGCAGATTACTAAGAAAATAAAACTAAGCGTAATACACTAAAGAAGCTGGTGACATGTGAATTCTCACCCTCAGGGTGGTTCTAATAATCTTCTTCACAGGCCAGATGCCCTTCCAGCCTGGGCCCAGTTCTTTCCCCCCTGTTCAGTCTGAGTTGTTTCCAGCAGTCATCTTGGGTGGGGTAGCAGGGGAGCTCTGATGATCTGGATTACCTCATTCCCCACCCTTAAATAGGATTTGCATAAGGTGGGAGTCCTTTTTTTCTTAGTTTGACTCCCCTTCCCTTACAGTGGAAAGTTACAAGAAGTCCCAGGTAATATTTTAGTATCAGGTGACAAGACCGTGTGACTCTGTAGGGCCCTTGTAGCCATTCTTCAAAGGCTGACCCACATGTTCACAGGAAGACTAAGCTCTTTTACAGTCCATTATCCTTGTTGATGGGCCATGAACCCTGTCTGGCTTCATTGTTGTACCTGAAGCGTTAGCAGTGGGCATAACCCAAAGTAGCATAGTTGAAATACAGACATAGTCAATATTCCTTAAATAATATCTTAAATAAGATACAGAAATGATACATGCATACAAATAGGATAATCACATTCAGCAAATCATAACCTTTCCAATGATGTCTCACTTGAGCCATCTTGCATGAAGTATATCTCATTTATGTCATATTCATATCATACGCATATTTTCATAAAGAATATGGAATGACATGTCACAAACAGAGCCATGATTTAGCAAGGTACTTAGGCACGTGCATTTCTTAGGTACATGTGTAGTTCTACTGACTTCAGTAGAACTGCTCATGCTTAAAGATGAGCATGTGTTTAAGTGCTACTGAATCAGAGCCAGAGTGAGATGGGAGACAAAGAGAGAAAGTGACTCTACAGGGAACACAGCTGGGGTGGGGGTGTTTCATTGTTCCTAGTGCACTTGGCTTCCTAAATTATGTTGTCTGTTCCTTTTGACCTACCTGAAATAAGCTGTGCTTTACATTTAAAAAAAAATTATTTCTTTAAGTTTTACAATAAAACGCCTTTGCAAGTGTTTTAACTTTACCAGACTAACCTGTCACTTCCCCTAAGACAACATGTATCTTTAATTTTCCTGCAATTTGGAAACAGAAAAGCGGTGTTGCTAGCTCATTTAATTCAATTTAGATGCCAGATGTTTTCACAGATCAGTATTGCTTTTACTAACCTCAATATAATGGTCATATTCTCACAATGATTACTTTTTTAGGGGGTAGAAAGTAAAATATTTGTTTTGACTAACTTACTCTTTAATTTATTGTTCCATACGCCACTTACAGAAATGAATACACTTGTCCTCCAAAGTCTGTAACAGTTTCTTTCCCAATGGTATTTGAGAGGATTCTTTTGTTTTAATAAACATATTTTGGTTTGGTCACAAAAAAAATATTCACCTAATACATCTATTCTTATATAAGGTCAGTTTTCTTTTCTGTTGGGCTTTATGGGAAAATGGCAGCTTACACTTTAAAATAAATGTTTTTCTCTTTAGATAATTTTTAGATTGTTTTAGGCTTGGTAAAAGAAAAACTTATTCTGTCAAGAGTGACTTGAGCACAGGACTGGGACCCAAGAACATTTTGAGTTCTAATCTCAGCCCTGACAATGGCTCCTGTATAACTTTGGGTAAAACAATTAATTGCCGCTGCTGCTCTAATTTCCCCTTATCTGTAAAAATGAGGGAGGCTAATATCTCACGCGGATATTAATTTGTTAATGTTGTGAAAACACTCGAAGATAAAATGTGCTATTATTAAGAAGTGTTTTAGGTAAGTTTTCACTTTATAAGTAACTCTGCTTTAGTTGAGACTTAATGTAACTAATATATTAGAGCCAAAATATGTAGATGTGTTCATTAATTTGATGTGCCTTAATTTTGGGAGTACCAACTAGACAAAGTGTACATGATCTTCAGGACAGTGGAGTACATAGAAAAGACAGTAAAGCTATATTCATCCATCCATCCACTTTTTAGACGTGGGTTTCATAATTTTTTTACAATTCTTCATGTGTGTCTGTCTGATTTGTACAGTCTTTGTGTTTGATTAAAAGCTCTTTGAAGCAGGGACTTTCTCTTTCTGTAGGTTTCTCTCTCTTTCTGTAGTGTACAGCACCATGTACATGGGCAGCTTCCAATAAGTTTTGACTGAACAGTAACAGTATTGAAGGTCAGGCTTGTTCTGCAAAGCTTGCAGGGCATCTGTTTTCATTAATCAGTGCTATTAAACTCTCTCTTTCATAAACACTATATTCACAAAATATAAGAAAAGGGTTTGCTACACAGGCCTTTTTGTGAAAACTGTTATCGAACACTGAATTTCTTCTGTGCACAATAATAGCTGTAACTTTTTTTTAAATAGCCCATTTTTATATATAATTGAGCCTTCATTACAAATGGTGTAATTAAAGGTATAAGATATTTAGCTTCCTGTCAGGTTATGAATTCTAGAAATAATTAGCCTCAGTGGCACAAGTGGTGTGTGTACTTTTGTTACTATAAAATAGTAGTAAACTATAAAAATAGTACTATAAATAGTAGCTCCATTTTATTTTCAGTACATTTGCTTAAAGTTATGAATTCACTGGAAATTATTTATAATTCTGTCTTGTAATGAAAGCATCTTTTAAGTTTTGTTTAAAAAGTGCAAATGTGTATAACCCCTTTAATCTAAACCATTCGTTCCTAATGCCACTCATTTGTCTTGTGAAAGGCCATGATTTATTGCAATCCTGTGATACTTCGCATAAATCACAAAGGGTGTGTGGGGGGCACCAAATGCAACAGCTAGTATGAACAAAGGAAGATGGAAGGGCTAATGTTAAATAACAAGATTCAGTCATGGAAAAGTGTCCAGTATGCAAAATTTGCAGTGGCAAGCAAAATCTATTTCAAGGAGAAAAAATTACTAGTGGTAAATTTTGCCTTAAGATGTAGAGAAGTGGAAAACCCTCCTCAGCTGTGCATTCATTGTATTTAATTTCTCTGTAAACCAGGCTCAAAGTCGTATTAAAACATTTTTCTGCCATCCCACTAGCTGCCCTGCTATAAACAAAGCTTCAAGGCTTACTATGCTAACTGTGTGAATTATCAGTGTTTGGTTGTAGATGTTGCACTGGTGTTTATATAAATGAAGAATGGCTGTTGATTATTGTAGCGAGCCCGCAACATTTAGCCTTTACCCCCATTCTTTAAACTACACCATACAACCTTAAGGAGTCTCAAGTGTTTATATTTTGCTGCCAGTTGCTTGCTATTAAAAGTTAAGCACAAACATTTTTCTGCTTATAAATGCATCTTCATTGGCTGCATCCATGAAGGTCTGTGTTATGTCAGGTCCACTGTACTATAGATGCTGGGCTTTTGAAAACACATTATCTTATGAAATCAAAATACAGCTTTTCCAAGACAAAATAGTCCAGATATTTTAAACGTTTTTATCCATGGAAATGTTCCTCAGTTACAGAATGGATTTGACAACTATTATCGGGGGAGGGATAGCTCAGTGGTTTGAGCATTGGCCTCCTAAACCCAGGGTTGTAAATTCAATCCTTGAGGAGGCCATTTAGAGATCTGGGGCAAAAATCTGTGTGGGGATTGGTCCTGCTTTGAGCAGGGGGTTTGTCTAAATGACCTCCTGAGGTCCCTTCCAACCCTAATATTCTATGATTCTATGTATATTACTATTGCATAAAACATTATGGTGTGAGTAGATTAAAGTTTTCAGGGAAGATTTTCTTTTTGCCTACTGTATGTTAATTACATATTGATGAAATGCATTCTATTGACAAGAAATTATGTGCTTCCTGAGGGAAAAGTATGTATTGATACTGGAACTGCTAGATGTTTTAGACGAGCCTTTTGTCTTAATAATTTGGTTTATTCAGATAGTGAGCTGTATACTGACAGGCTGTGTATATGCTGCACATATCTTCCATGAAAATTCTTGTTTGTAGTGTTAACAGATTTATTTGGGCATAAGCTCTGGGCATAAGTGAGGGCAAACCTCACTTCTTCAGATGCATCTGCAAATAAATCGGTTAGTCTTTAAGGTGCCATTGGACTCCTTGTTGTTTTTGTGGATACCGACTAATACGGCTACCTCCTGATGTTTGTAGTGTTGTAACCATGTTGGTCCCAGGATAATAGACACACGAGGTGGGTGAGGTAATATCTTTTATTAGACCAACTTCTTTCTGTTGGTGAGAGAGACAAGCTTTTGATTTTAGAAAGAAAATGTGTGTCTTTCCCCAACAGAAATTGGTGCAGTAATAGATATTTCTTCACCCACCTTGTCTCATGAAAATTCTTGAAACTTTCAGGCAAGAAAGCTTATTGGTAAGTGTAGTATACAGGCATGAATGTTTGAACCTAGAAAAGGATTTGATTTAAACCACTCCGTACTCTTTGAAGGATATGTTAGATGAATTTATATGCCCAGAATCTTGAATTTCTTTTGTAACCTTTGAAAGCTAAATATCTTATTTTCTGAATGGGAGTGTGTTTTTTAGCAACAGCCGTATTTATCAGCTATCTGTTTCATTTTCATAGGGTCACCCATCACCATGGCATCTGAGTGACTTCTTTCTGAAATAATTAAAAACAAAAATATTTCTGTCTTCCAGCCTTGCTGGCAGAAACAAGCTTAAAGTTATTGTTGGAATTTTTTTTTTAAATGTGTGAAATGCTAATGTAGTTGAGAGGGTAATTGTGGGAAAGCTAAATTGAAGAGCCGGTTTTCATTAAGTTCTGAATGAGGAGATTCTTATGTCATCTGGCAGCATGTTCCATAATCCTGGTCTGCCTCATCTTAAAGTTCCATCTCCCGCCGATACAAGTCTTGTCCTTTTTCAACAGCTTTACTTCTGCAAATGAGCCGAAGCTGTTGGGTGAGATCATGGAAGCAGATGAGATCTCTCATGTGGCTAAGGTTGATATCATGCAGGGCTTTTGAAAATTGGTACAGCAATATTAATTCACAAAAATTAACTGATTTTCCATATGTATTGAAACTGTGCAGCATTTCAACACTTCGAATGCTCATACTGCCTCTATTATTGCCCGTGATCTCTACCCTACTGCCTGTTATGGTTGACAATGTGTGAACTAGGGAGAGGTGTAGGCTTCTTAATCCTTTGTTTGTATAAAAAAATTAAAATTAAATGTTGTATAATTAAAAAGTGGGTTGGCTCAGTTATATCACAGAACAAGGAAGGAGGCTTCTTAGTTTTTGGGATACTGTCATTGTATCCCAGTATCAGGACATTTCAAGAGGTGTGTTATTCCAATGAGGACAAAGTGATTGTTGTTTAGGATCTCCTGTTCAGTCAGGAAGGCCTTCAGGAAAGCAGAAGAAAGCAGAATTTGGTTTTGTGGTTGCTCAAGCACCAAAATATAGGTTTCAGAGTAGCAGCCGTGTTAGTCTGTATCTGCAAAAAGAACAGGAGTACTTGTGGCACCTTAGAGACTAACAAATTTATTTGAGCATAAGCTTTCTTGGGCTACAGCCCACTTCTTCGGATGCATAGAATGGAGCGTATATTGAGGAGATATATATATAGACATACAGAGAGCATGAAAAGGTGGGAGTTGTCTTACCAAATCTGAGAGACCAATTAAGTAAGAGAAAAAACTTTTGAAGTGATAATCAAGATAGCCTAGTACAGACAGTTTGATAAGAAGTGTGAGAATACTTACATGGGGGGATAGATTCAATGTTTGTAATGGCTCAGCCATTCCCAGTCTCTATTCAAGCCTAAGTTGATTGTATCTAGTTTGCATATCAATTCCAGCTCAGCAGTTTCTCGTTGGAGTCTGTTTTTGAAGCTTTTCTGTTGCAAAATTGCCACCCTCAGGTCTGTTACTGAGTGACCAGAGAGGTTAAAGTGTTCTCCTACTGGTTTTTGAATGTTATGATTCCTGATGTCAGATTTGTGTCCATTTAGTCTTTTGTGTAGAGACTGTCCGGTTTGGCCAATGTACATGGCAGAGGGGCATTGCTGGCACATGATGGCATATATCACATTGGTAGATGTGCAGGTGAACGAGCCCCTGATGGCATGGCTGATGTGATTAGGTCTTATGATGATGTCACTTGAATAGATATGTGGGCAGAGTTGGCATCGGGCTTTGTTGCAAGGATAGGTTCCTGGGTCAGTGTTTTTGTTCAGTGGTGTGTGGTTGCTGGTTAGTATTTGCTTCAGGTTGGGGGGGTTGTCTGTAAGTGAGGACAGGTCTGTCTCCCAAGATCTGTGAGAGTGAGGGATCATCTTTCAGGATAGGTTGTAGATCTTTAATGATGCGCTGGAGAGGTTTTAGTTGGGGGATGAAAGTGACAGCTAGTGGTGTTTTGTTATTTTCTTTGTTGGGCCTGTCTTGTAGGAGGTGACTTCTGGGTACTCGTCTGGCTCTGTCAATCTGTTTTTTCACTTCAGCAGGTGGGTATTGTAGTTTTAAGAATGCTTGATAGAGATCTTGTAAGTGCTTGTCTCTGTCTGAGGGATTGGAACAAATGCAGTTGTATCTTAGAGCTTGGCTGTAGACAATGGATCATGTGGTGTGTCCTGGATGGAAGCTGAAGGCATGTAGGTAAGTATAGCGGTCAGTAGGTTTCCAGTGTAGGGTGGTATTTATGTGACCATCGCTTATTAGCAGAGTAGTGTCCAGGAAATGGACCGCTTGTGTGAATTGATCTAGGCTGAGGTTGATGGTGGGATGGAAATTATTGAAATCATGGTGGAATTCCTCAAGGGCTTCTTTTCCATGGGTCCAGATGATGATGATGTCATCAATGTAGTGCAAGTAGAGTAAGGGCGTTAGGGGACGAGAGCTAAGGAAGCGTTGTTCTAAGTCAGCCATAAAAATGTTGGCATACTATGGGGCCATGTGGGTACCCATAGCAGTGCCGCTGACTTGAAGGTATATATTGTCCCCAAATGTGAAATAGTTGTGGGTGAGGACAAAGTCACAAAGTTCAGCTACCAGGTTAGCTGTGACATTATCGGGGATACTGTTCCTGATAGCTTGTAGTCCATCTTTGTGTGGAATATTGGTGTAGAGGGCTTCTACATCCATAGTGGCCAGGATGGTGTTTTCTGGAAGATCACCGATGGATTGTCGTTTCCTCAGGAAGTCAGTGGTGTCTCGAAGATAGCTGGGAGTGCTGGTAACGTAGGGCCTGAGGAGAGCATCCACATAGCCAGACAGTCCTGATGTTAGGGTGCCAATGCCTGAGATGATGGGGCGTCCAGGATTTCCAGGTTTATGGATCTTGGGTAGCAAATAGAATACCCCTGGTCGGGGTTCTAGGTATGTGTCTGTACAGATTTGTTCCTGTGCTTTGTCAGGGAGTTTTTTTAGCAGATGGTGTAGTTTCTTTAGGTAATCCTCAGTGGGATCAGAGGATAATGGCCTGTAGAATGTGGTGTTAGAGAGCTGTCTAGCAGCCTCTTGGTCATATTCCAATTTATTCATGATGACGACAGCACCTCCTTTGTCAGCCTTTTTGATTATGATGTCAGAGTTGTTCCTGAGGCTGTAGATGGCGTTGTGTTCAGCATGACTGAGGTTATGGGGCAAGTGATGTTGCTTTTCCACAATTTCAGCCTTTGCACATTGACAGAAGCAATCTATGTAGAAGTCCAGTCTGTTGTTAAATTAATGGAGATATCCTATCTCCTAGAACTGAAAGGGACCTTGAAAGGTCATCAAGTCTAGACCCTGCCTTCAGTAGCAGAACCAAGTAATGATTTTGTCCCAGATCCCTAAGTGGCCCCCTCAAGGATTGAACTCACAACCCTGGGTTTAGCAGGCCAATGCTCAAACCACTGAGCTATTCCTCCCTCCCTTGTTTCAACCATCCAGAGGAGTGTGTGTGCAATCTGTTCTTCACTGGCCACTGAATGTCAGTACTTCTGTCACTACCTGTTCAGTTGTCCAAAGCTATCTTCAGATTGATTCTGGGATACATATAACTAAGGCCCTACCAACTTCACGGCGATGAAAAACGTGTCTCGGACTGTGAAATCTGGTCTCTGCCCCCATGAAATCTGGTCTTTTAGCTGCTTTTACCCTATACTATACGGATTTCATGGGGGAGACCAATGTTTCTCAAATTGGGGGTCCTACCCAAAAGGGAATTGCAGGGGGGATCACAAGGTTATTTTTTTGGGGGGGGTCGCAGTATTGCCACCCTCACGTCTGCACTGCCTTCAGAGCTGGGTGGCTGGAGAGCAGCAACTGTTGTCTGGGCGCCCAGCTCTGAAGGCAGTGCGCCGCCAGCAGTAGGGCAGAAGTAAGGGTGGCATGGTATGGTATTACCACCCTTACTTCTGTGCTGCTGCCTTCAGAGCTGGGTGGCCAGAGAGTGGCGGCTGCTGACTGAGGGCTCAGCTCTGCAGGCAGCAGAGCAGAAGTAAGGGTGGCAATACCATAGCATGTCATCCTTACTTCTGCGCTGCTGCTGGCGGCGGCTCTGCCTTCAGAGCTGGGCTCCCAGCCAGCCACCACTACTCTCCAGCTGCCCAGCCTGAAGGCAGCGCTGCTGGCAGCAGCAGTGCAGAAGTAAGGGTACCAGTTCCACAACCCCGCCTACAATAACCTTGTGACCCCTTCCCCACTCCTTTTTGAGTCAGGGCCCCTACAATTACAACACCGTGAAATTTCAGATTTAAATAGCTGAAATCATGGAATTTACTGTTTTTAAAATCCTGTGACTGTGAAATTGATCAAAATGGATGGTGAATTTGGTAGGGCAAGTACCTATACCTATCCAATGCTCCAGGCAAAGGAAATGGCTTCAGACTCTGTCTCCCTCTCTGGGGGCAGTTTCACACCCTGAAAGCTGGGTCACAGAATTTTCCCCACATCTTTATTTCCTCCACCCTTTTAGGGAATTTCCTTTCTCCTGGCCCTTTTCTCTGCTCTGCAGAAGTTCCTCTAGCGTAGGAAAGGACCTGTTCTGAGCCTGGGGTACTACTGGGGAAGGGTAATCATCAGCGGTGGGAAACATGGGGAGGGAGAGAGAAGGGGATCTTGGCAAAAGAAGGAGGAGAGGAGCCACTTTCCCTGACTGTTGGAAAGGAGACTCTTCTCAGATCCCTTTGTTCAGTGGCAGCTATGCAAAAAGGTGCAAAGCAGGGGAGAGGGAGAAGGCAGTGGTCCTGATTTGTTTGTGTCCAATGAAATATGAGATCCCTCCCCAGTTCTTCCCACTCTGGCCCTGATCTTTATGGTGTCAGCTAGGTTGCTCAAGTCTGTGGCTGGGCAACCTAGCTGATATCCTCTAGAGTCTAAATATATGGGGGTAGGAAATAGAATAGCTCACCCTACTTCCTATTGAGGATCCCTATTTCCTTAGGAGATTAAGGCACCTCCTTAGTTGCCCATGGGAGGTAGGGTTACCCACCTTTGAAATGCAACCCCCTCTCCCCCGCACACACGGCAAATCTGCCGCAACCCCAACCACAAGGCAACTCCGCAATCCCCCCTTCAACAGCCACTTATAGTATCTAGAGAGAGAACATATATAGACAAGATTGATAACATTGCACGTCTCCTCACTCTTGCGTGACTCAAACCCTCTCACACACATGTGCGGTGCGCTTGC
>NW_020664562.1:37467115-37580983 GCF_002925995.2 Terrapene triunguis | reverse complement strand
TACCTACATATTGCTCACGTCAGCCACCTGGCCAGAATATTTCTGTAATATCAAGCTCCTTTGAACCCAGCTTCAGGTTGTGCTCAGATTTACCATGCTAAATCTCCACTGTAGGTTTTGATATGATGTCTGTCTTGAGATACAGTACAAAAATAGTTTGGATCGCAGCTAATAAGATAAATGTCCCTTTAATTACAACATCAAAAATTCAGCTTGAAAGAGATTCTTTAGAGGTAGACTTTTATAGTTAAATAAATTCTTTAAAGGCTGCTTTCTCTTCTGTGCAACTGTACTCTATTTCCTGCATTTCATTAACATGGTGATTTCCTCTCTCTCTTTCCTACCTCCACTCCCAACTCCCCTTTTTAATTAAATATAGGTTTCAGTCAAGAGCTGGTCTTACTGACAGATGCTTTGTTTCACTTTCAGGTCTAGATTGCTTATTGTGTTTACCTCCCAATTACTTCCAGTAACTTGTACACACAAGTACAACATTAAGCCTATTTGCACAATCACAACAACATTCACTTTCTGCGATTTATCTTTTAGCAGTCAGATTCCCTTTTATTAACACAAGGCATTGTACACAACGAACTGCATTAAGCACTTCCCCAATGTAAGTTTCACTGCTCCCAGTCTTCAGGACTGCAAAATAAATCTCTGATAAGGTGAAGCAAGAGGGAAATAGAAACATAGGAAAAGTGACATTTAAATGAAAGGGTACTGTCCTTATCAACTGTAAATTAATGGCAAACATTCCGATTTTAGATAACATTGTATTCTACTCCTTTCAAGCTCATGTTCATGCAAGTTCTGTACCATATTAAATGTTAAGAATTGCCTTCCCAGTGTGCATAAACATAGGGTTTCACAGATAGGTGCAAAACTTCTCCAACTCCTGTTTTCTGTTACAAAATTAATGACTGTTCACTGTTAAGACAAAACAAACTAAAAATTCCCCAAGTTATGAAAACACTTCCTTTAGTCTATGCATGCATGTCTTAGCAAAATACAGCGACTTAACCAATGAGTGCAGGCAGTACAACAACTCTCCCAGAAAATGTTTGTAACTTTCTCTTTTGTCAAAACAACCCTAGCCAGGCTAGGAGTAGCATTTCAGATTGCCATCTTGGTCACAATATGTCAAGCAGTAGTAGATGGGAAAATGTAGTTTAAAGTCAGTGAGTTCTTCTGGTGTCCTGGAAAGCTTTACCATTACTAGTGGCAGTGTAGCTGCAGGTGTCTGCTGCTACCTAGAACGTCAGTGGTTTCTGCAATATTGAACGCTCTCTGAATATGTCTGGGGGGGGCGGTGTGTGGCGAGATATCACTGAAATATTGCGATAGTTTCCCACCTTTGAAGGTTATGGACATCTGACCAGGTCTGTTATTACCCTGGTATGTGATACACACTCACTTCAGTTTCTGGATATGACTTCATTGTTTCTTGCAGACAGAGAATTGGTTCACTGAAACAACTGGCATTAAATGTCTGTTTTCCAAAATTAAAATCGTTCACTCATGCTTGGTTTTTCTCTCACAGAAGTGGCTTTCTTAGCAGATGTAATAAATCTCAGGAGTGAATCCAGACCTGTTTTCCTCAAATTGCCTTTCTCTGTGGTTCACATGTCCTCCTCGGCCTTCTTCCAGGGACTTTTCTTGTCTTTCCTTCAGCTTCTAATCTTAAGGAATCTCAGTGTTACATGGCTGTTCGTGGCAATGATGTGTTACTGTGCTGCAGGATCCATCTTAGTACCAGCCCCGCAGTGTTGCAAGCAGGCATTTGTGGGGAGAGAGGCAGGCTGCAGTGGCTACTGGCAGGGCCGGCTCCAGGCACCAGCCCACCAAGCTGGTGCTTGGGGCGGCACCTGGATGGGGGTGGCGCGGCGCTCCGGCCCGAGAGTGGGGCCGCGACTGGGCTCGCTGCCCTCCCCCGGCGCTCTGGCCGCCGGGGAGAGCGGAGCCACGGCGGGCTCGCCGCCCTCCCCCCCGGCGCTGCCTCTGGCTGCCGGGGAGAGTGGAGCCCCGGCGGGGCTCGCCGCCCTCCCCCCGGTGCAGCCTCGGGGCGGCAAAAAAGCCAGAGCCGGCCCTGGCTACTGGATTCCCATTGAGGGCAGGGGTAGCTTGACCTCCATCTCTCTCTCTCTCTCTTCCTTGATCACTGCAGGTGCAGCTTGTGTGGGGAAGGAATGGTTTGCAAGGGCTATGTGGTGCATCCCCCCCCCCATGTACAGTAAAAGGCACTGCTGGGGATACACAAGCAGGTCAACTGCTGCAGTTGTGTCAATACTGGGGATGTTCAAAGAGCTTAAAATGCTAACAAGTAATTTTGGGTTAAGCTGTAAACAATTTTTTGCTGCCTTCCCCCTCAGATGTAACCAATTTCTCTCTAGTTAACACAACACTCAGGAGCTGACTGGCCTAAATTTTTTGGAGTGGGTTTGTGAGATGACTATTTGGGGATACACCCCAAACTTAACTGACTTTTTTACATGAAAGCTGTGTGTGATGGGAACTTTCGCTACCCCAGCCTTCTGCTGCAGGAATGCCATTCAGCAGTATGTTCCTTTTGCATCTTGAATCAGCTTACATTGACATGGTGCAGGCTTCCGCCAGCAGACCTAGGTACAGGATGGACACACAGGTTAGAGTTCACCTATCCAACTTACAGAGAGTCTGCATAATAAAAATATATCCTGTCTCCTCAGGGGCTAAATGTTCATTGGAAGCTTATTCTTGCATTATGTCTAGGACTTCCTAGACTCTCAAAAGTACTTCAGTGTTCTAAATTCTCTCTCACACACACACAGGCATACGTCAGTTATTTATTAATAGAGCCACAAAATCTGCTGAGTCTTCCTCCATCTGATCATAATTATTCTGTAAATAGAACCACCTATTGTAACTTATTAAAGTATTTTAAATCCATTTTGATAGTTCAGCATGCAATCTGAAGTACTTTCTGTAGTAATGTAACTAAGCGGATAGATTAGGAAGCCAAAAACCAAGCAGTTCATCCTGATGAGAGATTCTTATTAGCTCATAAAACAGTATGGCACTCCTGCTATTATGTTGTGAGTCTTTTACAACTTGTGTTTCAATACATTTTGAACATAAGCTGTTACCGTATGACATGTGGAAAGAAGTACTGCAGGAAATGGAATAGGAAGGCAAGTATGAAGTGGTCCTCAAATAAAATAGGATGAAAATACCAGGCTCCTTTCTACTCTTAATTGTATAAGATACAAGAAGAATTTTTAGGTACTTTTCTTTGAGGGTGCAATTTGTTTTGTGATTGCAAAATGAACTGTGATTCAAATCTGAGTAATAGTACCGCTAATAATCTGATTTACATCCACCTTTTCAAGGAGATAGTCACAAGTTCAGAGACATGCAACTACAGTTCAGTTGTGATAACAAAATGTTGGGGGTACAAATTGTACACACACGCGGAATGCTGACCCTTTTAAGAACTTGATTCTTCTCAGTCCCATCCATGTCAGCCTTCACAGGGGCATGCTCCCCCTCTCTATGACAACTGGAGGCAGACCAGTAGAGCATGGGCTTAGGACCACACGTGAGGGAGAACTTTCCAGAATTCGCTGCCTCCAAGCAGCACACACAGCAGACTCCAGCTCTCCCTTGGTTGCAGAGCTTTCACCTGATTTTTAACTAAATGTCTCTGTTTCTTCATTCATTTTGCGGCTTTTCTCCTCACTTACTACACTGAAAAATTATTTTGGCTTTCTGAGGAGGGATTGAAGGATAGCACTTCTCCTCCCCACCCCCTCACACAGCATTCAGCTCCTAGCTGGCATGTGGGCAGGGTTTACACTGAAACGGAGGCCACAGTGAAACTAGCTCCCAACTGGTGTGTGAACGAGTTCCACCTGAGAGTTGAGCAGACTATATGGGAGCTCTGTTCACAGATACCAGGCTAGCATCAGTGGCATGGAATCGAGGTAAATTTTTTAAAGCCCCTCTGCCTCTCCTGCAAGCATGGGACCCATAGCTTGCCAAGCAAGCAGGAAAATTTCACTGAAGTCTCCAGAATTTTGGGGCAAGGCAAAGACCCTCTGTAGCAACCCAGAGGAAGAAATTCCTGCTCCTAGACCAGCATGTAGGCGTTCTCCATGTTGAGATGGTTCACAAGGCTGCAAAGCATCCCCTCTTCCCACAAAGGCCTGAGCTTCCATGAAAGGTGCCAGCTCCCATGATCCTTCTGATATCACTGCGTAATTTATCCCAATGGCTCTAGTTCACTTCTTGTTCTGTGTGATTGGTCCCCCCTCGGCCTGGACCAAGTAGCTGGGAGCATGCAGTGGAGAGTTCCCTGGAGGATGGACCTACCTCCTCTTCCCTCCCAGATTTCAGAGATTGCACAGATCATAAAATGGCTACTGTTTTCCTTTGGGAAACATGAAAGATACATGTCCACCAACTGTCCTTTCAGTATCCCAAGTAATGTACTCTTCCCCTCACAGTGTCCCTCCTCTGTTCTCTTAGGGGTTTGGCCCAGGGACTGGTGAGGAATACTGCTTACAATCAGTTATTAAAGGAACAGCTCAAAGTCTTAAAAAAATCTCATGAGAGAGTCTACCCTCTAGATCATCTAAAGAGAAGGAGAAATTCCTAAAGGTGGGACTTTGAGCAAGATACTTACTCTCAACTGAGCTTCCCAGATTTAAGCATGAATGAGGGTTTAACGTCACAGGTGCTTAATGTTTTTAGAAAATGAAATGCAAATAAATAAACACAATAAGATTGCAAGCTGAAAAAGAGCTCCTCACCTGGGTTATGAGGGTATGATTAAAGTCAAGTGTGAATTCCCTATCAACACTTATACCTAAGCAGTAAAAGGTCATAGAGGCAAATTAGTCACTGAGGCTTTAGACAAGGAAATAAGTCCCTCTTTCCTTCCAGTAAGAGAATCTTTAAAATACCTTATCTGAGCAGGTGTTTACTTTGAAGGCTCTGGAAGGATTCCAGAGTAGAGAGTACTTATTAAAAAGAGACTATTCCTGCCTTTCCTGTGAGTTGCAAGGTCAAGGCTGGGATTATCTGGAAAACCATCCAACTTCAAAAGTTTTTCTTGTTTTTTGGATTTCCCAAGTCTGGGCACATCCACATCGGGAGGGGTGCTTCCTGGTGGACCCTCATCTAGGAGGGAACTACTTCAGAAAACGGGTGCTTAAAATAAGCAGGAAAAGGCATTCAGTAGAACTCACTCATTGTCTCAGAAAAAAGTTTATCCTTTTCTCATAGTAATAAATAAACCAACACTATCAATAAGACCCTTTGTAGCATCAGTTACTGAAGGATACAACAGTCCGTCTCCTGTACATTGGAACAATAGAATAAGCTCTGTGGAGACAGGTATTTAGGAAAAAGTAAAAGAAACATTGGCATGCAACCCATTTAGATCTTTGGTGTTTCAATAAGTCCGTAATGAGATCAATATTCCAAGTGGAAACACTGAACTCTATCATTACAGCATTTTCCCCCAAAATTTAAGAATATAAAAATAAATCCTCGGGACGTCTACTGAAGATATGATCCCATATGTCAGCCAGACGTACTTTAACTTTTGCTACAGCAAGCAGCAGCTTCAATACAGAGTACTTCCTTTTTGGACACACAACTTCTACATGAGTATTCACAAATGCCATATCATCCCTCCCTGCAAGTGAAAGGGATACATGTCTAGCCTGGTCTGGACAATCTTCTTGTTATATTATGCATGGCTCAGCAGCCATTGCTGAAAGCCTTCAATGAGCAAGTTGAAGGTGTCACAAAATTTCACCATACATTACAGATTGTAAAGCACTTGGAGGTCTACTGATGGAAAAACACTATATAAGAGCTCGGTATTTATTATGTTTGTATTACCATAGTTCCTAGGAGGCCCCCAGTCATGGACTGAGACTCCATTGTACTAGACACTGTACAAACATAGAACTACAACTACAACATTGGGAATAACTGGCTAGGCAGTACTGCCACTGAAAAGAATCTGGGTGTCCTAGTGGATCACAAGTCGAATTTGAGCCAACTAGATGATGAGGTTGCAAAAGAGGCTAATATCATTCTGGGGCATATCACAGGAGTGTCAAAGGTCAGACCCGGGAGGTAATTTTCTTGAGTCCTCAGCTGCAGTATTGTGTCCAGTTTAGGGTGTAATATTTTAGGAAAGATGTGGTCAGATTGGAGAGAGTGAAGAAAAGAGCAACAAAATTAATAAAATAATGTATTAAACCTAACCTATGAGAAAAGGTTAAAACACCTAGTGTGTTTAGTCTTGAGAAAAGAAGACTTGGGGGGATCTGATAACAGTCTTCAAATATGTTAAAGGCTGTTATAAAGACAATGATGATGAATTGTTCTTCATATCCACTGAGGGTAGGAGAAGTAGTATTGGGCTTAATCTGCAGCAAGGGAGGTTTAGGTTGGATATTAGGAAAAACTTTCTAACTCTAAGGATAGTTAAACAATGGAATAGGCTTTTGAGAGATGTTGAAGAATCCCCATTGTTGGTGGTTTTCAAGAAAAAGTTGGACAAATTCCTATCAGGAATGGTTTAGGTATACTTGGCCCTGTCTCACCGCAGGGAGCTGGACTATGGGCATGTCTACACTTACCTCCGGAGCGATCGATCCAGTGGGGGTCGATTTATCACGTCTAGTGAAGACGTGATAAATCGACCACCGAGCACTCTCCTGTCGACTCCAGTACTCCGAGAATTGGAGTTGACGGGGGAGTGTCAGCTGTCGACCGACCGCAGTGAAGACACCGTGGTAAGTACGTCTACTTCAGCTTCAAAGTACGTCTACTTCAGCTACGCTATTTTCGTAGCTGGAGTTGCGTAACTTAGAACGACTTAGCTCGCCCCTTCCTCCCCCCAGTGTAGACCAGGCCTATATGATCTTTTGAGGTCCCTTCCAGCATTGCATTTCTATGATTCTATGGCTAGGTCTACACTGTGGGGGGGGAATCGATTTAAGATCCGCAAATTCAGCTACGGGAATAGTGCAGCTGAATTCGACGTATCCGATCCAACTTACCCCGCTGTGAGGATGGCGACAAATCGACCGCCGCGGCTCCCCGTCGACGGTGCGTACTCCTACCTGGGCTGGTGGAGTACGCGCGTTGATTCGGGGATCGATTGTCGCGTCCCGATGAGACGCGATAATTCGATCCCCAAGAGATTTATTTCTACCCGCCGATCCAGGAGGGTAGTGAAGACAAGCCCTATGACTGTATTTTATGGGGCTCAAGGCCAACACATCTTGGAAAGACAAGGCAGCAACTGTAGGTGTATTGGAGTCTCAGAAACACATGATTCACTGTCATCACTGGTACATAACAGATTAGCAAGAACCACCACTCTTATCAGACCTCTGCCATTATGGAGTTCCTGTCATGATCTTGTTGTGTGTGCTAAAACCACCTTTCAGTTCCACAGTAGGTAGGTCTTTTCCTGTTCTCCCTAAAAACTGTCTTGCCACCTCCTTGTCCAAGGGGGTTTTGGAGCTTGGCTTGCTTTTATTTCACAACCTTAGTTGTGTGGAATGTGTCAGTACTGTGAACTAGCCAGGTCACTGCAGTCTTCTTCCTACCACTGGAAGTGATATTGTCGCCATTCTGGCTGTATCATATCATCCTAAGGACGTAGAAATGCATAAGTTATATCTGAACAGAGCCTACAGAGGAATAAAGGACTATATAGCAGAGGCATTCAAAGCTTTGGGTACAGATCCTCTAATTACTCTGTGAAAAGATCAGTGATTTTGTGGCTGGAGAGCTCATCCATATCTTACGAAGGGATGTGTAAAGCTCCTACAGGGTCTTCCATCCACACTTGATCAAACAGGAAAGAGTTAATCTCCTCCTCCTGGCTGAAGTAGCGTTTGGCAGAAGGTAAGATTTACTGAGGCACCCTGTTCTGTAAGTTCCTTTTGAATTCTACATGGGTTAATTGAATCCTCTCTCCCTAGGGATAATTTACTGCTTTCTACATCCCACTGTGAAGATTGTCTGACCTGGAGGGAACTGAGAGAGAAAATCCTGGCTGACCTGTGAATTTTCATTCTAGGACCGTCCATGTCTGACAGCATGACCCATCCTCATAGGTCTGCATTGTGTCCAGGGCTTTTTCTGGTTATTTCTCACTTGTTAGCAGTTTGAAAGAGAGGAGGGTGCTTCTCCATGTTAAGAGATGGAAGTGAGCTTGTTATGAATCCGAGGTGGAGTTAATATCTGAGGAGCTGGTAAATTTGTATTAGGAAGAGGCAGAATAATGTAGTTTGGAGGAAAAGGGACAGAATGACAAGACCTCAATTTTAAAGCAGAATGACACAATGGGAATAAAATACTGTAAAGACAGAGGCTCTCTTCAGATACTTGTGCAATACTCCAGTTGACTTCAAGTCAGTTGTTGCCTGTGCATATCTGAAGGCAGAATTTGTCCTTAAAATACAGATACTAAATACAATGATATAGTTCTGAAGGAGAATATCTGATAATGTTTTAATTGAAAAGAAAGAGTCAGGAATGCTTTGAGAAGAGAAGGTGCTAGTATAGTTCAGCGTGAAACAAGAAAAATAAAATCACAACGTTTATAACAGAGCCTTAGAATGTGAGATACAGTACTTAAAAAGAGAGATCAGTTGATGAAATAAGGAGGGAAACTCAAACAATGTCATATGGTCTATCTAGAAGAAAGAACAAATGGTGTTTATGTGAATGACACAGAAGATTTTCCATAGTGGGATACATAATTACATTGGGCTGACAGGTTAGCTAATATTAAAAGTCATGTTTCAGCATCTGGCTCAGAAAGCAAGATGTTCTGACTGCTAGTTTGTGCAGCTGTCAATATGGATAATGAGCTCAGCCCACACTACTTTATTGGTTTATCTGTTCATTTGTTTTGTGTCTTTGTAGTCCCAAAACTAGGGTAAAGCCTTGAATAACAGTCAGATAACTAAAATTGTGTCCACCATAATAAGAAATAGATTTAATGATAATAGTGTTAGTAAATCTTCCATACAGGGAATTTACAACCTAATCGGTTACATAATGTTAGAGGTGTTAATGTATCAGATCTTGGGGCATTGGGCTGGGGGAGAACAATCAGTAATTACAGCTACTGTCTTATCTTTCTCTTCAATGTGTGTTTCAACAAAATTCTTAATATAGGGGCAAAGAAATTAGAAATTGAAAAACCCTATTATGTAGTCAATTCCCTGCTGTTACTGAAGTTTTATTTATTAATTATTATTTATTAAATAACTCTTTTGAGTCTATCTAGTCACTCAGATATACAGCTCTAGACTTGCTATTAGTCTGGCAGGCATCTCGTAGGACTTGTCTACACAGCGCAGCAAAGCACTCTGGAAGGGTATGATTTGTAGCACTGTAATGTGTAGCCTGATAACTGTCCCATGTAGACCCAGCTGATGTGCTCAAAAAGGTACCTAGGTATGCAAACTAGGTATCTGTTAGAGCACACCGGCAGTGTCTACATGGGGCAGTTAGAGCTCAACACTTTAGAGCACTCTACAGATCACACCACTCCAGAGTGCTTTGCCATACCATGTAGACAAGTCTAGATTCTAGTTGTATGTGTATGTTGATGTGCCAATATATCATGTTGCCTTAGCAGTTGATTTTCATGTGGCATCTGTTGCTGAAGCAAAAGGATGTAAATGTGATGCGTGTGTGGCGTCAACCAGGTTATATCCTCCCACGAGGTAGTACTGTATTAGCATAGTGAAGATGGATGGCTTGAGACGGACATAAGTCAGGTGTCTGTTGTTCCTTCCACTTCACTGATAGGAATGCTGTGTTTGTCACAAGTTTAATAGGAAACTGTCATCCTGTGGATGGAATCTGGAATGCTGTGGTATTATCTTACACATGTTAATAACAGTGGTTAAGATTTCTCTCCTCAATGGCTCTTTCCAGAGGTCTGTGCAATGGCTGCCATCTTGGCCAATACTCGAGGGACCTCCAGGGCTAAATGCATGAGCTGCTATCGTCTTGAGCTTGGGGGAGCCATAACACACTAATATCCTCTGTGGATTAGGCACAGTGGGGAACCTGTAACACACCCTCACCAGTGGATTATCTGCATTGATAAATGTGATTGTGAATTATTTCATGCTGAAATCTAAGACTTAATATTTTCAAGCTTGGTAATAGGAACATACAAACATGTCTACATAGTTTTACGTGTGATGTGGGAGCAGCATTACAAATCAGTTTTATCTCCCTGTGTCCATTTGTCATTGCTCTTCTTTTTCTGATCTGGTGGCAGCAGGAGCGGCGCCAGGGTTTTTGCCGCCCTAGGCGGCAGCACTCCTCCTCTGAAGCTGCGTTCTTGGCGGCAGGGGTCCTTCCGCTCCGGGTCTTTGGGGCACTTCGGCGGCGGGTCCTGGAGCGAGTGAAGGACCCGCCACCGAATTTCCGCCAAAGACCCGGAGTGGAAGAAGCCCCTCTGGGCAGCCCTGGTTCTCGGCGGCGTTTCCGCAGCCGCTTTTCTTCGTGCCCAGAGGAATCACCACCGAAATTCCGCAGAGGGCGGCAAAATGCCGCCCCCGACATCCTCCCATCCTAGGCAACCACCTAGTGGAAGCGCCGGCCCTGGGTGGAAGGTTGCTAGATAGCTAGCTCTTGTCATCTCTCTTCCCCGTACCCCAGGGTTAGGCACAGTTTTTAATCATCACTTTTTTATGAGAAGTTTTCTATGATCCCTGATAACCTCAAGAAATATCTTTATTGCATTTTCTTGTATTTTGGACATTGATGTAGAAGAGAATACCTGCCTCTCTGTCTCCTACCCATACTACAGTACTTTAAGTTTACAAAGCACTTCACAAAGATTGGTATGTCTCAATCTCTTCTTTGTCTCATTGGCTGCCAGACATTCTTCTCTGTGTATCAACGACTGTGCTTTTCACCATCAATTTCCATCTCTAGTTACGATCTTTGATTCTGTGCTTAGTGAGAGTCTTGCCTTAATTTTCCGTGTTTCACTTTGAGGAGAGAGTCTGCTAGCATGATTGTTCTGTGCAGGATCTGTAATCGTTTAGCTTGTTGCTATTTGTTTAGTTGATCTTCCCAGTAACTTGTTTGTTGGTGATATAGGTGCTGGTCTAACATTATGGATATTTTGGGGTCTGGGGCTGTATTGTTTAATCCACTGGTCAGGAGGTTAGAATTTTTGAGCCCAGAGAGCGCTAATGTATATGAATGGATATTGCTTTCATTTGGATTTTATTTTTGATCCTCTGCTGGTTTGCTACTTTGCTACTCCTTCTGATTCACCATTAGTGTAAAGAAAGAATTATTTATAGTATTGATGCTGCTTACCTTAAATTAGGTTACAGCAGAGGTGCAAATAATAAGGTTATGTCTGCCTTCCTATTATAAACCAGTTTTTCAAAACTACTAAATTTACATATTTCTTTTTTAAAAAAATTAACTTTGATCTGAAACTCAGCATACAGAGATGTAACCTATTAGCAATTCTAACATGATCTGACAATTTGAAATTTTAGGCTGTGGAAAAGTTGTCATGTTTGAGTAATTCAGTGGACTTTTTTATTCCATCTCAAATTGTTTAATCTTATATGAAAATTTTTTATCCTGTGTTCCAGTTTAGAGAGAGAAATAAAGAGCCATAAAATAGGCCTCAGAAATTCTCTGTGAATATGTAGTTAGAATAGTACACCATGCTTCTACGTCATTAAGCCTCCATTTCAATCCCGCAAGTATTAAGAAGCCTCCCACAGGCTTTATTCATGGTAAAATCCCTTAAGGATGATTACATCAATTACAATTTCTATTTAAATTAAATATTTATTTTTCTTTGAATTTTTTGTTTAAAAAAAGAACACAGAAATATGGGTGTTAGTATCCATCTTGTAACACCAAATTGACAAAACCCAGGAAATTAAGGATGACACTACACAGCATATACACAATTGTTTATAAAACCTCTCTGCATCTACACTTTTTATATCTGCCTGCAAGACTTTGGTTGTCATTTTTAAATCTAAAATGAAAACATTTCTTTACTGACAGTTTGTAGATCTTTTTAATGTTTTAATTCAATGCTGAGAGTCATTATGATTGGTGAATGGTATATACAAGGTCTTGATGTGTATTATATAGCTCAGGTAAAATAAATTATCTAAAAGGAAACTGCTTTTGTATACAAATCCCAATCTGGCAATATAAAGGTAAGTAATGAAATGAAATTCCTGTAGCAGGTGGAGTATGACGCATGCAACATGACCGTAAAACTTGATTACACTGTTTGGTTGGTTTGTTTCAATTTTTAGAAATATTTAAATGTTTCCTTTTTGTTGATTGGAATGCACAACGAATTGAGGAAACATCTGTCTGCGCTGATTCTATTTTCATCTATTTTATTTTGAAGACCATGTCAAAAATAGAGTGGAAGATTATGCTAATTTTCAGATAGGAAATACAAGGAGCAATGAATAAGAATGATCCAGCTATGATGCTTGGGAATTAAATCCCATTGACAGTCACTTTTGTGTTAATTATTTTCAGGAAAGTTTGATACCCTGTTGTGATAGGTCTTGAGTTCTAAGGAAATAAAATCCTTTTCAATTATACCTCAGATAAACTGAGGATAAGTAGGTATGGTATATGGTGAGCCCTTGATGGTGTGGCACATCAGCCATACCATCAAGGGCTCATTCACCTGCACATCCACTAATGTTATATATGCCATCATGTGCCAGCAATGCCCCTCTGCCATGTACATTGGCCAAACCGGACAGTCCCTCCGCAAAAGAATAAATGGACACAAATCGGACATCAGGAATGGGAACATACATAAGCTAGTAAGTGAACACTTCAATCTCCCTGGTCATTCTATTACAGATTTAAAAGTCACTATCATTGAACAAAAAAACTTCAGAAACAGACTTCAAAGAGAAACAGCAGAACTAAAATTCATTTGCAAATTCAACACCATTAATCTGGGCTTGAATAGGGACTGGGAGTGGCTGGCTCATTACAGAAGCAGCTTTTCCTCTCCTGGAATTGACACCTCCTCATCTATTATTGGGAGTGGACTACATCCACCCTGATTGAATTGGCCCTGTCAACACTGGTTCTCCACTTGCGAAGTAACTCCCTGCTCTCCATGTGTCAGTATATAATGCCTGCATCTGTAACTTTCACTCTATGCATCCGAAGAAGTGAGGTTTTTACTCACGAAAGCTTATGCCCAAATAAATCTGTTAGTCTTTAAGGTGCCACCAGACTCCTTGTTGTTTTTGTGTATGTAAAGTTACACTTAGTCATAAGTGTCTGCAGGATTGAGGCCTAATTTCAGCAGTGTCAGTAGGTGAAGATAGCAAACAGTATGAAAGCATGGGGAAAAGAAGAACAATTACAGGATAAGGGCAACTGTTCCTCTGCACTGCAGTGCCTTTCTTTGCAGATCCTGGCAGTAGAATTTGTGTGCATTGCAAATCTGCCAAGCTAAACTGATTCTAAACTATTCCTTTGTGTAAATTACAGCAAAACTCAAAGGAATGTTTTAGTTCATATTATAAATGAAAATCTTTTATTAGAGAATTACAATGGAAGAGTGCTACGAAAACGACCAATCAGCAATGAGTAAATCATTCAACTGACAAACCTTTAGGCAAGTGTAGGTGAATTTGTGCAACAATTACAATCCATACATAGTGGTTCTCATAGGACATGAACAGATTTATCATATGTCTGTTTCATTAACAGTAGTATATTGCATGCTAAATTTTGCAGATTAAAGGATATCAATGCTCAAGTTTCATGGTGAACTCATTGCTTGCTATGGTCAGGGAGGAAATAATATTTTCTTTGCCTACTGAATGCATCATGGCACAATTATCTAGCAGCGGTATTAGAGGAGTCAACTCTTGGAGAATAGAGTACATTCAGAGATGGGTTAGATGGACCAATAGCTTGCTCCAGGTATGGTAATTCCTTCGTCCTGATAAGAAGAAATCTATTTAATGGTGCATGGTAAAATATTTTTAGAAACTCACACCTTTTTACCGTATTTACAATTGTATCAGGTACTACTTTATTGTAGCTATCATACTTTTGACCACTGAGCTGGCTAATAATATTAGATTTTTATATGTATTTAGAGTAAAGTAAAACTCTGATAATCTTAAAATTCATGATTTTATTCATGAAAAATATATGCTCATGTTTTGCTGTTGTAGCATAAATTATTCCCATGTTTTTGTTTGAACTAAACCTTATGATACAATGGACACTGCAAAATAAATAAATAGTTTTATCTCATCATAGAAAGTTCATATGAATTTATATAGTATATTTTTAAAAAATAAGGACATTTCTAGAATGAAAACAAAATCTCCGGAAAGGACAAAACAGCACACAATTCAACAGCAGTTTGAACAGCAATGACTGTATCTTAAAATGTTCAGGCTGACTAACTCAGGAACATAGAAATTACCAAACTGGATTGGACCTGTGGTACATCTAGACCAGTATTCTGTTCAGTACCAGATGTCTCAGAAGAAGGTGCAAGAACACAACAGTAGGCAGGTGTGGTATAATCTGCACCCTTAATAAATACTAATATTTGCAGTCCCTGAATGTCAACACTAGAAATTTTTTTACAAACTTATCACCTAAGGAGCAGAAGGAAGAGAAGAGTGAGCCAGAGAAAAAGAAGAATATAATGTGTGATATTAGGAGATAAAGGATTTAAGACCTAGAAATAGGTCCCTACTATAATATTCTGCTTCCTAGCTGTAACTGACGTTATTCCTGTTTCATATATTTCATATATATCTGCTAGTTGTAAAATCTTCAGCTGGCAATTAAAGAGTCAATCAAGGTAAAAACTGTAGCCAAAAATTTCATTAACTAATCTTTCATACCTAATCCATTCAGTCACAGTTTACTGGGGTTTCCTTTATCCAAGGCAATTCCATGGTTTCCTAGCAACCTAGTTTCTTGGGAATTTTTGGGTTATATGTACTAATGCATTTTCATTTCTATATTCAAGTTAAAATCCGGGAAGCAAAAGCATCGTAAAGGATAACTCATATATAAAGAACCAAGGTTAAAATATCTTAAATAGGTAAAGATTAAATTACTGTTTAAAAAACACCTTTCAGATTAAAAACCTAATAAAAGCAAATATTTTTCCTATGTAGCTAACATCTACTTTGATAATGAATATAGAAATAACTTAAAAAAATCTAATTTATTTTCACCATTTATTTTATTTGCTAGCCATTTTCATTTCACTCAGTTTGCACAGTGAGGGAAGACTGTTTCCAAAGAAGGTTTACAATGTAATTTTCTGACTCTTGCAGTACTGTTGCTTTGCAAATGCAACAGGGTAATGTTTAACCCAGAACAGAACTGTTTTCATTGGAGTTTAAAACAACAACAACAACATGGAAACATTTTGATTGATCTCAGATTTTCAAATCTTGTTTGAAGTTGTCATATGGGCTAATAGTAAAGGTATCAGAATCTTGTGGTATCTTTCGATACTTTCATCAAGTTATCTCCTATTAAGAGGATGCAGAGATATTTTGTGTGTTGGTTCCCAGCAATAAATGACTTTTAAGAACCTTCTTTCTAACATTTGTACACAGGTGCTAATCCAGCTGAAAAACACCTTTTGTGGGTCATGGCTATGGCATTTTTTATGGGCCCATGATCTATACCGCCAGAAACCATTTCTAATTCAGATAAGACAGAGTATACCTCATGCCTTCTGCTGATGACCACTACTTTTTCATCCCAGTTAACATATATGGCTATCAGGCTCCTGATAGTGAGTTAGTATTCTTGGTTGCATCCCTTATGTCATAATAAAGGAGTTGGTGTATGTCCTGTTTACTTAGAAAGTATGGGCCTTAAATTCAAAGCAGACTCTCCCTCGCTTGCAGGTATATGCCAGATTCAAGCAGTACAATAAATAGAGGGGTCCTGACCTGAAATATTTTTTCTCTCTCTTTCTTTAAATACAGTAGATTCCGCTCAAAGGCAACCTGAATATTAACTTATGGTTAATAGCAACATTTTGCAGAAATCAATCCTGTCCTATTGACTTGAATGTTAATGGGAGTCAGGTATTTGTAACGGCGTGCCACTCACAATCATTGTTTGGGTGAAAGGCCCCAGCTTTACGCTGGTTTGTGGGGCTGCAGCCCAAGAAGGAATGCTGAGCTGATTAGACTCAAATGTAGAATGTGGGTACAGGATATACCACACATCCAAAGTTACACAGCAAATCTTTTCTTTTATAGACACTTACACATTACATTGCACTTACTATACAATACATTACATGTTTTGGGATTGGCCTGGTCACTTTGCAGGAACCAATCCCTGTACATCATGCTCTGTCCAAGCACTATCCATACACGACTTACTCTTTACCTCGTCTTACATTCCAGGCTTATCTTATTCATTGTTATCTTGTCCATTGTAAGTGGTTCCCTGGGTGTTCCTCCTTATCTTAGCTAGTACAGACATTCTGTTTCCAGTTGCTGATGCATTTACGTACCTTAGCCCAAACATTCCGTTTTTAGCCTGTGGACCTAGTTACCTCCCTAATCCTGTCTTCCAAGAAATGAGGTCTCCCCCATATTTAATTACTCATGTTAAGTCAGGCCTACATTTCATTGCTTTATATATACAAATTTGTTTTATTTGTATTTTATTGTTTTGTTTTTTAAATCAATTTTTATTACTTAGTAATACATTTTGAAGATTATAGTGGTGGTAATTATTCGAATTCTTATAAATACTATGCTTAAAGTATGAACCAGGGGGTGCAAGCTTACTTATTTTTATATAGCCCACCAGGGTGTAATTTTATATTGTAAGCTTGCTTTGCTTTTAAAGCATTTTTTGTAAATTTTTACTTTGCTTTTATTATATTGTGAAAAACTAGTATAAAGTATATTTATTACCACAGGAAATTTAGGCAGAATTAAGTGAAACAGAATGTAGGCCAATTAAAATAACATTTCCTGATCCACACCACAAGTGGGTTTTTTAGCCACCACACACTACTTACTATTACTAGCATATGCAGTGTTATTGTCATTAGCAACACTGCATATAACCAGCATAGGAAGTTTTTACTTTACCAAAGTTCTAGCATGGGGTGGCCAACCTGTGGCCTGGAGCTGCATGTGGCTCTTCAGAAGTTAATATGTGGCTCCTTGCATAGGTGCTGACTCTGGGGCTGGAGCTACAGGTGCCAACTTTCCACTGCTCAACCCCAGGCCCTGCCCCCACTCCACCCCTTACCTCAAGGCCCCTGCCACTTCCGGCCCCCACCCCTGAGCCTGCTGAACCCTTGCTCCTCCCCCCTCCAACCCAGAGCCGCCTGTATAGTGCGAAACAGCTGATCGCGGCGGGCAGGACACACGGGGAGGGAGCGGGAGGTGCTGATCGGCAGAGCTGCCAGCGGGCAGGAGGTGCTGGGGGGGGGGGCTGATGGGGGCTGCTGATGCATTACTGTGGCTCTTTGGCAATGTACATTGGTAAATTCTGGCTCCTTCTCAGGCTCAGGTTGGCCACCCTTGTTCTAGCATTTCAACCATACTGTGCAATTTGGAGACTGTTCCCCAGAGTGAACCCACGTGCCAGCAGCTTTGTCTATAAGACGTTATACTTGCACATGTAAATGTCCTACATCTGCAAACAGCAGTACAAGTCTGGGGCTTTTCAGACCTTGCATTGTTTTGCAACGGAATTTGAAGAGGGAAAACAAACATTTTTACACCATGTGGATTGCAGTAGTTTTACATTTAACTTTATGGTATTGGACCCTTGTTAACTTTCAGTGAAGCCCAGCTGATTGCAAGAGCTCCAAGGCCCCTGATTGCCTCCAGATTCCTGTCCTCTAGTTCTGTTGCCTGAACCTGACCTCCTGGTATCCTGACTTGGCTTGACTCTTGATAACTGACTCTTGATCTCTGTCTTCCATTTTATCTCTCAATTCTGATCTCCTGATGTTCCAGCCCAGCCTGATTCCTGCTAATGGACTCCTGGCCTCTGGGGACCAAGCCACACACACCCTGGCCCTGAGAAAAATACATTGGTGAAAAAATTTTAAATGCTAGAAATCCTGATTAATTTGTATATGTTACTGTTGATTCTTCTTTTATATGGCTTAGAAACAGTACTGATCAATGTCCAAGTTTATGTTGGCAATCCAGCTCATTGCTTTAGGTGACACGGAGGTGTCAAAGGATACCACCAGGATATGATCTTTTGGAACATTGATTGATGAGACATTCCGTAGTGTGAAGTCCGTTTCTGCAGTCAGAAATAGGATTGTGTCCCAGTCCCCATCTGCCATATGATATGTGAATGCAATTCAAAGTGGACCATATTTTTCGTGGGAGTGAACCACCACTGATTCTTTGGTTGGGTCGTTAGTGAGAATGGTATCCTTCCACCTTGCTCGCTGTTGACCTTTGTGAGAGAACCCCGAGTCTTCAAACTCTTGCACTACAAGCTAAAAAGGTAGTGAGTCAGAATGTCAATATATGAATTAGGTCTTCATGTACTGGAAGATCCTTTTTCTCTCTAATACAATGGGACTCTCGAAGGAGTCGCCTGTCAGAGAGAGTTTGGGGTGGGTAAGTGTGTGCCAGTATAGGAAGCCATGGTTATGGCATTGATTTTATTGTGCCTGTAATGATCCGTGTGGCAATGTGAAATTGAGGGTTGACAAGTGATGTGTGGGAACTGTGTGTCTAGATGGGTGAGCAATATTCTGCGGTAGAGCAGACAGTGGCCAGTGAAGAGGTCTGTAGAGTTTTTGAATTGGCTGCCTAGGCCATTCCTGAAAGTTTCTGCAGGAGATTTACCCACACTTTTATGTCATGGATATTTTTCAGGTGCTGGTGGTATGTGAGGCTTCAGTCTAATGTCACACAAACATATTTTGGAGGGGGATTGTGTCACATCTGCTGGTGACAGAAATCCATGTGCTATTTTGCGCTAGCCATTTGCTTGAGATTGAATGCTGACATGACAGTCTCAATGAGGTTTGGTTTTAGTTACCAATATAAGAAAAATACTTCCATGGTTTTAAGATCTTTGGTTAGGGTTTGTCCTATGCTAGGTAAATTCCATGCCTGTGTAGTCACAGCAACGTCATCAGCATAGACAAATTTCCATGGTGATGATATTCAAGGAAGGTCACCAGTGTAAATATTAAACGGGATCAATGCTAGGACTGATCCCTATGGTATGCCTTATTTAAGAGTGCATGATCTGTTGACCAGGTCACCAAGATTGATAACTTCTCAGAAGAATTTTATGTACATATATTTTTATCTGTTGATTAAATATCATACATGGGGAGTAAATATTTGTAAGAATCTCACTTACCTAGACTCCTTTATATAGATGTAAGCTAAAATTTTCAGAAGTGCCCAAGTCTCGTTTTGAAAAGAGACTTAAGACATATTTAGCCTGTTCGTTTCTCCTTTCTTCTGTTCTGTTTTTGTCCTGCTTTTTTAATATTAAGCTCCTTTAAATGATATTCATTTATTTTTTCCCTCTTTCCAGTTCTTTTTCTACAGTTTTTTTTTCTTTTAAATGTGTATGCTTGGCTTTGGACTAGCAATGTGAATCACGCATATGAAGATTATCAGCATTCTATTATGTAATGCACTATCATGCACAGTGAAGGAATTTATTTTAAATAATAATTATAGAATATATTCATTCACAAAATTAAATGTACATCCTGACAATTTTCTTTTCTTGGGCCTGCCATATATTTTGAAAGCTCATTGGTGTGAAAGGCGGATGGACTACTAGTTTTAGCAAAGACTTTTCCTGCTTGGTCATTAACGTTATTTCAATCCGTATTTATTGTGTGTTTGTTTTTCCTTGGCTTTGTTTTGAATTAGGGGAAGAAAGACATCTCTGAAGGAAGATTACAAAATGCACATTATTACCTGAAAGATTCTTTGATAAATCCCGTAGCAGCAACAAAGCAGTGTATTTTTATCTGCGACATCCATCTCTGCAGGAAACTGCAGGAGGCAATATATTGTAGTACAGATTTCTTTGTTTCCAGGCGGAATCCCACAGAATGTCACAAGTCCCTTCCTGCCAGCAAATTCACAGTTCGGTGGCCTCCATTGTATGCACTTAGGTAGATCGTTTTATTTACCTAATACACTAAGAACACCCACACAGAAGCCATTCTGGGTTACTTGGTAAACACAGTATATATTTAAAATGTTTAGACTATATATTATTAACCTGATGGGTTGCAATGGCTCATTTTCAGCCATTCTGCTATGTTGAATATATAATTAATTTTAAAACATTACAAGTAGTAAATAAAGGAGAAATCTATGGAGTACATCAGTATTTGATCTCACATCAGCCTTTAGTAGGAATGATTTACTTAATGGCAATATGATTTTTTTTTAAATAATATGTGCCTAGTGTTCATTTCATTTCCTGATTTAATGAAATACCTTTTTTTACGTGTTTATATGAAGAACCGAAGTGTGCATGGAAATCGGTCTCGCTCCCTTTAATGCCAATGGGAGTTTTGCCATGGAATTCGATGGGAGTAGTATTAGTTCCTAATTGTAAATTACAATTTATTTAAAAAAAAAAAACCAGGAACCCCACCAAATTTCATTTCCAAAACATAGTTGAATTCTTGTGTATGTCTGAAGTGCATATGCTATTGACAGACAGCTCTTTGCAGGGCCGGCTCCAGGCACCAGTTGGCAAGCAGGTGCTTGGGGCGGCCACTCCGGTGAGGGGCGGCAGGTCCAGCTATTCGGCGGCAATTCGGCGGACGGTCCCTCGCTCCCGCTCGGAGCGAAGGACCTCCCGCCGAATTGCTGCCGCAGATCGCGATCGCGGCGTTTTTTTTTTTTTTTTTTTGGCTGCTTGGGGCGGTCAAAACCGTGGAGCCGGCCCTGGATCTTTGATAGCCGTTGTCCATAAAGAGTAGACAAGTGTCCACATCACAAAACCCACCACTACAGTCAACACTGTTGGGTGGTGATTTCAGCACAGAAGCCAAGGACTGAATGACCCTCTCAATCCTTAAAGTTGTCCTTCCAGGGCAGAGTTGAGGCATTATAGGTGAGGTACTGTGGGTGCATTGCCATTGGCTTGGCTGCAAAAGAGAGAACTTTGGTAGGAAAAGTAGAGAGCAAGTCAAAGCTTTTCAATCAGACCCTGTTCACTAGCATTAAAAACATTTAAAGTGCTATGGGCCAGAAAGCTAACTTGCCAAATGTGATGGCTCAGGAGTGAGCTGCACTTGTGGATGCTTCCCCAATCTCTGCTGTGGGCACTGCCTCCAAGTGACAGGCCTCTACCCGCAGCTACATGAACTCCGTGGTTCACCCCACTTCAGACCAGACCACAAGGCTACAACACCGCCTATTCCAGAGGTGGGCAAACTATGGCCTGTGGGCCACATCCAGCCCGCAGGACTGTCCTGCCCGGCCCTTGAGCTCCTGACTGGGGACGCTAGCTCCTGGCCCCTCCCCTAGTGTTCCCCCTCACCTGCAGCCTCAGCTCGCCATGCTGCCAGTGCTCTGGGTGGCAGGGCTGCGAGATCCTGTCCGGTAGCGCGGCGGCGTGGCTGGCTCCGGCCGGGCGGTGCGGCTGCCAGTCCAGGTGCTCTGAGCGGCATGGTAAGGCGGTGGGGAGCGGGGGGGTTGGATAAGGGGCAGGGAGTCCTGGGGGACAGTCAGGGGACAGGGAGCAGGGGGAGGTTGGATAGGTGTAGAAGTCCTGAGGGGCCTGTCAGGGGGTGGGGGTGTGGATAGGGGTCGGGGCAGTCAGGGGACAGGGAGCAGGGGGGGTTGGACTGGGGGTGGGGTCCCAAGAGGGGATGGTCAGGGGACAAGGAGCAGGGAGGGTTGGATGGGTCAGGAGTAATGACGGGGGCATTCGGGGTGGAAAGTGGGAGGGAGCAGATGGGGGCGGGGGCCAGGCTGTTTGGGGAGGCACAGCCTTCCTTACCCGGCCCCGTAAGGAACCCTGATGTGGGTTTTGGAACCCCGATGTGGCCCTCAGGCCAAAAAGTTTGCCCACCCCTGGCCTATTCCCACCATCCTCCCACTGTTACAAGGTGAGCGGTGCCTTATATCCCTTGCAGCCCACATGAGGGCATCGTTGGGGAAAGGTTCTGCCACCTTCACCTCTTTCTGGGTAGAACCCGACAGTCTCACAATTCTTAGACTGGCTCTTGGCGTGGCAGCCGCTCTGTTTCCAACTCTGTTACCATGACAGGCCCAATGGCAATTGGTACATGCAAGACACTCCTCTTCAGGTGTCTGTGACTAGCAGCTGATTAAAATGACTTCAAACAGCTTTTCTCATACAGATGTATTGTCTGTTTGCCCAAAGGTACCCAGCAAGCAGGGAGAAAGGGTTAACCCCACAAAAGGCTCACATGCCTGGGCTTGCCTGCAGCTCATCACCTCTCTCAAAGCGTAGGTGATCCTAGCTGTCTCAGGGACATCCTGCCTAGCAATTGCCTTAGTTCCATAGCCCTGCTGCATGCTCTGCCTAGATCAGTATCACTCCTAAGAAGCTGCCTGCCACTCCCTCCTCCTTTTCCTATAGACAGGGGGTTTTAACTGCTTAATATCCTTTTTGGTCTTGGAAAAATAGGCATTTCACCCTTCTGGCGACAGTCAGGTAGGGATTTTCCAAGGACTAGCTCACCCATTGTTTCTCTTAAGAACCCGTGGTACTCTCTTTCAAGATACCTTCTCTGTCATTCTTGTATTTCCTGCTTGCTCCTCCTGAAAAGTCTTCTTTGAGCTAACTCCATGCAATTGGCTAGAATAATATCAAGCAGGTAAACCGAGGCACATTATGTTCCTACAAAATAATACAGATTTCTCCCTTGTTCCTCACTCCAAGTTAAAGACCAGAATTATTATTTTTATGGCTAAACTACCAGTATAAGGAATTTGCAGTTCAAGGTATTCTAGACTAGTATGAATATATCATAATAATATTGCATTTGTATTCTATTAATAGATTTGAGATTAAAACTCCCCAGGGCACTGTCTGAGGAATGGACGGGTGAGCAAAGGTGTGTTCTCTTCCTGATCCCGTGCCAGACTGGTTCTATGGCTTAAGTTAGAGCATCCAGAGGCTTCATATCATCTTTGTTCTCTAGTTGCTTTATTTAGTGAGAAATGATAGATGTGAAAAGTTTGTATGAGCCATTGCAGGTTTGCACAGAAGATCTACTTCTTTCTATAAAATAATGTGGCCTAAGTATTTACTGATTTGGCAGAGAGAAAGTGTGTCACAGTCAACAGAAATGACTTTCCAGAGGCTTGTCAACTGTAATCTGACACTTTTTTTTTAGTATTGCTCCGGTATACTGTACACTTGCTCAGGCTAAACCAACTGTTCATGCTTATATTAGCAACACACTCATGAAAAATAAATATGATAGACTGCAAATCAGCACTCCGTTTTAATGAGTTTCTTGTTTAGAATATTACAGTGCCATGGATTGGGAAAGCAGAGCTCACAGGAAACTTTAAAGATGTTGATGAGAAGTCATGAATATTGCATTCATTTTCAATAGCGATTTCATGCCTTGAGTAGTCCTGCACATTTTTCTGTGAGTTACAGTTACTTTTCACTGAAGAAAGATATATTTGTGGGTTCCCAAAATATCCGTGATCTGCCTGCTTTCATTTTACATTGATCATGGTGTATGGCTGCCAATCTCGCAGGGCAACGAATAATCTAAACTTGTAAGAAAATGATCTAATAATAAAATATATTCTAAGTCTTCACAAAATGAGAACTATAAAATTAATGGTGAAAGAGACTACAGCAGATCTAATTACTCCAGGAGCATATTTGCCCAATACAATTTACAATATTATTTTCAGGGTTTCTTTCCCCCACATGTACCTTTGTGTTTCAGTTACGTCTGAGTCTGCTCATCCTCTAGTGATAATAATTTATGAATGTCTAACAGATGTGGATGAGTCATGTACAGTGTGGCTTCAGGACAGTGGTCATATCATCAAAGATGATATGGTCACATGTGCCCAGCTTGTTAGTACCATAATACCTTTGGGAATTATGCCACTGGGTCCTTGCATGATTCATGTTTGCTAGGCAAGGTGGAACCAGCATTTAGTCTGTGGGGAGAGGAAAGTACAAGCATCCCTTGTTTACAACATTATTTTTGCATTTTTATTTAGCATGATGACTCAGATCTCAGAGAACAGCTGCACTGGCCTTCCCAGCCACGGCTTGGTCTCATTTGTAAACTGAAGAGGCAGGTGAAAAACATTGAATTGGCTTTGTGTCCTATCAATTTAAAGAGATCCCTTGTGGCAAAGGACATAGGTCAAATACATACATATGTGAGAGGAAACCACTTAAATACCTGGAAGTGTCATATATATGATATGACATGATTTTTCATAGTTCCTTCTTTACCTCAGCACTGCTACCAATATCTTTCTTTATGAAAGACTTTTTTTTACTCATCTGAGATTTAACAGGATTGTCTTAGGTTTTCATTGATTCCCCCTCCCCCCCCACCCCCTTCATCCCCCATGGATATTCATTGTACTCTGTGTGGTAGACATCTAGATGAGTAATTTTTATCCAAATAGAACATTTTGCAACATGCATAAACCTGAAAACTGCATCATGCACAACTCCAGATGCCCTGTTTTTTAACTCTTTGTGTTTAATATTTTAAAGCTTATTTTAAATGTGCAATTGTAATCGTTGTTTAGCTCTTATTTTCTCTCATAACCTGCAATGTACGTTAAACTATCAGTTTATATTACTTTGCGGCAATGAAAAATCATTTAATTATGAAAAGTAGGTTCTAATTAAAGCAAGAGCAATAGATCTGCTACTACTGCTCTAAGCTGTAATTCTCTCCCATTACATGACTTTTGTACTTTTGATATAATGAATGAAATCAGTCTGAGTGCTAAACTCCAATAAATGAATGTCACAGATGTAAAATAATAACATGAAATGTTATATTTTATTATAGGCTTCTGTCTTAGTACCTTTACTAAATTTAAATGAAAATAATCTGTGCTTTTCAATGCTACTGAAGTGTGACGGTGCCCAATTACCTTTTAGTCTTCATGGTCTATGTGATGATGTGTTCATCCTACACTTGCCCTGAAAGGGTTAAGGCATCTTGAGAAAGGGGCTAATTAACCCAATAGGCCACAGCTGAGAGGAATCAGGTGACTGAGGGAGGGAGCCCAGCTGGGGAAGAAGGAGCTGGTCATAGTCTATTTCCCAGATCACTAGACTGGGAGTCAGTGACCTGGATTCTGTTTCCAGCTCTGCCATTATTCTCTGTGTGATTTTAGGCAAGTTACTTAACTTCTTTGTGCCTCAGTTTCCTCACTTCTAAATGGAGTTACAGTGGTTCTTCACCTTTAAGTGCCTTGAATCTTTAGATTAAAGGGCTCCAAAAGTGATAGGTGAGGTTTTCAAAAATGCTTAAGGGAGTTAGACACACCGTTTACATGGACTTCCAATAGGAGTTGGGCACCTTTATCTCTTAGATGCTTTTAAAATCCCACCTGCTGTGTAAGGCTTAATGGTGGGATTTTCAATTGATTTAAGGAGCCACAAGTCCTCCTGATTTTCACTAGGACTTATTGCACCTAAAGGAGTCAGGCGCCCAACTTCTATTTAAATTCAATGGGAGTTAAGGGTCTACCTCCCTTAGGCCTCTTTGAAAATCCCAGCCTGTGCATTTAGTCACTTTTTTAAAATTCTACCCTAAAACACTGGAGAGACAAGGTGGGTGAGGTAATATCTTTTATTGGACCAACTTCTTTTGGTGAAAGAGACAAGCTTTTGCACTACACTGCTCTTTTTCAGGTCATCTTCAGCTCTGTAAAGCTCAAAAGCTCGTCTCTTTCACCACCAGAAGTTGCTCTGGTAAAATATATTACCTCACCCACACTGTCTCTCTAATATGAATGTTAAAAAGCATAGGCTGACTCTGGGGCTGAGGTTTTCCAAAGCAGCTAAGGGAGTTAGGAGCACAATGCCCATTCCAAGTCAGTAAGACTTGTTCTCCTAACTTCCTTAAATGCTTTGGAAAATCCCACCCTACACCAACAGATTCAAATAGCAATTTAAAACCAACCACAGAGTGGTATATAAGGTACCATCGTATTTCCGTACACTTAGACTAGGGCAGGGGTAGGCAACCTATGGCACGCGTGCCGAAGGCGGCATGCAAGCTGATTTTCAGTGGCACTCACACTGCCTGGTCCTGGCCGGGGGGCTCTGCATTTTAATTTAATTTTAAATGAAGCTTCTTAAACATTTTAAAAACCTTATTTACTTTACATACAACAATAGTTTAGTTATATATTATAGACTTATAGAAAGAGACCGTCTAAAAATGTTAAAATGTATTACTGGCACGTGAAACCTTAAATCAGAGTGAATAAATGAAGACTCAGCACCCCGCTTCTGAAAGGTTGCTGACCCCTCGACTAGGGGATGCATACAATACTACAGATAGTGTGGTGCACTACCTGTTGGTAAATTGACTTTGAAATGGTGGCCAGGACGGTTGATGAATGCAAGGCATACAGTATGTTCAATAGAGACACAGCCCTGATTAATTGCAGCGTGTGAGCGTTAGCTGAATAGGGATGGATTTAAACACATGCTGAAGTGCTTTGCTGAATTGGGGCCACCGTCGCTGATGGTTCCCAGAGCAACATTCACAAGTGTCAGAGCTTTCGTACTGGAAGGCCTTCAGCTGTGGAATTCCATTCTACCAGAATCCAGGGGCAGCTAGTGTCTTAACAATTTTAGGGCTCGGTGTAATATCTTTCTATTTGTGCAAACCTTTCTGCAACGAAGGTGGCTGCTGCAGCATAGGCTTGGCAAAATTATTCCCAAAGATCAAGAACCAGAATAACTCCCACTTGAGAATGTGACATAACCAAGGGAGAGGTAAGGATTTGATCATTTGTGACAGAAACAATGCCTTCTTAATATATAGCAGGCCCACAGATATTCTGATGCTGGGTGCATTGGAGAGGTATAGTTTAAATATTTACTGTCAGTACATGAGGTTCTGCTAAGGTTAGTCAGGTCTTTTTAGCCTTCACTAACACATCCCAAATGTTGCTGGTAGATAGAGCTTTGTTACTATTAGTCATTTATGGGATGATGATCATAGTAAGAGCAATCCCAGCTCTTACTGAAATCAATGGAAGCTGCACATGCTCAGCTTCTTTTGAAAGTTAGGCCATTAATCTTTAATTGAAAATGGAAAGTTGGCAGAAGCACAAGACAGTACCACTGAAAGCCACAGTAAGTCATTTGTTTCAGTTTTGAAGTCTGTGCATGGGGGAAAAGACAGAGTAAATAAATGCTTGAAAAAAATACATTTTAAACCATTTGTTATTTTTAAAAAAAAATAGCTGAATTATTCATGTAAGGCTGAAATTCCATTGAGGGGTAACTGTGAGATTAATAAAGCAGTCAAGCTTGCTAATGTCATTAGAAACCCCCTCTCTGGAATTACCGCCATGTACAATTAGATGAACATTAATCTATATGTTACTATTTTCATTAGCAGAAATGATCTTTAACTTATTTTTTCTGTGGCACTACAGGTTCTATTAACTGGACTGAATTTCCAGATAATGTCGAGAACAAGAAAAATTTCTCTGTCGCTCTACAAATAAAAATGTGTTCCATTTGGTCAAGAAACCTGTTTAGGTCATTTTTAATTAAAGAACCACATAGAGTAGGTTGACTTAGCCCAGGAACACTTCCCACATAATGCAATTAAAGGTAGAGCCAAACATTCAGATTATGGTGTAATTTGGTCTATTATAAATATTACAGAGAAGGGTATTTGCATACTTCAAGTCCAGGTTCAGTTTCTGAACACCCTTAAATTTGTGGATGTTCAGATTTGGCGTTTTGATACAGGGCCATTTCTCATTGAAATCACCCATTTCAGAAAGAAACTGGCCTTATTTTTGATAATGATTTTGTAAAATTACACTATATTAAAGACTATAAAACTTGCTAATATTTACCTATTTTTTCTTTAAGAGGTTTACTGACCAGTGTCTTAGTTATCACTTCTCTCTGCCCTTCCTTGCACCCTGATCTGGAGCAAGAGAATTTACCACCATCATGTGCAGCTGTGGACGAGTGTAGAGAATGAACCATGGGAAAAGAACCTTCTTAAATAAATGCCAATACCGTAACTGAAATCTGCACAGAGATACTGGTGGGAGGGAGACTATGCCCTTCACCTCTCCTAACTTTGGGACCTTTGCTTACTGTATGTTTTAGTAGTGTATTTCCTCTGTGTATGTGTATTGGGATAGCCCCAGTGGTATAAGTAGGGCAGTATGGTCCGATATGCCATACCAATAAGCTATTTATAGCTGGTATGGCGTACTGCAAAGACACAGGAGGAACAGAACGTGGGGCCACCTGGCGGCCCCACGCAGGCAGCTCCTCTGGTGCAGCTGTATCCCCTCACCAGTCCTTCCACGCAGCTGCATGCCTATGTGACCTGTCCAGGGTCTGTACAGCAGCCCCGATCGAGGACAGGGCTGGGGGCGATACAGCCGCGCTGGAGGAGCTGCTGGTGTGGAGCCACCCCATGCTCGGCTCCTTTCACTGCTGCGGTTCCCAGGACAGGTTTCAGACACGCTGGCAACCAAGCCCCACACCGACAGCTCCTCTGGCATGGCTGTACCGCCCCCAGCCCTGTCCTCCGGCGGGGCTGCTGTACAGACCCCGGACAGGACTCAGGAGACGCAGCTGCGTGGAAGGGCTGGGGGCGGTACAGCTGTGCTGGAGGAGCTGCCATTATGGGGCTCGGTTGCCAGTGTGTCCAAAAAAAAAATTCTCTGTTGTCAGAGGGAACTGATTTGAAGCTCTTCTGCTGGCAATTCCCAAAGCAAGTGCGACTCTTTGAGCCGGCTATTGTTCCAGAAAGCAAGCCCTTCTCTTCTCTTAGTGCTGTGTCCACCCACTGGGAGCGCTCCCCCCCACAGGTAACATGGGATGGATATTGGGGAGGGGAGGAGAGGGGGAGAGCGTGGGGCCCCGGGGGGGCAGGGCTGTGTCACGTGAGGAGGTCATGTGTCTCACCATGCATCCCCCTTTAGCTGGTGCAGCATACCGGTAAGAAATGAATTCTACTTGCACCACTGGATGTCCCAAGCCCAGGAGCCACTACCCTCCACCTCAGTGGGACAACTTCTCACCACCTTTGCTTTTCTTCTTCAGGCCTTTTGCTCTGTTTTAACCTACCCAGTATCTCCCAATGATCATCATTGCTTTCTGAAATGAAACACCCAGGACAATGACACTGTTGTATGTAGGTTCCTCCCTCTGTGTTTCTTTCATTTAAACCAGGCCTGTTTGCGCTCTTCCTTTCTCTTATGCAAAGTGACTTTTTTCTTTTTATGTAAAGACTTTCTAGAGCTATAAATCAGGTTTTGTGCCACTGGCTCCGATGCAAATTGACTGGTTTATTCTGGCATCAGTGCATAAGTGAAACACCCATTTATGTTAATCGTAATGCTCCTTTATCTACAGGAGCATAGAGCTCAATATACACTAGTGGTTAGAGTAGGAAAAATGTGGAGGTTGACCTTTCCATTACTCAAAGCAAAATAGTTTTCACATCACCTGTTTCCTCATATGTATCCTCTGTGACAACTAGTACAGGTTTTTATCTCAGCAAGTAGTTTGCCTCTTTGCAACTTATAGAACCCTATTCAATTATTATTTCTAAGAAACTCTTTTAGTGCTGAATGGATATGGGTGTGGTACTAGGGCCCAATCCAATTCCAGATGAAGTCAATGGGAGTGTTTTCATTGACATCAGCGGGGGCTGGATTGGGTCTTTAATGAGGCATTCCTTTTAGGTGGGAGAAAAGTGGGTTGTTTGCCATCATGTTCAGGAGACTGGATCCACAAAGTGCATTTTGTTATTAGAGTCATTTTCAGGGGAGAGAGAGAGAAATGAGAATTTAATGTTGAATCATCTCTTTTGGGAAAAGTAGTGGCATATGGTGCTATTAATTTGTATTTCTGCTGGTTGGTCATTTTGCATTCTCCTCTCCTGTCACTATGATTGAACATGGGGACAGGGGACATATAATGGCCAAACAATCATACTTTGACATTTGGAAAGGTCACCATTTTTCAGTAAACTACTATATCTTATTAGATACACAGGAGGCATTAAGATTCTGATATCTCATTCTTCTGACATGGATTGTAACAAGAACAGAAGATGGCACTTTATGAATTCCTTTTCGTGATGATTGTAAATTGTATTAGAATAATTAATCCTTGTTGCCATTTTAAGGGGTATATTCCCTGCTGATATCCATGTCCTAACTCTTTAACAACTGTTCTGCAGTGATATTAAATTTTTTAGTTGTCACCTCAGTGATAGGCAGAAGCACCAAAAGGGTGGAGGACATTAGATTGCACAGTCTCTCCCCAAGTTTTCAATCCTTGCTTCAGGACGAATCACAAAGCAACCTTCTCCTCTTTCATGACTGCAGGGGAGAGAAGATTTATTCAACTTGGATCAGAAAGTGAATGACCTAAAAAAGAGTAGCAAGAAATGTTTATTTTGCAGACAGCCACTTCAACTCACAGGTACTGGGACTGATTGCCTCTCTTGCCCTGAAGATACCAAATTACCAACCAAAGCCATCTTAGAAGCATGTGTCATGCTTGGGCCTTTGGCCTTCAGTAGTTCTGACAAACATGCTTTGTCCAAACAGAAGTCTACAGAAGAGGTAGGAAACCTTCCTTAGTCTGTCTCTCTAATTATTAAGATTGTCATATAAACTGCCATCGATCTTTCCTTGACCAGGAACTTTAGTAGTAAAAGCTCCCATATAGTTAAGAGGACAAGTTGACCATTCAGTTTTCTCTCTTTCTAAGATAAGATAACCAGTTACAAAAGCTTCTCTATTCATCTGCTGCACAAGGTGAGGCACTCTTCTTCTTTAACAGTTTTGGACAGCTTTACACACAGAATTTGGGATTAAAATTAAGAGCAGTCACTCATCTTTAGCAAGAGACTGTTGTAGAATGACCCACTCTCTTCCCATGTTTGGCAGTAGCAGACCCCCATAACCAAGTCAATTTGTGTGAATTGGTGTAAACCCCATTTGAATCACCACTCTCCTGTTAATGAGTTCTACTACAGAGCCCAGTCTATTTATGCACCTGTTACCAATGGATTTAGAATTAAGTTTAACTCTTTGACCATTATCTCCAGGAAACTTCCATTATCATCAAAGGAAAAACCCAGATGATGGCGTTCTCTCCCATACAGGTGTGAATGCACTAATTGTAAATTAGTGACTCTTGTAAATAACTGGATACTGCTGACACTCAGTGCTCCCTTTTCACTCAGTCAGCTAAGCTCTGCAAGCTAATGGCTGCTAGGGCAAAACTATGGTCTTCAGCCCTCAAAGTAGATTCTGCAGTGTTCTCTTGCTTGAGCAGGTTCTCTCTCCACAGAAGGAAATGTCACCCACTTGGAATCCTGCAAAAGAGATTTGAATGGGGCCCATAAGAGCCCTGACATGTCTGTGACCACCTAATACACCATTTATATCTATTTTGTATGTGAGTCCATATTAGAGGAGTGATTGTGGGAGAACTTCTGGCCCTTTCCAAGAAAACTGCTTCTAGATCCTTCCACAGGGGGGTTGATCCTCTGAGATCTAGTTTTCTGTTAAATCACTGATGCAGGCCAAGGGTCTCTTTATAGCCTGTCTTGTAGTCTGGCTGACTGTGCATTAGTGAGAAGTGGAGCTGCAAGAAAGGTCAAGTCTGGTAAAGTCATGCTTCTTTCATGTAACGAGGGGGAGGGTCAATCGATAGCCCCTCGATATAATTCACAGAACTCTTAGACCAAGCTTTCAAACATCCAGTTGAGAATAAGAGGACAATGTTCTCTAGTCAGAAGACTGCGACTCTGATTCAGCAAAACACTTAAGCACATGTTTAACTTTAAGGGCATGTGTAATTTAATCCTTATTCAGCAAAGCACTTAAGCATGCTTAATTTCCATTGACTTGTCCATTCTTTGACTATGCAAAAGATGGGACTTCTGAAAGCACCTAAGTCCCTTAGGTGCTAATGAATCTTACACCCTAAATCTTCTAATGTTTTGCATTTGTATAATAGGTCCAAGCTCAATGGTTTTAAATTCTTCCTAGTACAGTCCCGGTTTAGAGATACTATCAGGGCAATTGCTACACAAACAGGTAATTTTATTCCATTATTACCCTTGTGAAAGATCTGTACAGCCAGTTGTGTCTCTGTTGCCTTCCCCTTCAGTCTGGGAGTCCCACTATGGTGACCAGATGTCCTGATTTTATAGGGACAGTCCCGATTTTTGGGTCTTTTTCTTATCTAGGCTCCTATTACCCCCCACCCCGTCCCGATTTTTCACGTTTGCTGTCTGGTCACCCTAAGTCCCACTATCAATGGCAGTTCATCACCTGCAACAGCTGAATGATCTCCAGAGTGTCTTGCCCTGGCTGTCTATTTAGTATTCACCAGAAGTTCTAGTTTAGTTTGCAACAAGCAGGTCTGATATGGGGAATGAGGCTGTTGAAGATTTAAATGGGGAATAGGGGTAGAATATTGCTCTCTCCCATCACTTACCTTTGGCTCATTCATTTGATTCAGCTACAAAATGTCATTACATTTTCTTTTATTTCAAATAATTTGATTTATTACTGAAACAAAATTACAACAATCTACATTTTAATCAAAAAGACATGATGGGAGTACAATAAATCTTTCCCATTCCAAAATATTTACACAAGAGAGAAGAAAATTTGTCAGAAGCAAGTCCACTAATCACCAGAGGGTGAAAAAGACAGTCTAAACATCACTAACCATTTCCCATTCAGGAAATCATTTTTTCCTTTATGGTAATACATCTCATCTACACTTTACTTAAATCAGAAATAAACAATTAATCACCAATATGTATATTCCTTATGGAAAAGCCCAGTAGAATGTAATAGAAAATGATAACCTTTTTATAGATTTGACACTGTTCTAAAGAACTAAGAAATAATTATTCATAATCGGGCAGGATAGAATTAATCTATACGTGTTCAACCAGACCATCCAAATCCTCCTCATTAAGCAAATTCTCTCACTCAGTAGTTTTATGTATATTTTTTAATGATTGATCGTGGTTTCTCTTCTTGATTTTGCCACCAGTACCATTACATCCCCTTGCTCCGTGTCCTGTATTGTGATTCTTGATTCCTTTGGTTTCTGATATACTCATGCTGGATCAAAATCTTTATTTACAGTTTAGCAATTTGTATTACATATCCGACACAAAGGTGTTGCAGCCTCCTGACCGTTTTTCTTAATTGGTACATGATTAACTGAAAAGATGGTCCCCAAGAAACCTGCACCAATTAAAATCCATGGCAAAAATTCTTTGGGCCTGATTAAGCTATTTGACTGGTGTAAATTAAGAATAACTCCACTGGTCACTGGAGTCACTTTGGTACAAAACTGGTGAAAGTGAGAAGAATCAGACCCATTGACTTCACTGGAAGGAGGACTTGGGGTCAGGGCTGGCTCCAAGCACCAGCGCAGGAAACAGGTGCTTGGGGCGGCCAATGGGAAGGGGCAGCACTTCCGGGTCTTCGGCGGTGGGTCCCTCAGTCCCTCTCGGAGGGAAGGACCGGCCGCCGAAGAATGAAGCAGCGCGGTAGAGCTGCCGCCGAAGTGCCGCCAATCGCGGCTTTTTTTTTTTCCCCCTTCGCCGCTTGGGGCGGCAAAAAAGCTGGAACTGGCCCTGTTTGGGTGAAATCCTGGCTCCACTGATGCCAATGGGAGTTTTGCCATTGATTTCAATGGGAACAGGATTTAACTCCTGGCCTCTATGGGTATGTCTACACTGCAGGTAGACACCCACAGTTGGCCCATGCAACTGGGGCTCAGGATAAGGGGCTGTTTATCTGCAATGTAGACATTTAGGCTCGGGCTGGAGCCCAGGCTCTAGGATCCTGCAAGGTGGCATGGGCCAGCCACGGGAAGCTAATTGCCATGTACACATAACCTTAACTGTTAAACTATCAATTAATTTAGCAAGGTTTTGCAGTGAATATTTGAATTATGTGAAAGAAAAATCTGTTGCAAAGGTGACTGAGTTTAAAACAAAATAAAAATCAAACACGCATGAGTATTCATGTTAATGCAATCGTATACTTATATTTTGATCTATTAGCCTGATGCAACCAGACCAGATTTCCTTGACATTTATATGAGATAATCACAGATGGGCAAGCCCAAAACAAGTTTGGATTTGAAAATGGATGAAACTAAGGCTCTTATTCAACATTTTGAGCATAATTAGTAAATCTGCATTGTTATATTGTTCAGTTTAGCCATACTATGCAAAACAGTAGGCTTACTTTTCTGTAAACAGAATTGGTTAAATGTAGATACTAATAGACTTACAAGTTCTTACTTTGATTTTACAAAAACCTGAGATTTCTGTAATAAGGATAAGGAAAATGAGATTTGGTGGTATGAGAATGTATTTTTCTCTTTGCTTTCCATGTTGCAAAATGTTGTTAATTTATTGAGGATATTAACAGCAGAGCATAGATGGCATGCTTCAGTTTTCTGAAGTCTTCTAAATGAATAAATGTTACTTCATACGTCTCTTATTCCTTTATCACTTTGCCTTTATTCTTCATTTCAGGACATTTTTCTCCTGGTTGTTAACATAGCCAAGTCCAATCATATTATTTTAATGATATTTCTGTGGTTGATAGAATAGATTTATTGTTTTAATTCATCTGAAGGTTTATTATTGCAATAATTGAGCTAAGTGCATTTTCATTGTGTACTATTGCTAATAAAATTGTTGTGCTTTAACATCATGGTGGCTTAAAATAGCTAGACCTTGGGCCTAATTACAGAGTTTTCTTTTGCTTAAGATTCTGTGCAAGGAAGGTTGAAAGGGTTTGTTTCCAAGGAAACAAATGCACTGCACTTTCATTGCATAAAACGTTTCCTGTAAGAAAATTCCATAAGCAGGCTCCAGGGAGAGATAGTGTCATAACTAAACTGTGGTGGTTGGAGCATTTTCTAAAAACATTTGGTTTTGTGTTTCCCTGAAACTATGGTAGTATATTTGTATAACAACTATTTGTGCATTATTTTTTTTTTAAAAAGCAACAGTTAGATGATTACTAATTATGGGATCTTAAAACTCGTCGCCCTGCCTGAAAGATATTTCTTTTGTTCATTATATTAAAAATACAATGTTGCCTTGCCTGTAAACATGTTTGAAGGAATGTGCAGTGCTCTAAGTGTATTTGTATGTTATACGTGTACTTCTCAGGGTTCCTGGGACTGTGAGTCACTGTGTTACCCTAGCCTCTAGCAAGAGAGAGTCCTTTTCTATTTTATTTTATTGTGATAGCTGGATTTCAGCTCCCGGACACTGCCGGGCCTTCAGCTACTCGAGCACTTTCCTCTGGGCTTATGCCAGCCCTAACCACTTTGCAGGTTAACACTAGGTGCACCCTAGTCTCCAAGTTCCCCTAAAGCACCTCCCTGTAGCATCTGGCTCCTGTCACGGGACAGTCATAGTAATTAAATTTATGGAGATATCCCATCTCCTAGAACTGGAAGGGACCTTGAAAGGTCATCAAGTCCAGCCCCCTGCCTTCACTAGCAGGACCAAGTACTGATTTTGCCCCAGATCCCTAAATGGCCCCCTCAAGGATTGAACTCACAACCCTGGGTTTAGCAGGCCAAGACTCAAACCACTGAGCTATCCCTCCCCCCCTTAACAGGTAAGCTGCCCCCGAACACACAGTGTATGTACAGCTTGATTCGTACAAATCAGGATCAGGTCCATTAAAACAACACAGTACTGTAATCTTCTTATACTGAAAACAAATATAAATGTATTAATAAAGATTAAGATTTGAAAGAGAGAGCAAGGATAAGGAGAACAATAGGTTACATGTAAAACAAAAGGTATAACACACTTCATAGAGTCTAAGCTTAACTTTTAATAGGCTACAATCCTTGTCCAAAGCAAATTCTCACCTAAAGCAATCTCCCAGCATCACTAGCCCACACAGCCAGAATCCAGTGTTCATGAATGCACAAAGCTCAGTGAAGGGTAAACAAGGTGTCCTATAAAAGGCTGCTAGTAGGGAGCTGGGGAGAAAGGACTAAGACAGGCTGAGAAGGGGGGGAGGGAAAGCCCCACTGCAGTGGAGCTAGCTCCTGTGGTGGGGCCCTGGAGAAAGGGGCCAGGGCCTCAGGGATGCAGCCCCTATCGGAGGAGAGCAGAGCCAGCCAAGGCTAGGAAGCTTCCAGGAGCTGGAGTGCCAGAGAGTCCTGGGAAGGGTGGCCCTGAAGCCTGTTGCCAAGGCCTGGATTAAGACTGTGTTCTGTTTGTTAACTTCTGTGGAAATAAACCTCCTTGACTGAGATTGGGCGTGGCAGTGCCAGGGCCGGCTCCAGGCACCAGCTTGGCAAGCAGGTGCTTGGGGCGGCCACTCCGGAGAGGGGCGGCAGGTCCAGTTATTCGGCGGCAATTCGGCGGACGGTCCCTCACTCCCGCTCGGAGCGAAGGACCTTCCGCTGAATTGCCGCCACAGATCGCGATCGCGGCTTTTTTTTGGCTGCTTGGGGCAGCCAAAACCCTGGAGCCGGCCCTGGGCAGTGCATGCTTTGGAGCTGGGGAGACGCAACGGCCCTGGTGATATGGTGTTTTAGGTGCAGTGACTTTGTAGGGCCTGGTAGGAGTTGCTGACACTGAGTAATGGAGCCCTTGCCAGATAGCACCTGTGCGTCTCTGTGTCACAGTATTACGTTATATCATCCTAAACCATTGAAGATAGCCTATTGCACTCATCTACCATTTTTATTATGCTCCCAGCTTCTACATTTTGCCTTTATTTGCCATAAATGAGTGTCAGGTGGGGTAACTTTTCCAGCATCATTTTAGAAGCAACGTTTTTGAGCATTTCTTGATATTGCTACTGATCTCTGTAACCGTGTGCTTTTTGCACATGCTGTGTGCTCTGTTGTGAAATGGATGAGAGGTGCGAAATGAGTAACTGGAGTGCTAAGAACGTGGACAGGGAATGGCACATTTTGGATGTGTTGTTTTTTCTTTTGAAATCCTGGATTATGAGATTAGGCTGCAGTTTTATTTTGGCAGGAGAGAGAGACAAAGGTATGATCAGGAACTTATAGTGAATTGGCCAAATCTAACTGGGATAAGATTCAGTTTAGATAAACTCAAGGTAATGCACCTAAAGAAAAGTAGCAACTTGCAAAAGTTTATTTTTAAGGCAGGGGAAATACTTCTTAAGGGCCTATTTGACCCGTATTTCAGAAACTATGTTGCTTAGAGAGCAGGGTCTGTCTGTGATTGTAGATAGCAAGTTAAATGTATGCACTCACAGTGTGGTGCTGCAACACAGGACTATTCTGGGATGTATTTACAGACCTTTTGTGTGTAGGTCCGGGAAAGGAATAAAACATCCCCCCAAAAAATCAATATACGGCTACAAAAATGATGAAAGGCTTCAATGTTATGATAGATAATCTTATATTTGTATGCTATAGCTTCTTACAACCCAAAAGAGGATCCCACACTAGTTCACAAGCTACTGTACTTGCAGCACTATTCAGGTGAACTCACCTCTGAGACAGAAGACATTGCAATGCAACCTAAGTATGGGCAGGGGGGGGATATTTTGGCTATGGATATACGGGCAAACTGCTGTACTTATGAACAATGCCACAGAATCTTTAGTGTCCACACAGAGCAAACAGCTATTCGTTTTTAAGGTCTCAACTGAAGACATACACACAGAGAGGGAAATTAACAGTTTCCTCTGATGAGGAGAGGAGAAGGGAATTCATGCTTTAGAGCAGGGGTAGGCAACCTATGGCACGGGTGCCGAAGGCGGCACGCGAGCTGATTTTCAGTGGCACTCACACTGCCCGGCTCCTGGCCACCGGTCCGGGGAGCTCTGCATTTTAATTTAATTTTAAATGAAGTTTCTTAAACATTTTAAAAACCTTATTTACTTTACATACAACAATAGTTTTTTTATATATTATAGACTTATAGAAAGAGACCTTCTAAAAACGTTAAAATGTATTATGGGCACACGAAACCTTAAATTGGAGTTAATTATTAATAAATGAAGACTCGGCACACCACTTTTGAAAGGTTGCCGACCCCTGGTTTAGAGACTAGGCAACATGCTGGAGGAGGGATATTCACGGTGGCCAGTAGTGTAAAATGAGTAGTAAGGACTTGAAAAGAAAAATGTATGTTATACATTTAATAAATATGTTTTTTAACAGTGAGGGCAGTTAGGCAATAGAACAAATTACTGTGTAATGTGGGTGAAGCACTGGAGGGCAGTTGGTCAATAGAACAAGAGATGGAGCGTTGTGTGTAAGGCACTCTTTTGAGAGGTGTACAAGAATAGATAAATACTGGAGGGAGAAGGGAGACCTACACAGGAAAATCCTTCTTCCTCACTACGGCCTGGACTAGGAGTGATCCAATGTGTCTTTTTCACCCCTCTCGTCTAGGATTCTAGAAAACCCCTTGCATTTGTCTGTCTTTCAGATTATGCTATTGAATAGTCAGTGATAAGAGCTTTGATCTTTGTTGTTACAAATAGCTACTGAAATCAATGGATACTGACGCATCCTCATCACCCTGACCCATGTCATAGGACTGGGGCTAGCAAATAAAGCATAGTCTCTTGCCAGCAGTTCTGTGTGTCACATCTTTATTACACTAGCCTCTTGCTGTAGATTAATAAGCATATATCATTAAATACATTTTAACAGTGTTGCTGATCATTTTTTAAATAAAATTAATAAGTATTTACAAGAACAAAATGTGCAAAACAGAAATGTTCTTTCAGAATATAGCTTTTCCAAACTTTATAGTAGATGTACATATTTTTTTAATTTGGTAAAGTTTTGCAACATTTAAAAATATTTCCCAGTTTACCTCCAAAGTATTTGCCAAGCAAAACTCGGAAGTTTCACCCAGCTGAGACAGTGAAACTTCGTGTTGTGGGGTTTGTATGTTTTGGGGTTTTTTTAGTCTACTGTAATTGGGGAGTAGAGGATTGATTGGAGGATCAGGGACTGTTGCTTAGATTCTGTGGTGACAGGCACTAGGTGAAAGCCCAAGGTTTCTTCTACACTGAGAATTATATGCTGCTCCACTGGTACTAGCAATGACAAGTTAACTAGAGTTAACTGGGCACAGATTTTTGGTACCACTGCATTGTCAAACCCTCTTCAGTTTACATATAAACAACAAAGTGGTAAAAATCCCAGTAGCCTTTCTCAGCAGAGCTTCTCTGGTGCTAATGCAGCAGTGGGAGACTTCCCCAACTTGCTAGTGGAGACAAGCCCTTATATCCCTACATTAACTCTTCTCTGATTTAGAACCAACCCAGGCCCCAATCTTGCAATCTGATCTCATGGACCTGTGGAGAGTGTATACATGTTTCTAGTGAGCACAATTTTTAATCTATGGGTATCATTTAATTGGTTTTATTTTAATCATATATTTTGCAATAGACAACAAAGTTAGTTTAATTTAAACATTACTTTTAAGGTTTCCTAGAATGCCTTTAAAAGATTCAAATGCTCTCTATAAGTAAATTATTAAAATATGGTTACTTTAAAACTTCTCACTAGAGCCATAAAACCTTTATTACAGTTTTGCAGAAAGTTGCTTTTCTTCATAACTAATTGGCAGTATCTTCTTCTATTATGTGTATGTGATTCTCAATACCCACCTTCATTAATCATTCTGTCTGCAGTACACAGTTTCTAAAGAAAGGTTCAAACAGCAGAACTGTAAAACTGTCAGAGATCAAAATACAGTATAAAGAAAAATAAACATTGCATTAAAATATAAAGTAGTGGCTGAGATGATAAAAGATTTTTACCAAGACCTTATCTATTGGGTCATATCAGAACGGATTAAACAGTGAGTGAGAGAGAATAAAAATGTGAGAACAAAAATGAAATGTGAAGGATATATATGAAAATGCAAAGAATGACACCATGACTAAAGAACTGATTTTTTAATTTTTTTCTTCTATATTTTTATATTTTCAGTTTTGCCAAACAAATATTTTTTTTTTTAGTTTTTCTTCATTCTGTGTCCTTAGGATGTTCATTCTCAGTGATTTTAAAATATCCAAAAGGCAAATAGAAACAGCCCACTTAGTTAAGATGAAGAAAATTTCATCAGTAGTAATATAGTATCCAGTGAGAAGTGTGTGTTACATGTTTATTGCTACATTCACTGCAGAAAAGGAGCTCAATAGAAAAACACCCAGTAGTTTTGTGTGTGGTTTCATGTATGCATCTGTTCTCAAAGTGTGGTTCAGCTCTGAAAAGTGACTGTAAAAATGATAACATGGATTTCCTTGCTTATTGTGTGTGTCAATATTCCTGCAGCCAGGGATTGATGCAGGATAGGGACATCCTGGCCACATCTGCTTTCTTCTGACTACATCCCGTGCACCTGCAGCAGGAGAATGGTGAAGGAGCCTCATTGCCACTAAAGCATCTTCCTGGCATTGTGGGGTAACTGATTAGAACTTAGAAAACAATTCTGTTAATAATGTACAAGAATGAATAGAATCTACCCTGAAGTTTAAGTGAGAAGTATTCTGCAATGCTAACAGGAGTAAAAAGTAATAGTAACATTAAGCACTGAAGTCAGTAGTCGTGATCTAGATACACACAAGGAGCAGATTTGCGAAGTAAGAAGGTGATATTTTTACGTAGTCACTTTTCAGAGTATTTTCGGATAATATGTTCGTCACAGCTGATTGCTCTGCTTTGCTACTCAGTTATATTGGAGATCTCTCTTAGGAAGAAAAGGAATTTTGAAAATATTCATATGGCTTTTTAAAATATGTCTGCCTAGTTGCAGAATGGTTTGTAAATGCAGTTCTTTTGCTGGTACAGGATAGTACAGGATCCTACTTGTAAAAGATGAAGAATAGATACAGCTAGCATGCTATGTGGCTTTGAAATTTGATATCAGCTTGGTGTAGCTTACAGGTACATTATCTTGATTTCTGTAGCTTTTCATAACCACATACAAATCTTCTGTAGAGTCTAATTTTGCTTTCCGGATTTTAATTTTTTTTTCTGTTTATGGGAATAATAATAATAATTTAATTTGTCTTTATTGATATTTACTAAATACAGCCAATGTGGTTGGTTCTAAGACATAGAAGGCCTGGTCCTTGCTACTAGCTAACAAACTAAATTAAAGAGACAGTACATTTTAAACCCGATATACCAAGAGAGGAGAAAATGGTGCAGTCTCAAAGTGGTGCAGAATAAATTCAGACCCTCTGTCCCAAAAAACTCAAAACAGATTTGGGGCCAGACCCTGAGCTATGTCTGGTGCAGCTGAGATAAAGTAGAGGGGACTATGGGGACATTAAGCTACCTTTGAGCTCCCTGGTATACCTGGAGCTGGTCAGCCCTGTAACTTACCAGTTTACCATAACTTGGTAAACTGTCTGTATAAATTAGGGAAATTCAGATGATTTTACTATTTGAAAGTATAATGAAAGTAATTTCACTAGGAAAGTACTCTGAAAAGTAAATATTTTCAATAGAATTACCGTAAGTTATAAGAACAGCTGTGAAGAAATCCATTTGTCCTGTTGAAGAGAGGTTTCAGTACATCAGAGTAGCCTTATGTAAAACAAATACTCCTTTATACCTTTGCTTTAATGGAGCACTGGGGCTTTGGAATAGCCATGCCAATCAGCAAAATGGTGTATATGAAATATGAGTAATATTGTTTGTATTGCAGTATTGCCTGAAGGTACAAATCAGGACCAAGGCCCCATTGTGCTGGACGCTGTACACACAGTTGATAAAAGATAGTCCCTGCCACAACCCTATTGCTCAAGTTTTTGACATGAAGTGGACAAATTACTTCTCTACCTCTGCAAGTAAACAGCCTGTCACATAAAGCCTATTGTTTAATCACCTTTGTAGTATTATCTTAGCTTGGCTAGATGCAATTTTGTTAATATTAATTAAGGGCCTAAGAAGGGGAATAATTACTTTATAATAAATCTCTGTAGGATTCTGAGAGTTGAATATGCTAAACTATGTTGGATTATCCTCTCAAAGATGATATTGCAGAAGAACCAAGGGCTTCGATGATATGATAGGTGAGAAGTCTGTGAGAACCTTGGCCCCAAACTTGCATTTAGAGCATTCTCAACTTACTGTCCTACACAGTTGTATTATGTTGCTGAAAGCTATTGAATAGCTGTTGCCTCCTATCCCTGATGTGACCCTTAAGCTGAGATACCTGGAGAAAGTCTGTACAATAAAGATAAGAAATGTAGACAACTATTTTTTTATTTGTGAAAGCTTGGGCTAAAATATAATAAAACAATAGATGTTGGCTATCATTTTAATGACTAAATGTGTCCAGTTTTAATAAAGTGAGATAAGCAAGTTGCTGTTCCAAACTCATTGTTTCCGGTATTTCCTAATGCAATCTCTGCATTTTTTGTGTGCGGGGGGAGGCTAAAGCCCACGATATGATATATAGTATTGATCTCTCCTCGCCCACTTAGGAATATGTCATGGTCATTTGTTTCTTGTCAGATAAACTCCAGGTAATGAATCCACAAAGGTATCACTTCTTCTAAGCCCCCATCACGGGGAACACCATTTCACAGATTCCCAGGCCAGAACAGACCATTGTGATCATCTAGTCTGACCTCCACAGGCCATAGAACATCCCCAAAATAATTCCTAGAGCATATATTTTAGAAAAACAACCAGTCTTGATGTAAAAATTTTCAATGATCAAGAATCTACCATAACACCTGGTAAATTGTGCCAATGGTTAATTAGTCTCACTGTCAAAAATGTATGCTTTATTTCCAGACTGACTTTGTCTAGCTTCAGCTTCCAGTCATTAGAGTGTTATACCTTCCTCTGCGAGACTGAAGAGCCCATTACTAAATATTTGTTCCCCATGTAGATATTAATAGACGGCAATAGTCAGGAATCAGGGCTTGCAGCAGAGCTAGGCTCTAGGCAGCCTTATCAAGTACAGCCGGCCTGTGGCAGGTTGCCTGATTGGCCATGCCACCTGATTGCTGGAGGGGTTAGCAGGCCAACTCTTAAGCCAGCAGCTGCTCACTGGCTGCTCTATACTCATGTCCACCACTGGTAACTGCTCGTGTATTCCCATGTTTCTGCTGTTCCTGCCAGGCCCCCAGCCTTTCCTCTGACCAGCCCCTGCCTGAGCCCCTCTTTGCCTGATACTCTGCTTGTTTCAGTTCCTGCACTACAGCTTGACCCTTGACTCCAGCTTCTGACTACTGACTCCAGGTCTGGACCTAGTCCCTGGTTCCAATGCTCAAATCCCGACGCCTGCTCTGACCGCTAGGCCTGATACCTGCTCTGACCACTATGCTAGACTGACCTGATCTTGGTCACCTGACAGTAATCAAGTCACCCTTTAACTTTTAGTATAAGGAATGTTCTGACCCTTTAATTGTTCTTTTGGCTCTTCTCTAAAAACTCTCCAATTTATCAACATCTTTCTTGAATTGTGGACACCAGAGCTGGACACCCATGTTCTAGCAGTGGTTCCACCAATGCCAAATATAGAGGTAAAATAATCTCTCTACTCCTACTTGAGATTCTCTTGTTTATGCATCCCAGGAACACATTAGTTTTTTTGGCCACAGCATCACACTAGGAGCTCATGTTCAGTGGATTATCCACCCCAGCCCCCAAATCTTTTTCAGAGTCACAGCTTCCCAGTATAGAGTTCCTCATCCGGTAAGTACGGACGACATTATTTGTTCCCAGATGTATACATTTACATTTAGCTGTACTAAAACACACACTGTTTGCTTGTGCCAATCAAGCCAGATCACTCTGAATCGGTGACCTGTCCTCTTCATTATTTACTGCTCCCCCAGTTTTTGTATCATCTTCAAACTTTATCAGTGATTGTTTTCTTCAAGGTTATTGAAAAAAATGTTAAATAACATAGGGTCAAAAACCAATCCCAGGAATTGCCCCTGGATGATGGTTCCCAGTTTACAATTACATTTTGAGACCTATCCGTTAGCCAGTTTTTAATCCATGTAATGCAGGGCCGGACTTACATAGGGGCGAACTGGGCGAAAGCCCAGGGTGCCATTATAAATGGAGCAGCTCCGGAGCAGGAGGTGCCCCTCCCCCTGCTGCTCTGCTGGCATCTGCAGCTCCGCGGCTCTGCCCCCTGCCTTGGAGCTGCCCCTGGCCAACTGCTCCGGGGAGCTTCCCGTTTGCTGAATGTGGGAGAGAAGGGGGGGAGGAGAGGTGCTGATGTCAGGGTCTCCCCATCCCCCCTACCCATGTACCGCATCTTCGCAGAGTGGGGTGTGTGTGAGCGGACAGGGCTCACCAACAGAGGGTCGGAGCTGCTGTTGTGTCTGAAGGAGCTTTCCTTCAGGGTAGTGAGTGCTGCTCTCTTAAAGGGGCAGCGTGCAGTCTCTCACACACTTCCCCAGCTCACACACACTGTCTCTTTCACACTCACCCCTAGGGTGACTAGACAGCAAATGTGAAAAATCGGGACGGGGTGGGGGATAATAGGAGCCTATATAAGAAAAGACCCAAAAATCAGGACTGTCCCTATAAAATCGGGACATCTGGTCACCCTACTCACCCCCCAACACATACTTATGTTGTTGTTGTTTGTTGTTGTTACTTGTTGGTACTTCCTGCAATGCATATATGTTCTCTGTAATTTTATTCTTTCAAAGTGTTATTTTAGTTTTTTGACTGGTCTGTGCATTTCATAATTTTATTTCTCTCTTATGCTTACATGTAATTCTTTGAGTAGTGAGTTCTAAAATGCCTAACCTGTCCTTGCTGGAGTAATTATCATTATTACTTTTATTATCATACTGTGCTTTGTCATTCATTATTTAAAGCGGTACAATCAAATAATAGTATCCTTCTAGAATGTAACTTTAGCTTGTACTAACCTTAGAAGTGCCAGTTTAAAAAACATTAGCTGAACACATAACTTTAGACACTGGGCAGATGAAGGTTGATTATTTTCAAATTGTATTTTTAGTTGTATCTGTAAAATAACTTACAATTTGCATGAAAATAAATTCAGTTTCAGCTATGATACCAATAGCAATGATGGAGTTAAATGTTAGTGAGTCACATACATGATTGTGATCGGTAAACATAAATGCCAAAATAATTAGGAAAATAAATTCCTTTTCTTAATAAAAGAGAGAAAAAACCCTTAATTACATATGTTAAAATTACGTTTTTAGTGAAAAAAAATGGACTAAAATAGAGTAGATAATGGCAGTAACACAGATCAAGCAGATTTTATTTATTTTTATGTGTCTCTAATAAAGATAGTGTACAAAGTATCAAACGTGTGTTTCTGATATCTGTGTTAAAGCTCTAGAACTGATACCACAAGGTTTGGGATTCTAAGACTTACTGAAAATGAACTTAATGGTCCAGCGAACTCCTCAGCCAGCTCTTTTAAAACTCTTGCATTCAAGTTATCCAGACATGCTGATTTAAAAGTGTCTGACTTTAGTAGCTTCTGTTTAACATTCTCCAGAGATAATAGTGGAATGCAAAGAGTGTTATCACCATATGATGAGACTATATAATCTTTTCCCCCTATTACAAAACAAATATTTATTGAACACTTCTGCCTTCCTTGCATTATTATTGATAATTCTACCATTTCCAATTAGTAATGGACCAATACCACTGTCAGGATTCTTTCTGAAGTCAATGAGACTTACATGCATGATGGTCTGGTAAAATGACCAATCCTGTTGTTTGTAACTGAACTAAAATATAGCATCCAAAGTGAATAAAGCTCAAGGAAATGCTTCAGCAGAGTCTTGAATGAAGAAAACTAGACACCAAAATATGTTCAGTGTAGATAATGATGCTGAGATAATGCTACTGACTCTGAGCTCTCAGTATTTGGAAACTTCCCTTCAAGCATGAGATCAGATTAAAAGAATTCTGTTCACTCCCTGCCTGCTTTTTTTAGCCATTGTACCAGTTTTAATAAATTTAGAAAAAATTAAGAAATGTTTTCAGGCAGCTGTATCTGTATTCAGAGGAAATTTAGAGCCAGATGTGGGGATGGTTGGGGAAGGGAGAAGTAAAGGAACAATTTAGTCCTCTTGGATGCCGGCTACTCTCCTTTTTGCTCTTCTCGGGAAATAGCTCCATAAGTACTTCATTCACAAATTGTCATCTACTTGTATTAATACAAAAAGCCATAATGTAAAAATGTCAGTTCTTGAGTCAAGTAGATATAAAAGCCAATGCTCTTGAGGATGGCAGCTTAAAGATGCTAGGAAAAAAAGAAAGTGTTGAGGGTCATGCTTTGTATTTCTATGGACTGTGTTAAAGTGGCAGTTGCTTTTTTTTCTTTGTATAAGTCTGTGCTGTAAGTGCAAGTAATTGAAAGCCATAGAAGCACAGTGTTCAAGACTATGTTACTGTTCCTGATTCCGGCCGTTGTGCCTATTGGTGTTCAAAAATGCAAGGGAAGTTGTTATGCAGCATAGACAATTACAACGCCAACATTTGCAAAATCGGGTGCCTAAAATTAGGCTATTAAAAGCCACATAGAGGCATCTTAAATAAGTGGCCTGATTAAAGTTGATGGGACCTTGTGGATGTTCAGCATCCCTAGAAATCAGGTCATTTATTTAGGTACCTAAATATAAAACAAACTTTAGGCACCTGGGTTTGAAAACTTTGGCTGCAATTTTAGGGCCAAATCTGGTGGTACCATCTTGAGAACCACTGTGGTGGAGGGGGATAGTTCAGGTGGATGCCACATGCCAGCTGTTGTAGGGACTGGGAAGCATCACAGTGGATGATGGGTAGCCTAACTGCTCTTACCTAACTACTCTTGCTTTTCTCCTCTCTAACTGCATATCCTTTTTATGGAAATATTCCAAAAATATAAGGAATCATAAGTTAAAAAGTATTACTAGTACTGGATTTTTGGGGTAAGTTATTTGATTTAACCACATCCAGAAAGCAGCAATCAATGTTTCTTTAGTAAATGACGAAGTACAATAGCTGCATCTCAAAAATCTGAAGGGTAAAGAGCTAATAAATATCATTTCATGCTGAAAACTCATTTTGAAATATTCGTGGTAGTTTCCCCTTCGATCAGATGACTGATTGTTATGATTGGTTTAGTCACTTAGAATACCGCAATGGAAACTACACATCCCCTGAAGCATCTCTTACAAAAATTGCTTTGTGAAAGCTTTGAGATTTTTGAAATATCCAAAAGGAAACATACAGTTAAATCTCCCTAGAGAGGCAATAAAAATGTGGAACAAAATATAATCCAGATGGAAACCTGCTCAGTGCGTGCATAGTTTTTACATACAGTACATTCATAACTTTAATATTTTGGTTTTCTGTTACCAAGAATGTGCATGAAAGAGATTTCATCATATATACTGTTGACATAAAATAGATGAAAACTCTCTCACTAATTAATAGTAAGCTAAGTCAATATTAAGACATGTAGAAGATGGTAACAAAGAGCATAGTTCTCTCTTCTGAAATATCCATAAACCAGCTGTTATCATTGATTCATTATGTTACTTCCTGTTGGAAGCCTCTCAACAGTATTCTTTGCGGGGTTAGCGAGCGGGTATAGTTTTGGTTTGTTTGTTTTCTTTTTTCTGACAGTTTCATATGCTTCTTGTACATCATATTCTTGACTATACGCCAGCTATTCATAACAGTCAAAATTAAATCAACAAGGTTTCACCTGCCCTGACATGTACCGCCAACGTTTCCTGTTTGCTTTCTGGATTAACATTTCTGCTTTCTATATTATCTTAAATCTGCTGTGAAGGCAAGAGAGAGAGTTGACTGTCATACTCTGTGATGGGTTGGTGAGCAATGGTTTCCATATGACATTAACCCAAATGTTTGCAGTACCATGACAAAAACTGAATAATCCATCCTGTAGGAGAGAGTCCTTTATCTAAGACTGGTGATTCTACATGTACTCCTATCTTTATTTCTACATTGTTTCCGAACAACTGTAGTTCAGCCCTTTCTCATGTTTTTTTGTAACCTATACAATCAAAACATGTAATAGGCTCCTTTCTGTAATATAGTAGTAGCCACTGGCCAGCCCTCCTTAAAAGAATATCAGACATTTCTAATTCAAATGCTGTGTTACTGGGATTCAGTACAATAAAAGAGCCGAATCCTGCTGTTTGATCCATGCAGGGTTTCTTTCAACTCCAGTAATCATGTGCATGCATCCTAAGAATATGCCCCTACATTCATAATATAAGCCAATTTATAATGCATGCTAATAGACAAAAACCCTCTTAAAATGACTCTACGTTTTCTGTGCCAAATGTCTGATACTTAATGGCGTTTTAAAACAAATGGCATTCTAATTGGATTCAGGGGAACATGAGCACACAAGTGAGTGTCGTTGCAATCTTTAACATGGAGGTTACTCCCCATGTCATCCTGTTTCTTTGCCTTAATTCGTCTTAAAGGAATTCTGACATAATACAGGAAAAAGAGGTGACACTTTTAATTGATATGCTATAATACTGTAGCACTATTTATTTTATCAAATGTTTGCTATCCTAGTCTAATATGATCATATTTGTTTTTTATGCTCAATATAAAAGCATGTGATAACACATGGAAAATACATATGAGCCATAATTCATATAATTAAAATCAGTTTTCCCCCACAAATGTGTTATGTATTGGAATTTTGGCTTAAGGTCAATCATGACTTTTATTAAGGATGAAAATAAATATGAGGCTAGAGGAGCCATTCCCTTGAGGATAATGATAACTATATTATGGAGTTACTGTTGTAGTTTCATAGGTAAGCTTGAATTGAGTTTTGCGCTTAAAGGGATTTGACATCTTTGTGTATGAAAAATCCAGTGCATCCTCCTCAAATTATACACTTAGTCTGATTATAGTACAATATATATACTACATATAATGTAGAATAAACTTTTTTATCGTTTACAAGTAAATCTGTTATTTAGCGTATGAGTTACAGTATATCATCTCTGCCACTTGTGGTGCTAGACTTGAGAACAGCCATTGTGCCCAGCTTTTGTGCAGAAGCGTGAAGAATGGTGTAGTCTCCTTGCACACCCTCACAGGACTGGGCACAACTCTAAAGTGCTTTGTGATCCATCTGAAGGTCCGGTCATCATTTCAAATTGGGAAATAATTTTTTGTTTTGTTTCGGCACATTATCCCACTGTGAAGGTAAAACCCTGTATCCCTTAGTTTTGTTCCCTTTGGAAGTTTTCTTTGTGGCTGAGAACGAGAGTGGTTTTGAATGTTGTTTTTATTGAGAAAGCAAAATTCAGGTGCAGCATTAATGTAAATCTTAAGTGAAAAGCTATTGTGTGCTTGGGTCTATTATAACTGGCCTAACTTTAATTTTGCCCATTTGAAAATTGTTTTATTTAGGGGAGCATAAACTCACTTTGCGCAGGTGTAAATGACTATGCCAGGTGCAAGGCAGTGGAAAAGCAAATCCTGAATATTCTACCTGACAGTTAAATGAAGAGCCATCTGCATTGGCAAGAGACAGCAGTGCAGCCTATCCCTAATGAATACATACCTGTAATTATGCTTGCTGGCTGCTACAGTCCAACACTCACTTTCTTTATCTTAGACATGTATTCCTCGGGGATCCTCCTGTATATGCCACACCGTTTATTCTGTACCAAATCCAATTCCTTTTTGGAGTAGATAATTTCATGGCACAATAATTACTTACAGGTTTCAAGCATGTGAAGAATATTTTGTTTGTGGAAAAGCAATTTCAAAATTTAAAAAAATAGACTCATCATGGAATTTATATTTGACTCAAATGCAAAGCTTATTTTAAATTGATGTATTCTATGTTCTGATAATTTAAAACATTTTAAAAATCAATGATATTTTAGATACAGCCTTTTTAATATTTAATGGAACATTTTAGTGCTATAATGTGTGAACCTGTAATGTAATGTACTTAGAACTGTTTGGTCAGTCTTATGCGCACACTGTTTTGGGAGGGAGAGAATTTGAATTGCAAATCAGTATTTTTGCATTATTAATCAGTGTGAGCAGTCGTAATGAATGAATGAAAGGAGCCTGCGTGGATGAGTAGTTCATTTGGTCCACAGGCAATCTCATCCTTTTCCAAATCAATACATGCCATTGTACTCCACAAACCAGCCTTTGTTTGTTGCATATAACAAAGAACCATGTAAACATTTGCAAAGGGGACAATAACACTTTGCAGAATAGCCACTGAAATATCCAGGAGCAGCATTATGTTGCTTATGAATGATCTGATATAGCATTTACTATATTTTAATTTGTGGCACAGTTGGACAGATCTAAAAACAAGAAAATCATTCAGATTATTACCTGGTATGTCTGACTAATATCTTGATCATGCTAATGTTAAAACCAGATAGGAAAACACAAATATTTTTCTATAAATCCTCATTATATTTTCTTTTTAAAATATATATGTGCTTTTGAGGCACCTCAAGGTGTTCAGCCAATCACATCACTCAATCAGCTGAGCATTCCATGACAGCCTTGCAAAACTGAGCTCATCCACTTGCATAGGGCAAGAAACCTGTTTTGATCAGCAATTAAAATACCATTAATTTTTTTTTAATTTTCATCAACATGCTAAAGGGTTGAAGACTGCTTGTGTGAACACCTGTATTGGTAAAATATTAGGATGGTAATTTTACAATGCAGGTAATTTTACAATGCAGTTCTGCCTCTTTTGCAAAAGGAATGTAGCCTTCAAATAAATGGCCATGGACTATTCAATAAACATTCAGAGGTGGGGAAAATTTTATAACGTGTTTTAAAATTTGTTGACTTTTTGATTAAAAAATTAAAAACCATGTTCTCTAGAATGTTAATTGGGATGTTCAGTGACTTCTCTCTTGCTGTAGAAGTGGCGACGTAGTCTTAGCTAGGGTAAGACCGAACTTTGCCTTTTCCTTATTGTCCTTTTTTAGGTTTGAAAATCTGGAAAGGGATGTAAGTGGGTGCTTATATAAGTTGTGCATCTGGTAAGGAGGGAGGGATAGCTCAGTGGTTTGACACTGGCCTGATAAACCCAGGGTTGTGAGTTCAATCCTTGAGGGGGCCACTTAGGGATCTGGGGCAAAAATCAGTACTTGGTCCTGCTAGTGAAGGCAGGGGGCTGGACTCGATGACCTTTCAGGGTCCCTTCCAGTTCTATGAGATAGGTATATCTCCATATATTTCTCTACAATATCAAATCACTCTGTCAGAATAATCTTGCTATACATTTTCAGGGAACCCAATGTTGTGGTGTCTGGGCCCCAATCTGGTGATAGCTGGGGGGTTTAATAGCATGTGCCCAACTAAAAGGATATTTGAAAAACTATTATAAATCAGCATGCTCATGTTCCACTTCTTCGATCGATGCAGAATGAAACATTTCAAAAAGCCAGGCTGGATCATGTTCTACAGTATTTTTCTATCCACATACTTCTTTCACATCACAGTCTTCACTGCTGGGTTAGGCTCTCCCAGGCTGAAGTGGCACTGTAGAAACTTATGACAAGACGTGTTTGCCAAGGCCTTCTATTGGCTCAAAATCTACTCTTTCCACTTTTTCTAGAGCTGCAGTAGCCACTGAATTCTGTCTCTGATAGTGAAACTCTTAAAATGGTGCCTGTGGCATCCGGGAGACCAAGTGAGGGAAAAAACAATAAGTTTTTTAAACTTAGGGTATGTCTACAACAAAATTATGTTGACCTAAGTTACATCCACATATAGCCACAACAGTAATTAAATCGCTTGTGTGTGTCCACACTACACTCCTTGTGTTGGCGGTGCTCATCCTCACCACCTGCACTTGCATCGATGCAGAGAGCAGTGCACCATGGGTAGCTATCCCACTGTGCAACTTGCCACCATCTAGCGCTGGCTGTTTTGGGAAGGGTTTGCAATGCCTCATGGGGGCAAATGAGTTGCACAGGCATGATTTCACTGCCCCATAATGCAGTTTTCTCCATCCCATAATTTTTATCTGCATCCCATAAAGTTTTGCGCCTCTTTTCAAAAGCCCCACAAACCCGCTCGTCCATCATCTCTGCATGGATCCTGCACAGCTCTGCACTATTGTGATGAGCGTTGCAAGCATGGGGCGCTTGATCCTGCAGTATTTGCAGAGCTGCCAGAGGAGCCGTGGGAAACATGACGATTCCGGGGAGGCTAGCTTACTGTGGGACATAGGAAGAAACAATTCAAAGGTGTTGGTGGCATTCACAGAGCAGCTGCAGACTGTGGAGCGCTGGTTCAGGGCCCGAGAAACAAGCACTGACTGGTGGGACTGCATCGTTATACAGGTATGGGTTGATGAGCAGAGGCTGCAGAACTTTCAAATGGGCAAGTTCACATTCCTGGATCTGTGTGCAGAGCTCGCCCCAGCGCAGGGACACCAAAATGAGATCTGCACTGACATGGCAGAAGTGAGTAGTGATCGCTGTGTGGAAGCTTGCAATACCAGATTCCTGACTGATTGGTAGCAATCAATTTGGAGTTGGGAAATCCATGGTGGGGGTTGCTGTGATGCAAGTTTGCAGGGCCATTCATGACGTCTGGATTCTCAAAGGACTCTGACTCTGGGCAATGTGCAGGACATAGTGGATGGTTTTGCAGCACTGGGGCTCCTGAACTGCGATGGGGTGATAGATTGCACACTTATTCCTATCTTGGCACCAGAGTACATCAATAGAAAGGGCTACTATTCTATGGCATTGCAAGTGCTGGTGAATCATCAGGGACATTTTAACGACATCAGCATGGGCTGGTCAGGGAAGGTGCATGACGCATACATCTTTAGGAACACAGACCTGTTCAGAAAGCTGCAAGCAGGAACTTTCTTTTCAGACCAAAGGATTACCATTGGGTATGTTGAAATGTCAATAGTGATCCAGCCTGCCTATCCCTTATTCCCATGGCTCATGAAGCCATACACCGGCCACCTTGAGAGCAGCAAAGAGCGCTTCAACTACAGGCTCAGCAGGTGCAGAATGACAGTTGAATATGCCTTTGGCCATTTGAAAGGCTGCTGGTGCTGTCTACTCATGAGATTAGTCTTCAGTGAAAAAAATCCCAATGGTTATAGCTGCCTGCTATCTGTGAAGTAATGGGGGAAAAGTTTCCACATTAGTGGAGGGTGGGAGTAGAGGTGGACCGGCTGTCTGCTAATTTTCAGCAGCCAGATACCAGGGCTATAAGAAGAGCTCAACCCGGAGCTATTCAGCTCAGGGAGGCTTTGAAAGACCTTTTTAACAGTGAGCTACAGTAGTGCCTGTTGCTTTAGTGTGCTCTGCCTGGCACTGCTTTTTTTGCACCCATATATGAACCTTGTAATGAGTGCTGTGTGTGTAGTAATATAACATTGCAAATGCATCTACTGCTATTATCTGTGAGTGATGTCAGCCCCAGCCAGCATATGTTGTGAACTGATAAAGATGAATTAAGTTTCCATAAATAGACTTTTATTCCAAACCCCTGCAAACAGACATATTTATAACTGGATGAAACTTTGTAAATACAGGGAAAAGAACTTTTGAAGGGGAAAGAACAGTCCCTTCCATTTCACAAACACATACACCAACCGTGTCACTCACAGGTCAGTGTATGCCCAGCTGTGATTGCCTGTACTGTCCCCCAGGTGGATTGGTAGGGGTAGTGCAGTGTCCCCAGACGCCACGTGGAATGTGGGAGTAGGGGCAGGGTGTAGGGAGGTCCCAGAATGCAGAGGGGGACAAGCATGAGATTGTTGAACCTGAGGGTCAACAAGAGTCTCCAGCACGTCTGTTTGCCGCTTGAGAAGCGCTAGCATCTCCTGCTGCTTGTCTCTGTCCTTTTCCAGTGTCTTTCTCCTCTCCACTGTACCCCGTCCATGAGGATGATCCTCCAAGCCCTGTGCTCGGTATCCGAAACAGAAGAGACTTGCCAGATCTCTTAGAACATGTCATCCTGCGTCCTCTTCCTTCTCCTTCATATCTAGCTGAGCTGCTCCACATTTCCATCAGCAAAAGATCCAATGCATGGAAGTACTATTGTGAGTGTATTCACAAGATAAATGGAAACCTGGTGTACAGAACTCATTCCTCTTGACCCACACAACTTGCAAGCAGTACGTTCTCACTTCTCTTTGGGATTCATAGAACATGGTGGCAGTCCCAGCAATGGTGAGTCCAGCCCGGGAGTGGGAAGGAGGGAGTTGGGGGTGGGGGGGGATAGCTCCTGAGCATGCATATATGCATATAGAGCAATTGAACTGAATACTGGCACGGTTTTCCACAGGCGTTTGTGATTTTAGCTGATATCTCACTCCTGAGGGTAACAGAGGCTGAAAGTGAACAGCTTCTGCAGACATCCGGCTGTAGACGGGAGCCATATGCCGCTAGCCCGTGGCCTGCAATTGTGTCTGCTGAAGTAATTGCTGAGTGGCATGGGAAAGTTGTCCTACCGCGGTGGAAGAAATAAGGCAGCCCTCCCCAGAAACTTTCGGCAGAGGATTGCAGACTACCTTCAGGAAAGTTTCCTCGAGATCTCTATGGAGGATTCATGGGACATACCAGTGCATATAAACAAACTGTTCTCTGCAGGGCCCCTTCTGCCTAACTGTATCAGGGAATGAGAAGCAGATAGCAACTCTGCCTCTGTTGGTTGTTTCACTACCTCTTCTAGCATAAGTAAAAAAAGAATAAATCAACAGATGTACACCTGAAATTTCAAAGCAAACTGCATACTTACCAGGGGTTCCTTCCCTTGCATCAGGCTCATCTGTGCTGGATTGTAGGGACTGGCTGGACTGTCCAGGAGTCAAAAACAGGTCCTGGCTTGCTGTGCCATTGGATCCCCTCCGGTTACCTGTCCCCCATACTCCTCCTCCTCCTCCTCTTCCTCCTTGTCACTGTTCATGGCGGGGGGCCTGTGACTGCTGCTCCCTCAAAGTATCCATGGCGCTCTTGGGGGTGGGATCTTTGTAAAAGCGGCAGGTCTGTGGCTCCACACAAGAGGAACTGTTAGCCTCTCATGCCTTCTGATACGCCTGCCGCAGCTCCTTGACTTTCACACGCCTGCTGTGGGTCCCTCTTGTAGCCCTTCTCCTCCGTGTCCTGCTCCATGTCCGCTCATAGGTATTAACATTTCTATGGCTGCACTGGAGCTGTGGCCTGCTCAGCCTCTTCTCCCCACAGACCCAGGAGATCCAACATCTCCTGTGAACTCCAAGCAGGGCCGTGTCTGCAGCGTGTAGCGGCATGGTCAGTTGGGCACTTGCTAGGTGTGCTGGAGAGTTGCTAGGTGAGCTCTCCACACAGGAAATGGAATTTCAAAAATTTGTGGGGCTTTGAAGGGGAGGGGTGTGTACTTGGCCACCGGGCAGCAGAGTTCAAAACGGTGACCAGAGTGGTCATGGTGGAGTGGTCATGGTGGGGGCATTGTGGGACACTTCCTGGAAGCCACTAAAATCAACATAAGTCATGCAGTGTCTACACTGGCACTAAGCGCTATGCCTCTTGCAGAGGTGGAGTTATTAAGTAGGCGTAGCGGCTAAAACATTTTAGTGTAGATGCTTACAGAGTTAGGTCAACGGAAGTTGCCTTATACCAACCTAATTCTGTAGTGTAGACCAGGGGTTTAGAATGGCAGAGGAATTATGGTTCTTGGCAACAGTTGAACCAGAAGTATGTTAAAAGTTAAAATATGCTGAACATATTCTTGAAAATTACATTTTTGATCTAATTTTGGGGCCATTCTTCTCAAATTGTGGAATCTTTCATCTGATTCTTTAGTGCAGAATAATTATTCATCTGTCTGAGAAGCTATAGGTGAAAAACCAAAGAGAAAAGACTCATTGTCGTGCCTGCCTATCCACTGCCACATTCTTTACAATGATCTACACCAAGCTCAGGCGGTTTGAGTAAGGAAAGACTGGAAATACGAACTGACAAAACTATCAAAATGGGAGCAAATAGAAATCACAGAACCAAAGCTAGGTGAAAGAGGAAAGAATCAATGGCACACAAAAACCACCAATCACCAAACTAAAAGTGTTTTCTAAAACTGTCCTGACAGGAACCTGATGGATAATAAACAGAGATCTCATGACTAGAGTCAGATGAGATCTAAGGTGCCAAAAAATGCTCCTATATGCCTTTATGGGGAAACTTTCTTCAATTTTTTTTCTAGAATTTAAATGTTAATCACCTATCTAAATTTTACTGAACATGCCTCTTAGATCCTGATGCTATAGCAGTAGAGAAGAGGTGGTACAATAATAACTACTCAGTCAGGCATTCAAGATCGTGTCTCTTAATTTCATGGTTGTTGCAAGCTGCCTTAAAAAAAAAAATTAAAAAATTAGTCAATCAGAATCTCACTTGTTATTCTTTCCTGATACAAGCCTAGTCATTCAGGGTTGCTCTGACGAAAGGAGGGGCGACTGATGACCTGGCTTACAGGGAATTAAAATCAACAAAGGGGGTTGCTTTGCATCAAGGAGAAACACAAACAACTGTCACACAGAATGGCCCCTTCAAGGATTGAACTCAAAACCCTGGGTTTAGCAGGCCGTTGTTTCACGGAGGGAGGGGAGAGCAAATGAATACAAAACAAATCTGGTCTATTTCTTGTTTTGATCCACTCCATCTATCTTATACATCTTAGGCTGGCAGCAGACAGTGCATTATGATTGCTAGCCATCGTCCTCTTCTGGCTGCTTGCCAGAAGATGGGAATGACCTGGCTGAGTCACTCCCATGTCTGCCCAGGTGCCCCTGACCGACCTCACCGAGGTCGGCTAAAAGAGCACCCAGGAGTACGACGACGATGGCTACCAGTCGTAATGCACCGTCTGCTGCCAAAATGAGCTGCTGCTGTGTAGCAATGCAGTCCCACGTCTGCCAGCACCCAGGAGACATACGGTGACGGACAGTTGAGCGGGCTCCATGCTTGCCGTGGTATGGTATCTGCACAGGTAACCCAGGAAAAAAGGCGTGAAACGACTGTCTCCCGTTGCTTTCACGGAGGGAGGGAGGGAGGGAGGGAGAGTGGGGCCTGACTACGTACCCAGAACCACCACCCGCGACAATGTTTTTTGCCCCATCAGGCACTGGGTATCTCAACCCAGAATTCCAATGGGCGGGGGAGACTGTGGGAGCTATGGGATAGCTACCCACAGTGCAACGCTCCTGAAGTCGACGCTAGCCTCGGTACTATGGACGCACACCGCCGAATTAATGTGCTTAGTGAGGATGCATGCACTTGACTTTATACAATCTGTTGCCAAAAATCGAATTCTGTAAAATCGGAGTAATTTCGTAGTGTAGACATACCCTTAGCGGGGATGGCCTTGGGCCGAAGAACCAAAGGAGACGGTATTGTGTAAAGAAAGGTGACATTACTTGAAGTACTCCAGGCTGTGAATAAGCTGTTGGGAGAACCAGGAGGGGACTGGGTGCATGGTGCAGACAGGGCCATACTGTGGCAGAAAGGGGCATGCTTGGGACAACACCCTGTCTCGTCTTCAAAATCTTTCTAAAGATGGCAACCATCGTATTATCTTTTCTTAATAAACAGTTGCACATAAAACGATCTACCTTCTCTCTTGTTGTCTAAAATGATTGGAAGTATTTTAGAAGTAAAAGCCCCCTTCTTATAAAAGTATAGTAATGGAGGTGCACAAAATCAACTGGTTTAGTGGCAAAGTATTTGGAGTATTGATTACCTCTCCACCGCCATATGCAAACCCGGTTCCTTATGGAATTTATTGCATTATCAGTAATTATGGAACTTCACAAATATTCAATACCTACACTTATATAAAGTGACTTACTGATTTTAAGTTTCAAACAGTGCAAACAGGTATGGATTAATGCTTGAACCTAATCCTTAAATAGTTCTTCAAATCAGCATGTTCTTTTCTCAGTTTCTAATCTTTGGTTGCAAAATATTTTGGTCCCTCATGACTTGGACTGGAAATATTATTACATACTAACTCTTTAAGTGTTTGAAATTCTATTTAAAATCCCAATTATTAAAATGTGAAAAGTAGCACCATTCCATTACAGTTCAGTACTTAAATGTACAGGCATGACTGGCCCTCACCAGTTTCAGATGTCAGCCTATGGAAGATATTCCCCCAGCCGAAGTATGTGACTCATTATTAAATGCCACTAGCTGTTCATCTGATGGCTGAAGTTGTTTCAGTCGCTTTCATGCTGTTAGCCCATTGATGGTCTGCCCACATTCTTTTGTATAGTTCGAGAACATTTCCTTTTGAATCACCTTTGATTCTGATGAATTGTAAGACCATTTGTAAATCACCGGCTCCCTGCAAATGATGTTTCCTTATAATCCAATCCTGCTTTTGCTGTGCTGACCTTGAAATCCGTTAGTTATTTTTGAAATTGGGAGCAAAATGTATAGACGTCATTCCAATAAACAGAAAAAAATCCTAATGTCCTATCTTATTTCCTGCACCGACTTTTTTTTGCCAGCAGAAGAAATTTTGTGCAGTACACGCCAACCTAATTAAAGAAACCTCTCATAAAGGAACTTGTACATTCTGAATGTTTGGGGTGACAAGGAGGAAGACCCATTTTGAAGATTCTAGTGCTACAAAACAGGAAGCATTCAAGATTCTTCCAGAAGTAATTCAGTTCATTCTAATTAATTCCCCTTTTCTTAGTATGTGAAAATCCACAATGGGATCTTTGTCCCAGTTTCAAATCACAAGCATTAAAACCAATAAAGCAGAAACTGTTTGGCCATCAGCCATGTCACAGTTCAGGGTAACTGCACCTGTATTCCCCCCTCTATGGTCCATTAAGGGCACCCACTCTCTAGTTTCTCAGCCATCATCTGTCTTGGGCAGAGACATATGTCTCATTCTCTCCTAACACAGGTATTTCCAGACTGCACAGTTCCCTGCCTACATTGTAAATTCCCCAGCAACTCAGACTACCTAAGCAGGCCTGCTTTACTTTTCTCCCCAGAGGGCTATAAACTGTGTACTTGCCCATAGTTATAAGGTACCACACAGATTTTCCTAAGCAAGCACATTCATTCTTAAGATGAAAGCGTTACAGAGAGAACATGAAAACAATAATTAAAAAAAAAACCCTACAGGCATGCTAATAAGCTTACCAGAGATCATCCCAACTCCAACAAGTGTTCTGGTAGAAGTCAGTCCTTCAAACTCCACATGGGTTGTTGGGTTTTTTTGTGGTTAGAAGTTAATAACCGCCTTGGCTCAGAACAAGCAAACCCATGAATCTTTATACAGTTTGGGCCTCTGAGCTTGTCCTTATGCAACAGGTGATCAACAGACAAAGGTACCCTCCTCAAGGCAAAGCTTCAAAAGGCTGAATTCTTGCATAACCAGAGGGGGTATATTTATATACACCTCCTCTAATTGTTTCAAATAGACCTTTGAAGCTCATAGCACTTCCCAAATTTGCATTAGTTGTGTCTCCACCCAGGGATGTTACATACAATCCTGCAATAATACATATCTTTTGCATTTTTAACACAAAGAATTCCTAAAATACATACACTAATTCAGTAAGATTTAACTTAGCTTTGGTAAAGCTTGTCCATGATATTGCCACAATCCATTTCAGAAACATTACCATCGGTGTTGAATTTTAGTAGCACTAGAGGCCGTGGCCCACTATGCTGCTGCCCTATGCGGCAAGTGAATGTGCAATGGTTCAGATCTACTGACCTGGCCCATCCTCCCTGCTGCTGCTGCTGCATTGATGTAGAGCTGTAATCCATTAGTGCACAGGGAATGCTGAGTCTGCCTACGCAGCTTCTTTCTGCCAGTCCTCCCTAGACACAGGGGAATTATGTTGTTTCTGATGTTTTTAGCATCAAAAATTAGCTGTGAAGCTGGTAATGTTCCATTTTACATTCAAAAATGAGAATCACCAGAGCCCAGACTTTTCACACAGAATTGCACCAATGGGCAAACTTGCTCAAGGGCTAGTGTATTATGGATGCTCTTGTAAGCAATACACCCCGCCCACCGAAGTAAAAGATCAGCAGAAAAGGGCGCTGAAGATCCCCATTTCCAAATACAGCTGCACCCTGGGATAACAGGGATAAAACAAAGACAGCATCTGTGATTGTACATCCTGTCTATTGATGATAATGTAGTTTTGTAACAGAGCCATTCCTTTTACCTCCCCTGTAATCTCTAGTGATGAAAATAACTTTATAATCCAACCTGGGCTTTCCTCTTTGTTGCGGTTTGTGTGTGTCATTCAAGAAATTTGATCCCATGTGTTAGGTGTCCTTTCAACATGCACTGAAAGGCTAAACAATGTAAAACTGGTCAAACAGGAGGTACTACAGCTACAAACAAATGTGAAGTATCGAGAGACTCTGAGCACCGTGGAGCTTAGTTTTTAAATCATTTATCAAAGAACTTTTTGATTGGATTATTAACCTGGTGAATGGACATTGAATAGAACATGAAGAGGAAAAACAGGATTCTAAAATAGGGATGTTTCTTGCGTTTGGAAAATGGTTTCCTTTTTTTGGTTTCATTATCATGGGAAGGGAATACACAAATGAAAGCAGGAAACTGCAGTCGAGGTTTCGTCAGGAATATATACTTTTTCTCTGGTATAAATGAAGAAATATGGGAGTCTGTAGAGGATGTTCCAAACGTACCCTTACATTTTGATTGCCAAGTCATTTGCATTCATATATAAAGTGACATCCACCCTGAAATGGGAGTTGACATGTAATCACAAAGAATAAAAACTCCTTGAAATAACTAAGTGCCAGCGATGAAACTAAAAGAAGAAAGAAATTTGGAATATATGAAAAATGTACTGAATAAATTCTGAAGAGTGGAAGAGAAATATCTTGGAAGATGTTAAATATAAATTATTTTCCTAATCGGCGTCATTCATGGATATGGTAGGTATTTATTTGTCTTTGTCCAGAACAATGCACTACACCTTCTTCTGGGGAAAAGAGCTAGGAGGGTATTTAATTTACATAGAGTAGAAGTGAAATGAAGAACATTGATTAAGAAATATCTTCCTAAAGTTGCATAATTTTAACTGAGCTATTTCTAATATTTTCTTTTACTCCACAGATTCTTGCTCTTTATGATTCTAGCACTGTTGGCAACCCTCAACCTCTTATAAGTTTTGATAGTAGTTTTGGGGGTGCCAGGGATGCAAAATTGTACCCTCTGTGCTTTGTTTATTTTTATTATACTAAGTCATCATGTCATGAATAAATCACTGACTATGCATTAAAGTCTAAATGTATAAGAGTAAGTGACCTTTTTCTTTTATTTGTTAAGGCTTACTTGACAGTCAAGGAAATGTTTTTTGCTAAAAAATATTTGCTTGTATGAAATTAATTCTTGAATTTAAAATTGTATTAAGTCACTAAAGTCAATATTTTTCACCTGAGCATAATTCTTTGGTTTTATCTCTGTAACTTTCCAAGCCACCCCTGTTCTGTCAACTAATGTTATATTTTTAACAGATACGCAGCTGTTGTTGTTGCTATTCTAAAACTGATCTTATTAGGGCAATGCTGGAAGTTTCATCAGGGTGTGTCATTATTATTTATTTTTAAAAGCCATACAAATTGTTTTAAAACAATGTCCTATAGCATATAATACATCTTTATATTCATTTTTATTGCATTATAATGTGCTGTTTATTTTTAGTTTTAGACAAAACCACAATTTTGCTGTTAATGTATGAAGTACCAGTGTACTTTAAAAATTTAAGTACTACTACTTTTTATTGTAATTATAGTGTTGATAACACTTAACTCATTGCTTTGGGCTATTCCTGAGCAAACAGAATAAGGATTAGATATTTCTTTTGCTCTGAATAAAAATCAGGGTTATAGTTCCAGAAGTGTACACAACACTTTACAAACTTAAAGGTATGTTTTCTATTCCAGAGCTTAGAGTCTACGATAGTCAAAGTACATGGGGAGCAATATTTCAGGGAAGAGAGAATGAGGAGAGGTTATTGCTGAGGAGAAGGAGGAGGAAGGAAAAATACATTACTGAAAGAGGTCGGAATCTGGAAAAAATCGAGGCGATAGAGAGGAAGCTTAGGCCAGGTCTACACTACCGCGGTAGTTCGACGGCTGGCAATCGAACTTCCGGGTTCGATTTATCGCATCTGGTCTGGACGCGATAAGTCGAACCAGGAAGTGCTCGCCGTCGACTGCGGTACTCCACCTCAGCGAGAGGAGTACCGCGGAGTCGACGGGGGAGCCTGCCTGCCGCGTGTGGACCGCGTCTGAACCGCGGTAAATTCGAACTAAGGTATGTCGACTTCAGCTACGTTATTCACGTAGCTGAAGTTGCGTACCTTAGATCGAATTGGGGTGTTAGTGTAGACCAGGCCTAAGTGTAAAAAATAGGGACACAATTGTAAGTATGGGGGTAGCGTTATAGTGAAGAACAACCTATACATGTGTAGAAAAGAATAGAGGAAAGGAGGGTCTAACCCTGCAAAGTACTAAGAGGTTTCTTTGAGGTACTGAGTGACCTCACCTCCCAGTAACATTGCAGGAGATCAGGCCCCAAAGTGCTAAATAGGATTTTCTTAATTTTATGCTAACATAGTTATTAGCTAGAATAAACATAAGGACGATCAATCGGCCATCCTCGTGCAAGAGTTCATAGATTGATCATTAGCTGAGATTAAAAAGAATATTCTTCCATGGTGTATCCTGATACACTGTGAAGGTTCTGTGTCTTGCACTGAAGCATTTGGAATAGGCCACTTTCAGAGACTAGGTGGATGAATGAGCCATTCTGATATGGCATTAATGGTTTTACTAAGGCCATTGCTTTGGCAAAGTATTACATGCCCATCATGCATGAGAATAGCCACAGGACCTGTTTCATTACATTGCTAACTGATAGGACCACTGAAAGTCCCAAACAAGAGAGATAGGAAGGTGAAACTTTATTTAAATATGGCTTTCTACCAAATTGAACAGGACCACATTTTTTCCTTAAAAGCTTATTTTAGTTAGGGTGTCCAGACAGCAAGTGTGAAAAATCGTGACGGGGATTTGAGAGGGGGGAGTAGTAGGCGCCTATATAAGACAAAGGCCCAAATATAAATTGGGACATCTGGTCACCGTAATTTTAATGCTGAGAAAACTCTAGTCCAGACCTGGATTGCTGGGGCTATCTATACTTACACCACCATTTGGGTGTTTTAATCAGAAAATACCACTTTTAGCCTCTGCATTTTGTATCGTACAGAGTTTGTTGGCTGCCTGAAGACAGACTCAACTGTTTAAATGGTCTTTTGTTCGCTCACAAATTGGCCAGATGCTTTCAGTGGCACAGGAACCATATAATTTTGGTGTTAGCTGTAAAACTGACATAACTAACTGTTGTGCAAGAGGTCCTTTACCTTTTGACAGACACACTAATAGCAAAGGTCTCTTTATACTAAGTTACTTTAAATTTCTACACACATGATAATGGCAGAAAGGGATTCAAATTGGTAGACTTGTATGGTTTCCAGATGTGTGTTCTTTAATATCCCAGCTGGAGCTTGGCAAACACAATGAGACCACATGAAGCATCAGAATGTATGTAATATGAGCATACAGCCTGCAGACTTTCTGTGTGAAGGCCAGTTCATGCTGCACAGTAACACCAGGGGACGTGGTCAGTCACAAGGAAGCGAATATGACAGATCTCATGAAAGAAGCTGTGTATTACACTGAGATTTAAGTGACAAGCCAAAGGATTGTAACTCTGAGCAATCATGAGGCAAAGATAAACGAGAGATCACGTGGCTCTTATCCATCAAGTGACAGGTGTTGGTGCCCGGGTTAGCAGAAAACATGTTGACCTAAGTCAGAATTATTTGAGTGGTTCCCCTTTGGATTTATTGGGGATGGGAGGAGTTAGTTTGATTTAGAGAGTTCCCATTATATGAAAATCATAGTTCTTTTAGGATATTAACTTCAGCCAATATCGAAGTATTCGACAATATTCCCTGTTGAGATCCGACACCTTTATGGCATTCATGCAGCATGAAGGGGCCAAAAAACTATTTCAGATTACCAGCAAAGTATTCCCCTGATGTTAGTGGCAATGTACTAGAACCAGTCTTTGTACCAGCAGGAGGGGTGTTTTGGGGAAGAATGGGGCAGTGAAACAAAGAGCTGCTTTACCAATCCTCAACTGGCCTAAGGTTAAGTAAGAACCCTAAACTAGCGGCATATCTTAGGCCTGGTCCACACTAACCCCCCACTTCGGACTAAGGTACGCAAATTCAGCTACGTTAATAACGTAGCTGAATTAGAAGTACCTTAGTCCGAACTTACCGCGGGTCCAGACGCGGCAGGCAGGCTCCCCCGTCGATGCTGCATACTCCTCTCACTGAGCTGGAGTACCGGCGTCGGCGAGCACTTCCGGGATTGATTTATCGCGTCTAGACAAGACGCGATAAATCGATCCCAGAAGATTGATTGCCTGCCGCCGAACCAGGAAGTAAGTGTAGACGTACCCTTAGAGCAGCCCCGCTCTAAGCATTGTAGGGACAGGAGCTGGTACAGGCAGGCCATTAGGATCAGGGAGTCACAGTGGCCTCTCAGACATTCCCCACCTATTATCCGACATCAAATAGAGCATGAGACAATCTGTCCCATTGTCATCAGTACCCATCCACACATCATTACACATTGATATTTGGGAGGGGGGCGCCTTTCATAATTTATCCTGGGGGGGAAAGATGTAACTCCGTATTCTGTGCTAATCTGTAGGGGTATTTCCAACCTGTACTCTGACGTCTCTGGAAGTGATGCAGAGACTTTCAGCTCCTGAATGGCACTTGCCTTGTGTGACAATTGAGCAACAAAAACTCCGAGATGAAACTCTGAAAAGCAGCATAAAGCTATAAACTTGTATAATCTTTGCTTGCGACTGATGGAGAACAGAGAGGAGCTAAGCACCTGCAGTTCTCATTGATTTCTGTGGGAGTTGCAGGTGCTCCTTGCAATTTTGAAAATCAGTCCCCAAATGTTTATCCTAGTAATGATAAACACAGGATGTAAAATGAAAAAAAATAGCCTAGTCATGAAATTAACTCTTTTTACAAGCAAAGCTATTGCTGAATATGAGGATGGAATTTTTTGCATAAAATAGCACTGTAAAGACAATACTTGTCATTTTAAATATATATCGAACATTGAAAAATGTTAAAAGTATAATTTTGATGCTTATTTGCTTATAATTAAACTTTCTATCAAACCATCTCCCTGGAAGCACCCAGTGAATATTCTGCAGTTAGAAGCAGGCAATCTGCTTTAGTTAACAGCTTTTCATTAGCATCACTTGCTCTGTTTTTGATGAAATTATAATAACTCAGCCATAAAAAATGACCTTTTCTGAGTTTTGCATTGCAAGGTCTCAACCTGGATGCTATTTTTTTTACTACATTTGGTTTATGTTTTAGTTTATGGGACATCAAAAATAATTGAAGCTTTGTGGTTTGCGGTCCTCTTTTGTGCTTCTGCAGAGTAACTCAAAAAGAACCTTGTTTTAAAAAGTGAAATTGTGCTGGACATTCCTCCATAATGGAGACTGATTATGCTATTTTTGGTTTATAAAAAGCCCTATGCATTTAGGCTCTGATCCTGCAAAGATTTAGAGATTACTTGAGTAATTTTACTTGAAAATCTAAACCTTTGTAGGGTCAAGTGCTTAAAATGGTTTGGCAATAGGGAATTGGAAAGTGCACATTAATTACCTTCTATAACCTTTCACTGTTTATTTAGTCTTATGGATCCTGGGATATGAATCCATTGTGACAATCTATTTGATTATTACGTAATTATAGATTGGTCATAATTTGTGGAGCTAACATCTCAGGCCATGCACAACAGGAGTTACTGAGGACATTCTAGAAAGTACCTCTGAGTCAGATATATTAATATGCAACCTCATTAGTATGCAAACTCATTCCCTGGCCCAGACATGGAAACCAAGTACTCTCACCTGTGCAGATTATTCATGTCCCTAGCAGTTGTCCAAAGTATGGCCATCCAAAACAATAATGTTCTTTTACACTGGTGCCATTATGGGCAGTTATAAAGGTAGGTCTGAAAGTATTTCATACACACTAGTCACTTTGTGTTATCCCTATAGATAAATGCTGTATTATTAGTTCCATTATTCAGACTAGACAAATGAGGTACGGGTTGGTTTGGACTTGCCTGTGGTCACATAGGGAATTTTGTGGCAGCGCCAGGAAGAGAACTCAGTGTCTTGAATCACAATCACTTGCTTTACTCAAAAATCTATCATTTCTCACATTAATTAAGCACAGCAGTGAGAGTTAATTATAAAATCTCTTACAGCTCTACATTTTCTTGCTTTTGTGGGTTTGAGACAGAGCATTAAAAATACTTTAATATAACATTTAAGTAATCTTAGTGCATTGTTTAATTTCTTGTGTAAAGGTGTCCTGTTTTTACTATAAATAGCTGATAATTTCAGCTAAGAAATCATTTTTACGCATAGAGAATGTTTGAGAGACATAATGCAGGAGTCTGTAGGCACAGTTTAGACATGAAAAGCCAAATATTTTTCATATGCTCATATATGGCTTTAAAAAGGACAAAGAATGCATTGTTGAAAAATGTTTTCAGTGAAAATAATGCCATGAGTTAAAATATGGCTCTTTAGCAATAAAATGTTTGTGATTTAGCTGGGTCTGACCATTGTTTTTAAAAAAGAAGTATATATTTCCTTTTGCTGTTTGAAAAGCTTGTACTGTGTTGTACTGATAGATGATATCTGGTTGCAATTCCTTTCTGATTGGATGGTATTTGAAAAGTTGTTCTTTCACAGAAGTGGAAAATAGTTACAACATTTGAGGTTTTATCAAGTGTGTCATAGCAATTTATGTAATTCTGTCAATTAGTTTGTTTAATTAGTGATCTTAATTTTGATAACTTGGAAACACTGTTTCACATTGATCTTGTATTAGGCATTCATTCCGAAAGAAAAAGCTTTCTGATCTTAGGGTACTTTTTCACTGCTTAGAAAGAATATCTTTTCTGATCAAAAAGTATGTTGTGTACAGCTGATATGGAATTTCTGTTGGTGCAATGCTATAGCAGATGTTCTTTAAAAGGCTTTTCCTTCTCATATTTACTTTCATTGATCTTCTCTTCCCCTTTGTTCAGTTCAAATGGAATCATCTATCTGGCTTGCCTGATTATGGTACAAAGCTGCCTTTTCAGGGGTGGGGGAGGTTGATTAAAATCGAATAGATTTTCAGTCCTTCAGTTTATGCCTACTGTGCTGTAGTAGCCTTCCGAACAGCTGTTTTCAGTGCCACCATTGCACACATGCTCAGACACAGGTTTGGTCATTGGATCCATGTATGCGCAAACTACAACCCACTGGATGCTCAGCCTGCACCGTAAATCACCCTTCACATTACTGTAGATGGAGCCCCCATCTAGTGTAGCTCTGTAGAACACAAATATGTGGACCCCTTTCCACATCTGTCAGTCAGTCCCTCTCTCACACACATTCACACACGTTCATGCATTAGACCACACGCGTTCTGTTACTTTTGGTCGGGATTTCCCTGTGGGGGAAAAAGGGACAGGATTTTCCCCATAAGGTACAATTCTGCCTCGAGATCTGCACTGCAGACTTCAATATTCCAGAGAGCTTATGCCAGCAGCCTTCACTCTAAACTGGCAATCTGCTCAGAGTCTCCTGTCCTATGAAAAATGTGTCACCAAATCCATACTGCATATCCTTTGTGTTTTGATGGTGGAGCTTCAAAATTGCATAAAGTTTGCCCCAAAGTAGGTATTCAGTCAAATATGTGGGTTGTTTGTATGCTTAAATCTGAAATGGATGAATTTGGAGTTTAAACTACAGCCAGTTTGATGTGGAACAACTTATTCTTAAGAATCAATAGATTCTGTATGTAACCAAGAGGGAGCTGTCTGCATTTATCAAGTCTTTAGCTTCTTATTAATTCAGTAATTGTTAACCTGTTCCTGCACTCCTTACTCCCAGGCTTGATTTAGGCAAAACTCCAATTGATTTCATTTGCTTTTTGGTGGGCATTCTGGTTAAAGACTGAAGGGTCGGCCCTCTCTAGCTGAGTTTGTACAAATATGACTCCAAACTTCACAACCAGCTCTTCTGATTTTTCTGTGACACTGCTGGGAAATACATCAGATCATCATGGCTCATTTCTGTTATGAAATGCCGAGTGACCTTCGGTTGTTTTTCCCTTTGGCAGTCAGTAAATCATATGCAATTACATTTTGAGGACTCTAGGAGCAGGTTGCAGTTGAGTGTGCAAACCGAGAGTGCGTTCCACAATTGACAGAGCAAATATGGATTAACTTCAGATAATTTTCCTGTGAAGGTTAATTAGGAGTTCCCCCATCTGGCACTTAGAAACTAGAAAGATGACAGGGACCTCTAGGCAGGGTCAGCTCCAGGCACCAGCCCAGCAAGCAGGTGCTTGGGGCGGCCAAGGTGAAGGGGCGGCACGTCGGGCTGTTCTGCGGCAATTCAGCGGCAGGTCCCTCTCGGAGGGAAGCACCTGCGGCCGAATTCCCGCCGAAGAAGAAAGCAGTGCGGTGGAGCTGCTGCTGGAGAGCCGCCGATTGCGATTGCGATCGCGGCTTTTTTTTTTCCCCCCCCGCCGCTTGGGGCGGCAAAAACCCTGGAGCCGGTCCTGCCTCTAGGTGGGACTTCAGGTCATATACAAGTTAAACACTGGCCCAGTTTGACAGACTGCAGTTCAGATTTTCCTCAGAATGCTTTTATTGGGGCTGCCAATGGAGGGCCAGCAAGCCTCCAGTCTGTGAGCCAATAGCAGGCTGCATTACTAGTGTGGGAGATGCTGTTGGTTTCGGTTTTTATACTCCTGTCATCATCACACTGCATGAGTGCCTTACAGATTATTTTTAATCGGACTACAGAGGAGTGGAGGACCATTGTGTTTCCCTGTGTGTTCTTTCCCCACATGGTTTTCCTCCTGCAGCTGTTGCCATGTCACAAGGTCCTGACCCTTCCACCACGTTTCCATTTTCACAAAGGAATGTAGCTGATAATCCTCCCATGGAAAGATCCCCAAACCAAAAGGGTGTCTGCTTGATGTGCCATAAATGCCACTGCCCTGAGACTGTGCAGCTATCTGCTGATACTTTGGGACTCTACGTGTGAATCTTCATACAGGCGGACTGAAATTCTTAGGTTCCCAAGCAAAAAGCCTTCCCACACCGTATACAGCCCTGAAAGGTCTGTTCACAATAGCAGTCACTGCAGTCTTGGAAACAGGGTGCTGAAAGGGGCCAGGAAAGGGGGCACCCTGAGCACCCCTTCTTCCACACTGGCCCACAGAGCAGAGCCAGTGCAAATTAACCTGCTCTTTCCTAATTGAATGGAGCAGATTGCACCTTCCACTGTGGGCAAGGAGTAGCTCTAGAGCAATTATGCCTCTCAGAAACATCTTCCCCGGTGCCGCTGCCACCTCACACACAGGGCTGTGGAATTTAAGCCACAATCTAGCCTTTAGGGTTTAAACTACCTTACGTAATCTTTCCTAACCTTAATACCCATGATCATAAAAGCAGGTTTAGTATGTAATACAGCAAAGCATTTGTTAGAATTCTCTCAGTCTGTGCTAAACCTAAGTATTGGAAAATCAGTAAATACGCTGTAACAAATCAAAACAAATAATAGGACAAGAAGAGTCTTTTTCTTTAAGAACTAATGGTCTCATGATTTCATTTCTTCTTGATTTTTGTTTTATATTTGACAAGCGAAAGATTATAGAATTGCACCATTTCTCTGTGAATTGATGTGTACATATTTTTTGAAAAGAGAAATGTTAAAGCTAGGGAAAGATGTTTTTAAAAAGCTAATGGACATTTTGCTTGACTGGATTTATATTAAGAGCTATAGAAAAATGTATAGATGTATATCTTTTCTATAGAGCAATTGTAAAACATCTCATAAATTTTAGTACTTAGGAATTTTATTTTTGACTCCAAGAAAATGAAGCTTCCAGATTGTAGTAAACAGCTTTTATACTTAAATACTTTAATAAATTACCCTTTGCAGTTTTCATAATGTTGTTTTTATTGTTGATTGTACTGAACAAAATATTCCTAAAGTAAGCTGAACAGTGCTTTTAATTGCAGCTTTTCCCATTTTGAATGATAAAACACCACTGTTCTGGTGCACTGCCAGGAGTGCTTGATTGATAATATCTGTCTCGGATGTCACCCGAGAGAAAAGAATAAAACCTCAGTAGATTCGGTGCATTGCAGCTGTCTAGCTTAGCTCTAATTTCTCTGGCCCACTGACGTCATTGGGAGGTTTCAAACCAGTCCAGTGTGTCTAGTAAACTTGCACATAAATGAAATGAAGAAACAGAAAGATACAGATTCCTAATTCAATGTTCAGAGCAAGCTGAGGATCATTTTCTCTGTACAATGCTTGGCATCCCTCTCCTCATGTACTGCTCTTATTAAAAATATTAAATCTTACCCAAAATACCCCCCAAAAGTGGGGAAATGCTTTTAACAAAATGCAAGTGTTAGAAAACAATTATAAAGCTGTCAAACAGCAGCTTTAGGGTGAAAGGTCCACATTTCTAAAACTTCTCAGACCTGTCCCCAGGTCTTTGTAGAAGCTGGAGTTTGTGTGTGTTTTAGCTATCACGTCATAATGGTATCAACGTGTAGAGACGAATCATCTGTAGCTAATTCACAACAATAGAGATCGCATCCTTTTCTCTTGGAAAACTTGTGTTTAGTTAATTTTAATGTCTTTCATACAATAATTACTTTTAAAAAAAGCTAACCAGGATATTTCCCAAGGATTATCCGTAATTCTATCAATAATGACTATAGAAAGGATAAAAACACACACACAGGCTAGAGAGAGAGCTGCAAAAACAAAGAACCTGATTTTGCCTTATATAGTATATATATGTACCAAATGACTCTCTCTGCCTGAAATACTCATAATGAACATTTTCAAGGTGCCTTAATGCAACATTTTAATAACATTCCAGTATGTTAACACAAACCAGCGATGGCCTTTTTAAGATCTGATGGTACTGAAATGATTTTTATTAATTAGTAAAGCTAGAATGGCACTAGCTCATTATAAGTTTGTGTTACTGAGACATAGCTAAAAATTACATAAATTCAAATAAACTATTTATCTGAATGCGCCTGGATTAACTGTTTTTGTGGTTGTTGGGTTTTTTGTTTATTGTACAAATACTTTAGAATACAATGTTCTGACAATGAAATGTGATAATTTGGATGCATAATACAACATGAAAACGAATGTAGCAATCTGTATTCTTACAATAGATGTTGGTGTACATGGTTCTGTATACATTATGAGCCTCAAGACATAAGAACATAATATAACAAAACTAAAGATGACTCACTATAAATTGGAGGATGATCAGGAAGTTAGGGCATGGCTCTCCTCTTGCTCACACCAGTCCTAGGCCATGCCGACACTACACGTGCTGTAGCAGTATAGCTACAATGCCGTAGCTATGTTGTGGTGAGCCCATAGTGTAGACACAGACTACAGTGACAGAAGGGGTGCTGGGTTTGATTGATAATGTCTGTCTTAGATTGGATGTCACCCTGAGAGGAAAGAATAAAACCTCCGTACACTTGGTGCAATGCAGCTGTCTAGCTTAGCTTTAATTTCTCTGGCCCATCTGGATTTTTCACATGCCTGAGCACTGTAGCTGAGTTGCCCTACATTTTAAGTGTATATTAGGCCTTAATCAGAAATAATTCCATTGTAGTCCAAGTCTCACAGAGCAAATCTGATGGAAGTGGGAGTTACATCATGTCCATGGTATTGTCAGTGCTTAATTTGAAGCCCAGGCACCTCTAGGCTTGGCAGTTCATAGTCATCTAGTCCAGCCCCTTGCTCAGACCAGGACCCATCCCCAGACAGATTTTTGCCCCAGCTTCCTAAATGGCCCCCTCAAGGATTGAACTCACAACCCTGGGTTTAGGAGGCCAATGCTCAAACCACTGAGCTATCTCTCCCCCTGTAAGAGTGTGTGTGCATGCACGCACACACGCATGCACGTTCTCTCTCTCGCGCTCGCTCTCTCTCTCTCTCCCCCTCTTCTTCTCCTCCCCCCCCCCCCTTAGAGTAAGGAAAAGTCTTAAATCTTTTTTTTTTTAAAGTTTGGTTAGTCCATACTGAAATATAATTTGTTGATTTCTATTAACAATGCTCCTTAATAATATAGAAAACATAGTAGACATAGTTAACTACTTTTATTGATTTATTTAAAAGTTGTTACTGTGATGTACCATAGCCCTGGTTGTAAATATTAGTACAATATAACACTACAGTTATGGTTATTTCAGCTGAGCAGACAATGCTTGTGGGTTTGGGGTGGGGAGGCATGTTACAGGAGGTCAGGGAACGAGGGAGGTGGGAGAATAATATTCTGTAATAACACTGGGGAGAAAGCGAAGGTGGATAGCTCTGTAGCTAGAGAATATATTCAGACTTTTTTTATTTATTTTTTCTGTAGTTGCTTTTAATTTATTTTTCTGCACAAGCTACTACTTTGTATACAATGTAGGATACGTGATTGTAAACAGTTAACACTCATACGTACTGTAGGCTACTCTTTCAAATAAACTTGTGATGACTGAACATGCAATGGTATTATTGTCATTGATAATTGGTAATGACAATAACACTGCCGCACATTGAAAGTCATAAGTTTAAAATTTTAAATTAAATCATTGGTTGAGCCCCAGCACCTCTATCATTACAAATTTAGCACTGAATATTGTATTTCCAAACAGTGGAGGAGAAATGTTAACAATATATTAATTACTTTAAAACACCTTATTGGAAAGCTTATTCGGGATAGAAATAAATACATTGTTTAACAGTGTTCTCCTTGTTTAAAATCTTACATCATACTGTATGTACTGTGTTAGCCAATACAGACCACGACAAAGTTGGTGACAACTTTGTATGGTAGAGTATTTTGTTTAAATGGTAAGGGCCAAATTCCAGCCTGGCAATTGCACTGATGGGGAGCACATGCACTGCTGTGGAGGTCACTTTGCTGCAGAAGCAACAAAGTGGGCGGCAAAGTGCCACACTGAGTGGGTGTGGATTACACCAGCCTCAAATGCAGTGTTTGCACTAGTTGCCTTAGAGCAGGGGTTTGGCACGCGGCTCGCCAGGGTAAGCACCCTGGCGGGTCGGGCCAGTTTATTTACCTGCTGACGCGGCAGGTTCGGCCGATCGCGGCCCCCACTCGCCGCGGTTCGCCGTCCCGGGTCAATGGGGGTGGCAGGAAGCTGCGGCCAGCACATCTCTCGGCCCGCGCTGCTTCTCTCCGCCCCCATTGGCCCGGGACGGCGAACCGCGGCGAGTGGGGGCCGCGATCGGCCGAACCTGCCGCGTCAGCAGGTAAATAAACTGGCCCGGCCCGCCAGGGTGCTTACCCTGGCGAGCCGTATGTCAAACGTTGCCGACCCCTGCCTTAGAGGTTTGGACACACTACGTAACCTTTTAGCAGGGCTGAATTTGTTTTTATATTCAGTCCTGGTGTAAGCAGTCATCCTTTGAAGTCAATTAGCTGGGCCCAACTCCACGCTTCGGTGTGCTATGAAAGAATCCAGTGGGTATGGGAATGGCTCCTCATACACTTGGCCCATTAGCAGGCAGGATGAACCCTAATGGAATTGGATCGCTAGCTATATTTAAATACTGCACAGCACTGCAGAATTGCAAAGCACAAACTAGAATACGAGGTCTTCAATAACTCATTATTGAAATTCTTAATATGTTAGGAAGAAAAAAATCTGGAAGCGTTAGGAGGTCTTTTAATTAACAGTTAAAGTTTGACAAAGTTTTATTAGGAACTGAACACAAGGTTTTATAATGGAAAGTGTTGAGCAACCTTATCTATAGGTGTTACACCTGCACTGCCTTTAATTAAAAAAAATTCTACCAACCAGTGTATTTTTTTTTCAACCAATGTATTTAAAACAGCACTAATGCATTGTTTTATTCACTATAACAGATAGCTGCAGAGATTCCCTTATGAACTGGGACTGTGAAAATTTAAGTTTTTGGTAAACCTCTTAGTTATTAACCTCTGAAAAGAGAGATTTATAAAGCAAATCCTGACAGAGCTTTAAGAACTATACATCTGCATTACAAAACAGACAATACTAAAATACATGGGTACACAGAAGCCATCAGTTCCTGGAAAATGTAAAGCCCCTTCTTGAAGTTCCTTGAGATTTGGCTAGTCTGTAGAGTCCAGCAATCTCCTTTACAGTGCATTTCCTGGGATGATAGGCTTCTTCATAGTTTGCAGAAACTGCACAATTGTTCTGCAGTTCAAGATATTTATTGAATATATTAGGGCTGTCAAGCTATTAAAAAGATTAATCGCGGAGTTAAACAATAATAGAATACCATTTATTTAAATATTTTGGATGTTTTCTACATTTTCAAATATATTGATTTAAATGATAACACAGAATACAAAGTGCACAGTGCTCACTTTATTTTTGATTACAAGTATTTGCACTGTACAAAAACAAAAGAAATAGTATTTTTCAATTCACCTAATACAAGTACTGTAGTGCAATCTCTTTATCATGAAAGTTGAACTTACAAATGTAGAATTATGTACAAAAAAACCTGAATCCAAAAATAAAACAATATAAAATTTTAGAGCCTGCAAGTCCACTCAGTCCTACTTCTTGTTCAACCAATCGCTCAGACAAACAAGTTTGTTTACATTTACAGGAGATAATGCTGCCCGCCTCTTGTTTACAATGTCATCTGAAAGTGAGAACAGCATCCGTATGGCACTGTTATAGCCAGCGTCGCAAGATATCTACGTGCCAGATGCGCTAAAGATTCATATGTCCTTTCATGCTTCAACCACCATTCCAGTAGACATGCGTCCATGCTGATGACGGGTTCTGCTCGATAACAATCCAAAGCAGTGCAGACCGACTCGTGTTCATTTTCATTATCTGAGTCAGATGCCACCGGCAGAAAGTTCATTTTCTTTTTTGGTGGTTCGGGTTCTGTAGTTTCTGCATCGGAGTGTTGCTCGTTTAAGACTTCTGAAAGCATGCTCCACATCTCATCCCTCCTGTAAATGCAAACAAACTTGTTTGTCTTAGCAATTGGCTGAACAAGAAGTAGGACTCAGTGGACTTTTAGGCTCTGAAGTTTTATATTGTTTTGAGTGCAGTTATGTAACAACAAAAAATATACATTTGTAAATTGCACTTTCACAACAAAGAGATTGCACTACAGTACTTGTATGAGGTGCATTGAAAAATACTATTTCTTTTGTTTATCATTTTTACAGTGCAAATATTTGTAATAAAAAAAAATATATAATTTGATTTCAATTACAACACAGAACACAATATATGTGAAAATGTAGAAAAACATCCAAAATATTTAATACATTTCAGTTAGTATTCTATTGTTTAACAGTGTGATTAAAACTGTGATTAATCGTGATTAATTTTTTTGAGTTAATCGCATGAATTAACTGCGATTAATCGACAGCCCTAGTATATATTAAATGACATAAAAAGTATGTTAAAAGAACATTAAGGTTGCAAAGTCAAGCACTTAATAGTTCAGAAATGCCAGATTCAAGGTTGCCTGTGCAACCTTAATTTTGCCCTTATGGGCATATATACTATGATAGTCTTTAATTACATATTCACATACTATTTTTACACAGAACCCCTTCCTCATTCAGTGAACGGGACGGCTCCTAGAACCCCCTCTCCCACGTCTCTCCTCACTTCTCTGCATTCTGTGTCAGGTGGCTTCCTTCTTCTCCTCAGGGCCAGCAATGGGAGTACTGGGAGGACAAGAGAGAGATGGCCTTCTAGCTATTAGTTCCAGGGCCGCCCAGAGGATTCAGGGGGCCTGGAGCAAAGCAATTTCGGGGGCCCCTTCCATAAAAAAAAGTTGCAATACTATAGTAACATGTATTTGGAAATGTAAAAAATAACTAGTGAAATACATTCAAAAATTAATTTGTAATAATTTGAAAATACACTAAATACATTATTTAAAAACATTAAATGCTTTAATGGTATGTATACATTTGCAGTTACATAATGGGCTGTTGCTGGGTGATGGTTGGTGCCAATGGGCTGTCGCTGCCTGGGCGTAGTGCTGTTGTTGCCCAGAGCTGGGTGGGGAGCTGGGCTCTGGGTTGTGGGGTGCCTGGCTCACAGGGGCTGGACTCAGGGCTGTGGGGAGATGGGGTCAGGGGGGTGTCCGGCTCAGAGGGGCTAGGCTCGGAGCTGGGGGTCAGGGCTGTGGGGGGATGGGGTCGGGGGGTGCCTGGCTCAGAGGGGCTGGGCTCGGAGCTGGGGGTCAGCGCTGTGGGGGATGGGGTCGGGGGGCTGCCCGGCTCAGAGGGGCTGGGGCTCGGAGCTGGGGATCAGGGCTGGGGGGGATGGAGTCAGGGGGTGCCCGGCTCAGAGGGGCTGGGGTCAGGGGGTGCCTGGCCCCTTACCATGCATGCTCCCAGAGCCTCAGCACGCCGCGTCCAGCGCTGCAGCGGCGTGGTGTTTCCAGCGGGGCCTGAGCTCCCGCTGCTCGGCTGCAGCTCGCAGCCCCACCCCCTTACCAGCTGAGACGCCGGGGGATGGGGGAAGACGGAGGCAGGGGGAGCCTCCAACATACCGTGGGGGCCCTTGTGGGGCCCGGGGTCTGGGGCAAATTGCCCCACTTGCTCCCCCCTCTGGGCGGCCCTGATTAGTTCTGGAGCCTAGCCCAGAGCAGAAATTGCAGGGAAAGGCCTGAGCAGTCCATGCAACCCTGGATTGGATCATGCTCTGTCTGGGTGGATGGTGCACATAGACTTCAGTCACGTATAGGAGCTGTGATGGGATGGAGTATGCCCAGTATAGATGGAAACCTTGGAGAATTTAGCAGCCAAATGCTAGCAACTCTCTAATGAGCATGTGCAAATTATGATTCTTATTGAAGGCCATAATTTGGCCAAATAAAGGTATTCTTTTCCCCCTCAGGAACTGCAAAAGGCATATCCCTGACCCCCAGGATGACCCTCAGGCTAAATTTCAAGTCCCTACTCCAAAGCCTGGCGGAGTTAGAGCTTTTCAGAAAAAATTCTGACCACCCATTCGTTAATATGGGGAAAACAACTTACTTTTCCCTCACCTTGTTCTCAGAATGGCTAACAGTTTTTGCAGAAGCTTGTCCAAGAAAATTCAACCTGAGGCAGACACCCTGTCTTGGAAAATTTCAGCCCAGCAGTTGAAGTTCGACAAAATTTTATTAGGAACTGAACTCAAAGTCTTATAATGAGAAATGTTAGATAACCTTATCTATAGGTGTCACACCTACACTGCCTTTAATTTAAAAAATTGTTAATGCAGAGTTAAGGTGGTACAGTTAAAGGAACTGAAAGTCATTAACAAAAAACCCTCTATTTGTTAACATTTAAGAACTTCATACGGAATAGCATCCCCCTCCTTTATATTTTGTTATTTTGGTGATCTTTTGCCTTTATTTCCTTTTGGCCTATCTGGATTATTTAGCTGCATGGAACTGGTATTTATAATACAAATGTCAGACGTGGACTTAAATACTGAAAAGATTCTGTTAAACCTCCTATGCTTAACATACTGTTTTGTTTTCCATAGAGTTGATGGTCTACTTTTAATCTCTGCTGTGGAGAAAAATGCATCTAGATAAAACACCACATGCTTTGTCCCAGGATTTACTATAAAATTGCAAATAGAATTTTGTTAACACTTTCTGCAGGTATTGGCCCTGAAAAGCGAGGGAACACTAGGATCTTCTGCTCATAAGCATACTTTTCTATATGAAGGGAAAGAAACATTAAATACATTAACAAGATGAGAAAGGGAATTAAATTCATTACTCAAAAATGGCAAGTCCTTTTTAAAGTGTATTTTACAAGAGGTTGCACAATGAAAAAGTAATTAAAAATCTGAGCATGTAAGAGAATACGTTGATAATATGAACATAGATTCATAGATTCATAGATTCTAGGACTGGAAGGGACCTCGAGAGGTCATCGAGTCCAGTCCCCTGCCTGCATGGCAGGACCAAATACTGTCTAGACCATCCCTGATAGACATTTATCTAACCTACTCTTAAATATCTCCAGAGATGGAGATTCCACCACCTCCCTAGGCAATTTATTCCAGTGTTTAACCACCCTGACAGTTAGGAACTTTATATAAGTATATATAAAGTTAACTAGATGATATATCCTAGGATATTTGAGAATCAGCTAATAGGCCTAGTTTACTACAGATAATTATTTTTGAAAGTCAGGGAGAGCTAGGGAGAAAGTAAAAAGTGGAAGAAAAGCAAATAGAGAGCTGCTTTTTTTTTTTAAAGTGACAGAGTGATCCTGTTAGATTAGTGTATATCATTAGTAAAACTGTATTAAGAGACCATTTGCCATGCTGAAGTCCCTACCTAGGCACAGAAATCCCTTTGACTTCAATGAGAGTTTTGCATCAGTAAGGAACTCAAGGCTTGGTCCATAGCAGAGAGTAGAACTAAGAACAAACAGTAGCACACGCGATTGCTTTGTTTATATATAGAGTCACAGAAGTAGCGGAGGAAGTGAACATTGCAGGTGATATATATTTGGAGTTTAGTAAAGCATGAAATCTGTCTTCAAATGTTCAAATTGGCTTTGATAGGGGAGGCACTATCATGTGGACTGACAACTGGCTGAAGGGCTGTTAAAATTAGCTGGCTAATGCTCCAGGACTTATTGAAAATCAACATAAATGATCCAGCAAGATCCTCAGCCAGTTCTTTAAAAACTCTTGCATGACAGTTATCTGGACCTACTGATTTAAAAATGTCTAACTTTATAAGCTGCTGTTTAACATCCTCCTGAGAAACTAGTGGAATGGGAAGAGTGTTGTTATCATCATATAATAAGACTACATCATCTATTTTTTCCCCTCAAATACTGAACAAAAATATTGACTAAACAACTCTGCCTTTTCTGCATTATTATTGATAATTCTACCTTTTTCATCAAGAAATGGACCAATTCCGTTGTTAGGATTCTTTTTTGTTCCTAATATATTCAAAAAACTCCTTATTATTGTCCTTAACTCTGCTGGCCGTAGATTATTCCTTCTGTCCCTTTGTTTTCCTTATTTGTTTTCTACAATTCCTAGCTTCTAATTTATATTCATTAATATTAACTTCTCTTTTTTTCTGTTTGTTACATATATATTTTATAGCTGCCTTCACTTCCACTTGAAAGAAGTTATGTTTCTCGATGTGGCTTTTTGGGCATCTAGCAGTGATTATTATCACTATTATTATTATCACAGTGATTATTCCCCTCTGTTTGGCACTGGTGAGGCCACACTTGGAGTATTGCATCCAGTTTTGGTCCCCCCACTACAGAAGGGATGAACAAATTGGAGAGAGTCCAGCGGAGGGCAACGGAAATGATCAGGGGGCTGGGGCACATGACTTACGAGGAGAGGCTGAGGGAACTGGGGTTATTTAGTCTGCAGAAGAGAAGAGTGAGGGGGGATTTGATAGCAGCTTTCAACTACCTGAAGAGAGGGTTCCAAAGAGGATGGAGCTCAGCTTTTTCTCAGTGATGGCAGATGACAGAACAAGAAGCAATGCTCTCAAGTTGCAGTGGGGGACGTCTAGGTTGGATACTAGGCAGGGGTGAAAGTAAGTCCAAAGACTTACTGGTACAGGGGCCGGCTCCGGCCGCCCCGGAAGGGGCAGGGCCTCGGGCAGAGCTGGGGGGGGGTCAGCGTCCCCCAGCTAGCCCATCCGCACTGCCTGGGGCTCCCCACCGCTGCCCCGCGCTTTAACGTCACTCCCCTTCCCCGTTGGCAGCCCTGCTGGTACGGACCCTACCGGCAGGACTGCCGATGGGGGTGGGGGTGGGAGCGCAAAAGGGGCAGGGATGTTAAAGCTGCCCTTTTTGCACACACACCCCCAATCAGTGGCCATGCCGATAGGGTCCGTACCAGCAGGGCCGCCGACGGGGAAGGGGAGTGACCTTAAAGCGCTGCCGCAGCAGTGCTTTCATGTGGGTCAGTACTGGCTTCTTACCGGTATGCAGTACCAGCCCGTACCGGCTCACTTTCACCTCTGATATTAGGAAATGCTATTTCACTAGGAGGGTGGTGAAGCACTGGAATGGGTTACCTAGGGAGTTGGAGGTTTTTAAGGCCCGGCTTGACAAAACCCTGGCTGGGATGATTTAGTTGGTGTTGGTCCTGCTTTGAGTAGGGGATTGGACTAGATGACCTCCTGAGGTGTCTTCCAACCCTAATATTCTATGATTCTATGATAATAAAGTGTTCTTACATAACTCTCAACTATCATTCACATTTTTCTGATTAAAATCTTCCTCCCGGCTTATTTGGCACATAATTGTTTTCAGCTTTGTGAAATTGGGCCTTTTAAAGCACTGAGTATATATGGTATTGGTCGGGACTTTATTCTGTTTGCACATTATAAATGTGATCAAGGAGTGATCACTTATTGCCTAAGATACCGTTAATTTTTAGTTTTGTGATCAGTTCTTCTTTATCTGTTAAGACAGATTCTAATATGGAATTCCCCTGTGTTGGATGCAACACCATTTGAGTTAGAAAATTGTCATCTGTAATATTTACGAATTACAATTTTGTCATACTGGAAGCAGGAGACCTTCTGAATATTTCACTTGAACTGAAGTTCCCCATGATCTCATGGCATTTTTCCCAACACATTTTAAATAAGTGCCTAAGGAGCACCTTGTATGATTGGAAGATGATTAAAGAGATGAGTACTCATAACAGAGAATGTTCTACTGCCAGCCCGCTCCCAGGTTTTAAAATAAAAAAAGTTCGTGGAGGATAAGTCCATCAATGTCTATTAACTAAGATGGTCAATGATGCAACCCCATGCTCTGGATGTGTCTAAACCTCTGACTGCCAGAAGCTGGGACTGGATAACAGTGGATGGGTCACTTGATAAATTGCCCTGTTCCATTCACTCCCTTTGAAGCATCTGGCACTTGCCATTGTCAGAAGACAGGATACTGAGCTAGATGGACCATTGATCTTACCCAATCTAGACATTCTTATGTTATGTTCTCCCTTTTAAATTGAGGGGGATCCAGCTCAAGCACCTCTACTGATCACAACTTTGGCAGTGTGGTATCAGGAGAGAGAGAGTATTTCAAGTTGGAAGTTCCCAAATCATTTATGGCATTATAGGTTAAAACTAATCCCTGAAATTCAATCAGGAAACTAGCAGGAAGCAAGTGCAAATCGTGGAACACCTAATCTAGCAGCTAACGCATTTGAAGCCATTTAGAAACTTGTGCCAAAGCCTACATATAAGACTGTAATTCCATTGCCCAAAGGACAGAGGCAGATGATATCTAGAAAAAGGTTTTTGCTTCAAATGGTACCACCACAGCTGCTCATGTTGTACAGAGGATTGTTGTTACTAGCTAAAATATCCTCATAGGCCCAGTAAACAGTTTTTGTCCATTAGGGACTGAATTGCTGGCAGACAAGACAATGAAACAAAGCCAGTTGCCTGATACCACGAGAACATTTAAGTGGGTTTCTACTTAAAAGTAAAGGGTGCATAGCTGGATACACCGTAAGTTAACTCACTGGTCTATGTTTTCTACAAAGATCATCTCTGTAATGAAGAAAATTTTCAGTCTACCAAGAGATAATGTAATGAGGAAATGTTTTTGAACAGCTTACAGAATATAAGAGAGAATGGAAATATTTTATAGCTTATGGTACCTCTAAAGGTGATTAAAATGAGAAATGCAAAAGGCAGATTTCCTGAGGCTGAAAGATGCAATGAAGCATTTTATGTTCATTTAGTACTGACATTTTGCACAAAAATTCACATGAACACAACTTTTACAGCTACCGTTTTAGTCAAAATATGGTTGATGTCAGCCACACAAGTAATACTTTGGGAGAAGGGAGTGGAACCAGTGAGAAGCACATGTGCCTGCCGTTGTCTCAGTTTGAATGTGTTATCTGTTGGTGAGCTCATGGTCAGTCTATGGTAACTAGCAATCTTAGTTAGCTTTTCAGCAACATTCAAGGAGTTCAAAGGCAATTTTCATTGCCAGAAAGACAAACAACTGTTTCATTTTTGAGTAACCCCCTGTTTTCTTGTTAAACAACTAAAGTGGATTCTTAGCCACCCATGGACAAACAATCAGAAAACTTTTTTGGTTTGGCAGGTGACTGTGGATATTTTGAACAGATGATTAGAAAATAAATGTGTCTCTTCTGAGTGCTTTATATACAAAGAGCTAGTCTGAAATATTTCCATTTCCACTGCTACCTCGTGAAGGCAAGACACAGAGATCTAAAGGGGGAAAAGCAAATAAACAGCACCATTCAACCATTAAGATAGTATCCAGTAATAGATACCTTGTATATATTTCATTACACTCCACTAGACCTCCGTGCTAACAGAATGTTGGAAATCAGCAAGAAAGGGATAGATATTAAAACAGAGAATACCTTATTATTCTCTATATAAATCCATGCTACGCCCACATCTTGAATACTGCGTGCAGGTATGGTCGCCCCATCTCAAAAAAAATATATTGGAATTGGAAAAGGTTCAGAAAAGGGCAACAAAAATGATTAGGGGCATGGAACAGCTTCCATATGAGGAGAGATTAAAAAGACTGGGACTTTTCAGCTTGGAAAAGAGACGACTAAGGGGGGATATGACGGAGGTCTATAAAATCATGACTGGTGTGGAGGAAGTAAATAAGGAAGTGTTATTTACTCCTTCTCATAACACAAGAATTAGGGGTCACCAAATGAAATTAATAGGCAGCAGGTTTAAAACAAAAGGAAGTATTTCTTCAAACAGTATTTGTGTGAAGAAATATTTCCTTTTGTTTTAAACCTGCTGGAACTCCTGTCAACCTGTGGAACTCCTTGTCAGAGGATGTTGTGAAGGCCAAGACTATAACAGGGTTCAAAAAAGAACTAGATAAATTTGTGGAGGATAGGTCCATCAATAGCTGTTAGCCAGAAGAGCAGGGATGGTAGCCTCAGTTTTGCCAGAAGCTGCGAATGGCCGACAGGGGATGGATCACTTGATGCTTACCTGTTCTGTTCATTCTCTCTGGGCACCTGGCATCAGCCACTGTTGGAAGACAGGATACTGGGCTAGATGGACCTTTGGTCTGACCCAGTATGGCCATTCTTACGTTCTTATGTTCAGTCTCTTGCCCAACACAAACAGGGAAGAATCCAAGCCATGGTTCCCAAATGCTTTTTCCCTATGCAAAGAAATGGGCTGCCCTCTCCCATGGACCTCTCTCATTTGTGTTTTATAACTGAGGTCTCTCTCTCTCTGAGATAAGCAGACTACCATACATGTTTTGTTTAGTATGTTACTTTTAAGTGAAGTAGAGTCAGCAGTATGCATATTTTGCAACACTCTGTGTGTTTTATCGACTGGTCAATCCTTCACTTTTAAAGGCAAAGGGAATTTTTATATTGACTTGAATAGGAGCAGGATCATGCCCCTAGTTTCCATACCAGGCAATGTTACCTTTAACCTCTTATGAAGTTTCCTTGGGCTCTAGGACTATATGTCTACATATGCCATTAAAAACTGGACTAGAATGCCTCTGTTTATTGCCCACCATTCTATCTTCCCTAGCTGTTATATGAACGATATTTGAACTCTAAATTTCCCATTGTACATGGGAGGCACATATATGCATGTACCACTCTTGACTTGAAATCTGTCAAAGCTCAGACAAGTAGAATGTCTAGGTAGAAGAGCGCACATATCACTTGCTGCTATTTCTAAACAAGACTTAAGTGAAGAAAAACAGCGCACATATCTCATATACCCCTGCTATCCATCAGAGACAAGGGCTATTAACCTTAGAGGCATACTTCAAAGTCCATCTTTTTTCTCAGGTATTTGGGGAGGGGAAGAAATTTAGTGGGATTGCTGATTAATATTGTTATTAACTGAGGCTAGTTTTTTGTGGTGTTTGGACAGTTCATCAAGATTATTGTGAGTTTTTTATTTTTGCATTAAATATTGCTTATTTTTAAGTTTTATAAAGTATACAGAGCTTAAAAAACAATAAAACAAATTTAAAAACCAGCCTCTTAGGGCTTGGCTACACTTACAGATGTAGAGCCCTGGGCGTTAAACCAGCCCTCGGAGACCGCAGCAGGGAAAATGCGGCCATGTGCTTACACTGTCAGCTGCAAGCGCACTGGCATGGCCACATTAGCAGCTCTTGCAATGCCACAAAGAGCAGTGCATTGTGGTAGCTATCCCAGTGTGCAAGTGGCTGCAATGTGCTTTTCAAATGGGGGAGAGGGGTGGAGTGTGACAGGGAGTGTGTTGTGTGTATGTGGGGGGAGAGACAGTGTGTTTTGGGGGGCTGAGAGCGTGTCAGCATGCTGTCTTGTAAGTTCAGACAGCAGCAGACTCCCCTCCCCCCCCCACACACACAACAGCAGCATTCCACACTAATGGTTTACTTTGTCCCAGAGCAGATAAGCATGCCGGCTGTCAGAAACGGAGCTTTGAAAGGGGATATCCGCATACCAGCAGCCAATTTCAAAACAATGAGAAGAGTGGTCACTTGACTTCAGGGGATTATGGGATGTTTCTGGAGGCCAGTCACAGCGCATTAATGCAACTCCTCATCCACACTGACGCCCGGGCGTTTCAGCCAGGGCGTAGCAAGCTTTATGCTTTTCGTGGAGGTGGATTACCAAGAGCGCTCCAGCTGCAGAGTCCAGGCTCTCTAAGTGCCTTGCCAGTGTGGACACCTCAGGAGTTAGGGCGCCTGGGGCCGCTTTAATGCGCTCTAACTTGCAAGTGTAGCCAAGCCCTTATTTAATGATCAATGGCAAGTTGTGGGGAGGTATTTAGTGAGTAGCTGATAGTTTCATTGCATTTGTTTTTACATAATGTCTTTATTAATGATTCGTAAAATGGGACAAGACGCATATAATTAAATTAAGAGATTATACTAAATTAGGAAGTGTTGCAAAAGCCACTAAGGACAGAAAAATAGAGGCAGGAAATAAAATGAGATTTCACTTGGAAAAATTCGACTAGGTTATCATGGGGAGAAAATCTAAACAGACACAGAGGTTTTCAGTGGAAGGGAACTGTTTAAATCAGTAATGCTGAAAAAGCAACTAGGAGAGAGAGTGAGTAGATCTGAGATTAGATTTGTGTTTGCAAAGATACAGTGGGGTTTTTTTTGGTTTGGTTTGGGGTTTTTCTAGGGACTGGGGAGAGAAGAGAGATGGGGCTTCAAGCCAACATAATTTTGGTCTGCAGAAGAATGAGAATGATTTAACAGAATAAGGAGAGCATAGAACAACAAGGAGTCTGGTGGCACCTTAAAGACTAACAGATTTATTTGGGCATAAGCTTTTGTGGGTAAAAACCTCATTTCTTCAGATGCATAGAGTGAGGCTCTATTCAAGCCCAGATTAATGGTGTTAAATTTGCAAATGAATTTTAGTTCTGCTGTTTCTCTTTGAAGTCTGTTTCTGAAGTTTTTTTGTTCAATGATAGTGACTTTTAAATCTGTAATAGAATGACCAGGGAGACTGAAGTGTTCACTTACTGGCTTTTGTATGTTACCATTCCTGATGTCCGATTTGTGTCCATTTATTCTTTTGCGGAGGGACTGTCCGGTTTGGCCAATGTACATGGCAGAGGGGCATTGCTGGCACATGATGGCATATATAACATTAGTAGATGTGCAGGTGAATGAGTCCTTGATGGTGTGGCTGATGTGGTTGAGTCCTCTGATGGTGTCGCCAGAGTAGATATGGGGACAGAGTAGGCAACGAGGTTTGCGACAGGGATTGGTTCCTGGGTTGGTGGACTGGCCTGCCTCCCAAGGTCTGTGAGAGTGAGGGATCATTTTCCAGGATAGGTTGTAGATCGTGGATAATGTGCTGGAGAGGTTTTAGCTGGGGGCTGTATGTGATGGCCAGTGGTGTTCTGTTGTTGTCCTTGTTGGGCCTGTCTTGTAGTAGGTGATTTCTGGGTACCCGTCTTGCTCTGTCAATCTGTTTCCTCACTTCCCCAGGTGGATATAGTAGTTTTAAGAATGCTTGATAAAGATCTTGTAGGTGTTTGTCTCTGTCTGAGGGGTTGGAGCAAATTCGGTTGTATCTTAGGGCTTGGCTGTAGACAATGGATCGTGTGATGTGTCTTGGATGGAAGCTGGAGGCATGTTGGTACGTATAGCGGTCAGTAGGTTTCCGGTATAGGGTGTGTTTATGTGACCATCACTTATTTGCACTGTAGTGTCCAGGAAGTGGATCTCTTGTGTGGACTGGTCCAGGCTGAGGTTGATGGTGGGGTGGAAATTGTTGAAGTCCAGGTGGAATTCTTCAAGGGCTTCCTTTCCGTGGGTCCATACGATGAAGATGTCATCAATGTAGCGCAAGTAGAGGAGGGGCATTAGGGGACGAGAGCTGAGGAAGCGTTGTTCTAAGTCAGCCATAAAAATGTTGGCATACTGTGGGGCCATGCGGGTACCCATAGCAGTGCCACTGACTTGAAGGTATAAGTTGTCCCCAAATCTGAAGTGGTTGTGGGTGAGGACAAAGTCACAAAGCTCAGCCACCAGGCGTGCTGTGGCCTCATCAGGGATATTGTTCCTGACAGTTTGTAGTCCATCCTCATGTGGAATATTGGTGTAAAGTGCTTCTACATCCATGATGGCCAGGATGGTGTTTTCAGGAAGAACACCAATGCATTGTAGTTTCCTCAGGAAGTCGGTGGTGTCTCGAAGATAGCTGGGAGTGCTGGTGGTAGCGTAGGGTCTGAGGAGAGAGTCCAAATAGCCAGATAATCCTGCTGTAAGAGTGCCAATGCCTGAGATGATGGGGCGTCCAGGGTTTCCGGGTTTATGGATCTTGGGTAGCAGATAGAATACCCCTGGTCGGGGTTCTGGGGGTGTGTCCATGTAGATTTGTTCCCGTACTGTAGCTGGGAATTTCTTGAGCAGATGGTGTAGTTTCTTTTGGTATTCCTCAGTGGGATCAGAGGATAGTGGCCTGTAGAATGTGGTCTTGGAGAGTTGCCTCGCAGCCTCCCGTTCATAATCCGACCTGTTCATTATGACTACAGCACCTCCTTTGTCAGCCCCTTTGATGGTAATGTCAGAGTTGTTTCTGAGGCTGTGGATGGCATTGCGTTCCGCACGGCTGAGGTTATGGGACAAGTGATGTTGTTTGTCCACAATTTCAGCCTGTGCATGTCTGCGGAAGCACTCTATGTAGAGGTCCAGTCTGTCATTTCGACCGTCAGGAGGAGTCCACTCAGAGTTCTTCTTCTTGTAGTGTTGGTAGGAGGGTTCCTGTGGGTCAGTGCACTGTTCAGTGGTGCGTTGAAAATATTCCTTGAGTCGGAGATGACGAAAGTAGGCTTCCAGATCACCGCAGAACTGTATCGTGTTCGTGGGTATGGTGGGACAGAAAGAGAGTCCCCGAGATAGGACAGACTCTTCTGCTGGGCTAAGTGTATGGTTGTTCATTTGCAAATTTAACACCATTAATCTGGGCTTGAATAGGGACTGGGAGTGGCTGGCTCATTACAGAAGCAGCTTTTCCTCTCCTGGAATTGACACCTCCTCATCTATTATTGGGAGTGGACTACATCCACCCTGGTTGAATTGGCCCTGTCAACACTGGTTCTCCACTTGCGAAGTAACTCCCTGCTCTCCATGTGTCAGTATATAATGCCTGCATCTGTAACTTTCACTCTATGCATCTGAAGAAGTGAGGTTTTTACCCACAAAAGCTTATGCCCAAATAAATCTGTTAATCTTTAAGGTGCCACCAGACTCCTTGTTGTTCTTGTAGATACAGACTAACACGGCTACCCCCGATACTTAAGAGCATAGTCCTTCTTCACATAAAACAAGTGGAACTGCATCTACTGTTAGAGTACTGTGTCATAGTGGACATCTCAGTATCAGAAGGTACATACGAAATGGATGGAGTTCAGAGGAGAGGAAATGAGTAAAGGACTTGTGGGACTGAATTGTGAAGAAAGATGAAAAATCCAATTATTTAACGATAAGTAACGATCATTTCTAAAGGGTGTAAAACATTAAGGAGGGATGATGCAAATTGATGGAAACTCAATGGCTTGAGTTATTAATAGCTAGACTGTAAAAACCACTGGAGAATATTCCCTGGGGAAGAATGGTACATTGACAAGGGATGAACAATATGACGAGAGGCTTTTCCATTTCTAGTATCCTCTATTGTATTTTATAACACGTGAGGGAATTTTTCAGCCACAGAATCAATTTCATAATTCCTCTGTTCTCAGCAGAGAATATTTCAGAAGGGATGGAAAAGAATTATGTACACTTAGATTTGGGAGTGAGCACAAGAATATAGTAGAGTGCAAGATATTTGAAAATTAAGTTGTGGCATTTGATGAGAGAATGAATGCCTTTCTTTCTTCAGCATTTTCATCATCTCACTGTAGCTCAACCATGGATTTGTCTCACTTAATGTTTGTAAAGCTTTTTATTGATTAAAAAGAAAACACAACAAACCACATTGTCCATGGCACAAAGGATTCAGAGGAAACACTCCCCTATTTCATGCAGTCAGGTCTTTGTTTGATCAACTATTAGTAACTCAAAACAGATTTACAGGAATCTTTTTTGTGAGATGGTTTAATAGTAGGAGGGGTCCGCAACTGTCCTAACTTTTTCCTTCCATGCTACTTCACTCTAACTTCTGGCCATTTGTTACGATATGTAAAACTGTAAGTGCTATTGTTTGATTGTGTATTCTTCTATATTAGGTGACACACACACTTTTTCAACAGAAGTTTTCTTTCCTTTTGCTTTTGGCAAACGTTACCAGGTATCAGCCATTCTTGTTCACTTGTTTTTATAAAAATGTCTTTTCTAATGGCTGGATGTTTTAGATACTGTATACGGGAGATGTCATTCTAAATGTTTATAAAGCTGTAAGGACCCAATATAAAATTGCTACCTATAGATCATACCACTATGGTCACTACATACATATGCCAGTTTTGTCTGACAGAGGGGAGATGCCTTCTTTTTGGAATCCCTAAATTTCACTATTTTTAAGTAAAATGTTTAATTGCTATATTTTTAAGTAGCTACACATATGACTCATATGAACCCTAAGAACCAAAACCTGTTTCATGTAGTGGTAAATCCAGCATGGTTAATTTCTTATGCAATGCATAAAGTAGCATGACTGTTCTGGGATATGGTCCCAGTAGCAGCAGTGAGTCATCGACTGCAGCAGCAGTAATGATATGAAAATCTATTTATTACTGCTCTTCTAAGCATCTCGCAGTGAGTTCATCTAGAAATTATATAATTATTCCTTCTGGATGATTTTTCTTATTGGTTTGTAATTACAAAATATTCTCAGAACACTTTTGTATCTTGAAATTAAGTCTTCAGAGTTGTATGAAGAACTGTGAAATTAAATCTTACCTTGTTTATATTCCATTGTACTTCATTTTACCAATTAATAATATAGCTTTCTAGATGTTGAAACATGACCTTCACTTTTCCTGGAGAACCATTTCTGCATCATCCACTAGTTACATTCATTTGTAAATGAACCTTTGAGCTGTATCATCCTTTCCTGCAGAAAGATCTAAAGGAGGGGACAAATTCCTTAGGAAACTCGATACAGTAGTCCTGGCTTCTTGTCCTTGGGAGGGAACAGGGAAGATTTTACAAAGCTTTAATGAAGGCATCTTGGCCCTCTTAATGCCTGGCTGTCCCAACATTGATGAGGAAATGCACCAGCTTTTATGGAGTGTATGCTGCTGCCTGAGCCATCCTTACTTGTATTTGATTTTCATAAACATGCATTCCTTTGCTTGCAACTCTTTGGTGTTAGTGATAGAAGCAGAAGCGTAATAATAGCACAACACCAATACAGGTCTTTAAAACAAGACATTGACTGGATGACTTAACTGTTTCCAGTAACTTTTACTTAAAGTGAAATTTTTGTTGTCTTTTCCAATCCCATTTCAAAGGCAGCACATGGAACACTTGCAAAGACTTGCCACAGCTCCTACTACAGCCCAGAAGCATTAGGCTGCTAGGTCTGCTGTGTCCTTACGTGGGGCGGTGTTCAGTGGACCTGTGGAGTTTACCCTGCAAATACCCCTCCACCGTTCTGTGGAGAGACCCATGACAGAGCTTACTGTTAGTTTTGAGTGATCCCTGTATATTCAGCCGTTTTCTAATATTTGTCTAGATAAATGATTGTCTCGTTGCCAGATGTTTGGACTATTCATTTAAACAGATAATACAGCATAATGAATCCTGTAGAAGTCAATCCAACGGCGGCTGTAGAGCAGCGGTTCCCAGACTCTTTGCCTGCATGATCTCATTTTCAGATTTATTGCTTTGCTTCCTGCGACCCCAGTCAGCATGGAGGATGCCACTTTGTAAAGCAAATGGCATCTTCTGCTCACGGGAACATGACCTCATCTGCTGATGGCACAACCCCACTTGGGGTTGCAACCCATAGTTTGGGAACAGCTGATGTAGTCTTCAGTATGACTTTTCCTCTTCCCAACTCTCCTGTACAGCAGAAACAGTAATTTTCCTATGTCTTGGGTCTACTACTCTCACAGTGAGTCACTGGATTTGCCTTGTGTTAACCTATAGAATGTATGGCTTTGCACAGGGAATTCAGTTTGGCTGTGTAAATATGATAGCATGTTAACATATCCTAAACAACAGCGTGGCAGGTACAAAGAAACTCCTCTTTAATTTACAATGGAAATATGTATATGTCCCTTAACTGTCTGTAGATTTGAAAAAAGTGAAAAATTGACCTATTACATTTCAGCTTGCATGTCCAGAGTCCTGAACTGTTCACTCTCACAGAGACGCTCTCCTCTTGTAGCTCTTTCTAGGAAGTTAGATTTTTACTTACTCTCCGTGTTTGGGGGGGGGGGGGGGGGAGAATTTAATTATAACTCCTATCTATAACTTCTTCCTTAACACATCAACATGTGCTGAGTTTGAGAATTTTAAAATATTCAGGGAATGGGAGTTAGCAGGGGTTGTTTAGAAAGAGCTACATTCAGTATTTATTTTTCAGTTACATAATGTAATAATTACCCTATTGATATTTATATTCTGCTGCTTATACACAAGTTTTTGTCAATTCTGTTTTGTTTTTATCATTTCATTACTGCAGAAACAAGTGACCAGATTTGAGTAAGAAAATCTTGAGTTATAGTTGTACAGCATTATAGGAGCTTGTTGTTTTCCTAAGCTCTGTAACTCTAGTTCTGTTTAGGAGTAAAAGTGTTTGTGGTTAAGAAATTCCTTTGCTAAGCCTGCTTTTCCTTGCAATACTGCCACATTTTCCCTGAAAAGTGTAACTAGAAAACTAGAGCTCCCACAGCTAGGTGGACTCTGCTGGGAGAACATGTCTAAGGACCTGGGGGGTTGCTGTTAAGGAGAAAGGTATGAATGTGGATGGCTAAGGGACACTTCCAATATAAAAGGATGTCACAACTGGTTCCAGTCCTATTCTCTGGAGGGGACACCAGTCTGTAATGAGTGGATCCAGCTACTGAAACCCACCTGCCTCAAAGCCCCCTGTGTGTGGGCAGTGACTTGTCACTGTTCTTAGCTCTGGCCCTGTAGCACACTCCAAGGTACAGATCCCAGTCTGATACCCTTCTTTGGCAGTAGGACCCGTTGGCTACCAGGACCCTGGAACTAGTTCCTGAGCCATCCCAAGCCCCCCAGTAATGAGTACAAGTGCAGGCTGAATTTTACCTTATTTAAAGACTTCAGAGTTTAGCCCACTGAAAGCCTAGTAATTAATTATTCTAATATATTTTAGAGATATTGATTCAAACTAAAATATGGAGTGGATATTTATATTGTCTTGTATTATGTGAGAAACAAATTAAGTAGTACTATATAGACTATATATAGTCTCTATACTATACTATACTATACTATACTATACTATACTATACTGTAAGACTCCCTGAGGCTGGTAGGCAGAAAAAACATAGTTCTTCTCTCCCCATGACTGATTGGTTTGTTGGACATCATCCAATTTCAAGCACATAAACACATTTTCAGAAAGGTTTACTGACCTGAAAGACTAAAGTCTTTAGTTTACTTATTTAAAAGAGGAAGAGAAAGAGAGAGAACCTCATCTGCCTTCAGATGGAGTTCAACAGAAGTATAGAAAATGGGGAGGAAAGTTTGAAAAACTAAATTTAGATTCAGCTGCTCTGCTCTTTGCTGCCCCGGTGCTCAGTGTAGCAGAACTGGCACTGAGTGTATTGACCCTGTCTTGTGGGTCTGCAAAGGGGGGGCAGCACCTCATGCCCCTCTGAACGTACTGTGAGTTGGGGAAGCAGTGAATCGCCCTACATTTTTGCTGGTCTTATGCTGTAATTGGGTGTGACTAAAATGAGTTCAAATAATTAGCTAACAGTAGCGTGGCACTTGAGGATGTTCTGATGTTGTGTAAAAAGTTAAACGCCCATATTTTCAAATGAACTACAGGACTAAGGTGAATGTCTGGCTTATATAATTATCAGTCTGGAAATTTCTACCTAAAAATATTATTTATTTTCAAAATCACACATTTGTGGTATTTGCATGTACTGTTGGAACAAATAGATGTGTATTACTCAGGACACTAGATCTTGCTCAGCGTCACTTAATACATGTTTTTGTAAATTAATACAGTAGTACAGTGCGGTACTATTTATTTCTTGAGTGCCTCCCACTTAGTCACTTATCAGTGCGTGCTGGCAACTAGTACTGGAGAGCCACCTACTGGCCTGGCTTTGAGTAACACTTGTGACCAGTTAGTTAAATGTTCCCCAGTCTCCCTTGTCTGTGAAATCACGTGTCCCTTTCCCCCCCCTTTAAATAGTTAATCAGTTTGTATTACTTTCTGGTTTTGCAGTATTTAATGTACTTACACATTTTTCAGTGTGCTCTTCTTTGGATCAGTTATGGACTGTATTACCTTTACCAGTTCCTGTTCTCAATGTTACAAATACAAACAGTTTAAAAAGAATATACCAGCATACTAAATTCTTCTGTTAGATTGAAGCTGTATTTCTTATACTGCATTGGGTGGATGGGTTTTGTGTCGTGACTATGTATCTGAGACCTTCACTTTGAAACTTCAGCTACTTCATTTTTCCTAAACTGAAAATGTGTTTGTGTTGTATTTCTCTATTGTGTAATATTTCCAAGCTGAGACTGCCTTCTTGATTGATTACTGTTTTAGGGAGTCATTACTGTGGGTCTGTAATGTATTTTGTTCTGTTATCCTCTGTCTTTGTTTCTTTGGAACGGTACTGCTTCTGATTGATAGTGAGTGATTTTAAGTCTCAGTGATTTTAGTAGGTTATCTTAGACATGAAACAGAGCTGGGCAGAAATTGCTAATTAAATAACATTGGTGTTGTAACAAGCCTGGAAGCAGGTCTCTGAGAGATTTGCAGGTCTGCAGAAAATAACACAGAAATAGTAAATGATATTTTGAATGCCAACAGCATGCACTCTACTTAGACATCAGGAAACATAGCAGCTTCACCAAGAGGCTTAAAAATCTAATCTAGAGACAGACAAGGCAGTTCAGACATACTGTGTGTAGTGAGATGTCAATATGAGTTGGAGGCAGCGTAGCAGTCTGGCAGAGACCCTTTTGAAATGCTTTATGGGAAGGAATGTGGTTTGAGGTGGGATTTGAATAAGGAGGTCCTTCGGCACCCAAGAACATGAAGACTGTTGCAACCATAAAAGGTCACATGAAAGAAGTCTCAAACGCAGAACAAGAATACAAAGGGAAGCTTGGAACAAGCAATGGGAACCAATGAGGAGTAGGAAGAAATGAGAGCAGAGAAGTAAACAGGAGCAGTTTCAGGCATATGCTATGGAGGCTGACCTGTCCAGAGCATAAGGAAAGGGAAATTATTTTAGTTGTCTCCTTTCCCACAGAATGGAGGGAGAGAGGTGAGATGCAAGGAGGCCAGAAAGGAGGATAAAGCTATAGTCAAAGCAAGAGTTGACTGTATAGATAAGGTTGGTAGTGGAAGGGATGGGGAGGAAAGGAGAGACTTTTAGGGTGATTGTAGAAGAAAAACCAACAAGAGTAGGAGAAGAAGGAGAGAGAGAGAGAGAGAGAGAGAGGAGTTCCGTATTATTTGACATCAAAACGGCAAGCCTATAAGAGAGATCGTAATTGTTGAAGGTGGTGGACAAAATAAGTTCATTTTTATTGACCTTGACCTTGAAGTGATGATGTGACACTCACATATTATAACGATAATCTGAGATCTGAGAATGGAGAGAGTAGAAAAGATGGAGAAAGAGGTGGGGGTCATTAGCATGGCGATGGAAGCTGAAAGTATGGGAATGGATAAAGCCACCAAGGGATAGAGCCTAGAAAAAAGAGACAAATGGAGCCTCCTAGATTTTAAAAATATTGTAGGTGATTATCGAATATGATGATATTTACAATATCAGATGCTTTTTAACTGTTGGGACACCACATTCAACGAATTAATTAGTGGATTTAGCCCTCATTTGCTTAATGGACAGAGCAGTGGCTATGGACTTAGGAAACCTTGGTTGTATTCCCAGCTCTGTCACTGGCCTGCTGGGTGACCTCGGGCAAGTCACTTCAGTTTTCTATGCCTCAGTTTCTCCAGCTGTAAAATGGGGACAATGATACCTCATTTTTAAAGCACTTTGAGAGCTACTGAAGAAAAGCACTATGTAAGAGCTAAGTGGTATTGTTACTATTTTAAAATACTGTGCCTTAAATAGAATTAAGCCATCGATGAATTTGCCTCAGTATTTTGTCAGAGGCAAAAAGGTACTTTTATCGTTGTAGATAGTCCATACCCATCAGCATTTTAAACTTTACAAGAGCTGTAAGCCAGGTACTGGATCTCATTGTTGGGATGCTGATCACTAATTTACGTAAACTTCATGAAGTATGCTGCAAAATTTTCAACGTAACTCTTCATTAAAACAATGATCATTCAGATGATAGACTTTAATCCTCCTGTCCTGTGTTTCCTTCTTTCTCCCATTTATTTCTTTTATAGTTTAATAGGGAGTTTTCCTCTTACCAATTCAGGCCTCATTACTATCCCAACCCAGAATTGTTTGTGTTCATTCAAAATGTAGGAAACATTTTCAAAAACTTTTAATGTCAAAATATCCGAACACTTGTTTAAAAACCATATAATCTTCCCTGTTGTGTTTGCACTGTTTTGCTTTTGAAAGCAATGGGTCCTGTGCCGGATGTAGAGGTGCTTCCTTAGTGCTCCCTTGTACTAAACCCACCACTTCTGTTAAGCACTGCAGTCAGGAAGCTTGCAATGTTACAACTTTATTAAACCTATGCATTTATGAACAATACCTTATTCTTGTATGGCAGGCAATGGCATGCTTGTATGTACTATCTGCATACATATGCATGTACAGATGCGCTATTTATATAGAACTTCTTTAACAGCTTTGGTGACAAGTGACGCTGCCACAGACATCTTGCTCTGGATCGGCAATGTACAAAGTGTCTCCACAGTATCCCCCACTCGTACACCCAATGTTTCCACTCTCCTCCTTGCTGCTGGCGCTATGCTATCCAGGGCTTCCTTCATCTTACCAAAGGGAAATCTCAGATAACTGGTTAGCCAGCTTTTTGGCTGTATTTGAGCAACTGGAGCAGCAGAAAGGAGCTAGAGAGGGGCCAAAATGTAGAAGCTAATATCTCTCTGAATCCTAACACCCTTCCTCACAAAAGCTAGTGTATATGGGGTGATGGGGTACCACTTCCAGTGGGAATACAGGTATTTAAGCAAGAGTTTCCTCATAAATACCAGCAGTGCAATCCTGGCCCCATTTAAGTCAACTCCATTGTCTTCAGTGGGACTAGGAGTTCAGCCCTGGATTTTCAGGAATTAAAGGTTCTTCATATGTTAGTGTGAACAAAATCCAGTCACGCACCCGTTCACAGAAATGGGTACAGATGTGGCTGGCCAGATCAAATAACGATTCACAAACTTCTTATCTGTAAATCCTTTTCTACTGTTCACCTAGCTCTGGTGATAGTGAAAGAAACATAACTGCAAATGAGTTTAATATAGTAAATGTACAGTTGTAGTTTATTAATCACATAGGGTTGATATCATTAGTTGCTATACTATAAATGCTGGCTTTTTGGAACACAATGCATTCAGTACAAGTGCAGAATCAGTTATAAAGAACGAGCAAGGTATTTTCTACTAAACAAAGGGCCACATTCTGCCATCCTTACATCAAGTAATATAAATGTGCAAATGATATCAGTAGGACTACTTCTGTATTAAGCCACTATTCAACATGAAGAAGAATCAGGCCTTTGATCAATAAGAGCTGTAAAGAAAATTATCCATGAAATCACATCATGTACCTAAACTATTATTTATATAAAGCCTTTCCACACTGATTGAAAAGATATTAATAGGGACGTTTGGGAGTTGAGGAGCAGTTAAATCTCTCTGAAATACAACGGAGCAGATTATTTTTTTGTGTAAAAATGAACAAATAATTTTTTTGTGTAAAAACGAACAAAAATAATACCCAGTGAAATCAGCAGTCTAAACATAGGCTCAAGACATTCTATAGTCCATATGCTGAGAAAGTGTCATGAGCTAAGGGAACAGATAAGTGTATATATTTATGTAAAGAAGTCCAGTAACTGGGTCAAATACTTATTTTATGAATTAAACAAAATGGCTTCATGAAGTAGTTAGTGCAATAACATTCCACAAGTCTGTTGTTTGTCTTCAGTCCTTGTGGCTGGACTGAAAGATATTTTAAAAACTTACCATGGGTAGTTTGTAAGTTGTATGACACAAAGCCCAACTCTCCATACAGTTCAGCTTAGCAAATAAAGTGAAAAAATCTGTGGTCTTTGTAACTATTGTAAATTATTTTCATTTCATTCCTCTGTCTCCTATCTGTCTGACAGCACAGTTATTTGCCTTATATTTGATGCCCTTCACACACACTGTCTCAGCCAGCCAGAATTACAATAGCGCAAACATGTTTGGTGTTGGATTGTTGTCTTTTTCTAAAAGGTAGAGTACTCTGTGCAATGAAGTATCAACAGTCCCTTTTTTTAAAGTCCAAGATGAAATAAACTATGGTTATGACCAGGTTACCTACAAACATGGAGTACTTTCCTTCCCCCGTGTGAGAGAGAAGCACTTTCAACTAGTGGTTGGAATGTGAGACTGGGAATCAGAAGATTTGTATTCTTTTCTAGTTTCTGATATGGACTCACTATGAGGCTTTGAGCAAGTAACTTGACCTGTAAAATGATCTGTGAGCTGTTCTGAGCTTCGTCCATGAAAAGTGTTTTATGAGATTAAAGTATTATTTTCATTACCATCTGTAACTGAGTCGAGTCTTTGGTTACTCTCAGATTGTTAAAGGAAAAGGGGAAATCCACTGATATCTACAAAGGAAAGCATCATCAGCAGGCTCCATCATTCAGAGTTCTCTCTGAAGTGCACACAGAGCAGTCCATCTGTCATAAATGAAGCGGGGGATAGCACCCTTTTATGGACACACAATCAGCCAGTTAGCTGTAAAATCCCTGTGGTAGCTGTTCTCTGCTTGCTTTACCTGTAAAGGGTTAAAAGTCCCCCCTCCCCGGTAAAGAAAAGGAAGTGGCCACCTGACCAAAAGAGCCAATGGGAAGGTAGACCTTTTTAAAATTGGGAAAGAAACTTTTCCCTTTGTCTGTTGTTTTCTGGGCTGCAGGGGCATGGAGCAGCAATGCTATAAGCAGAAATGCTGTGTAAGGTTTGAACCAGGTATGAAAAAGTATCTTTCATATCTAGAAGAAATAATTTGGATAGGGAATGTTTAGTTAGACGCTGTCAGGTTTATTTCTTATTTTGGCTTGTGGATCTCCTCTGTGCTAACGCCAGATGCTTTTGTTTGCTTGTAACCTTTAAGCTGAACCCCCAAGAAAACGATTTTGGATGCTTAATTTTTGTAATTGTTTCTTTTAAGATCTAGCAAAAAGCCTAAGTTCCAGATGTAATTTTTTTCCTTTTTGTTTTTAATAAAATTTACCCTTTTTAAGAACAGGATTGGATTTTTGGTGTCCTAAGAGGTTTGTGCATGTTTGATTAGCTGGTAGCACAGCTAATTTCCTTTGTTTTCTTTCTCAGCTCTTTCCCGGGGTGGGTGGGTGAAAGGGCTTGAGGGTACCCCACAGGGAGGAATTCCCAAGTGCTCCTTCCTGGGTTCAAAGGGGTTTTTTTGCATTTGGGTGGTGGCAGCGTTTACCAAGCCAAGGTCAGAGAGAAGCTGTAACCTGGGGAGTTTAATACAAGCCTGAAGTGACAAGTATTAATTTTTAAAATCCTTGCGGGCCCCCACTTCCTGCACTCGGAGTGACAGAGTGGGGATCCCAGTCAGAGGGAATAGTTGCCAAAAAGACCAAGAGGCCTGGTTTACATAACAAAATGTTACCGTGCTTGAATGTGATTGCAAAAACTGGCCTAATGCTGAACAGAACTTGGCAGTCATTGTAGACCTGGACAAATTGTGTTCAGCATTGTGGGTGCTAGCATGAGTGTGCACAATAGTGTTTGAGAATAATACCATTTTTGTAGAGCCGACCATTCCAGAAACTTGTGGAAGTGCTATCAGAAGGATGGGCACATACATGGCAAGACTGTTTTTTCTCATGCCCTGCATAACATGGGTCACAGAATGGTGTTACAGTCCCACTGAATTGCTAATGCTGAGCGTTTTAAATAGAAAAACATTATTTAAATTGGCTCATCCAGGGAATCGAACTGCTTCCTTCAAAGGAGCAGTTCATGATGTTGAAAGCATCAGCATGTTTAAGAACAGATTTGGTTTTGATTAGCTGTAAATCAAAAGAGCAGGTTGAGAAAATAGCATAGCAGGAGAGCACTGTGCAGATAATGATAGAAAATATGAGAAGAGCTGTGTGAACCCTGTGTGAAATGAGTGAATGTTAGGACTGGCAAGATTTTTTTTTTTAGGCTTAATATTATTCTTTTCTTTTGGCTCAGCACCCTGGTGCCCAGCACCCTTCAAGATTTCTCCACAAGAGAATTTAATTTTCAACTATTATATCCAATAGGCAAGGTATTCTTCCTTCTCCTTGTGCTGCCAGTTATTGCTGATATCAAAGGGATAGGCACAAATGGAAACATTTTATTGGCGATTGTAACCTTTCTGCCAGAAGCAGATTACGTGATGCATTTTGGAAGGAAAGTGCAGTACGGTCTATAGCACTGGGCAAGCAATGCAATTGCTTCACGTTAGCATGAGACGCCATACTTTTTATAGATTATTAGTAACTTGGTTTTTGTGCAGCAATAGGTGAGAAAGGAGAGAACAATGTTTTTTATATTAAAGACAACCCTTGAAATAGTTCACTTGTATTGCTGCTTTTGCTAAGAAAGGATTACTTGGCTGTCACACGCATCTGCATTTAAAAACTGTTGTAGTAAGAATAGAGGGGGCATTTGGGATCTCCAATTGTGCCCTGCAGTCTCTGGAGACTAGTGGAAATAAACCATTGTAAGATGACAAAACAGCCAGACCACATGAGATGCACAGTTTAGGAAGGTTACAACTGATGGATTTAATTGAGTATGAAATAGGGAAGCAGAAACTCAGTATTTATTTTTAGTGTATTGTAGGGTAATGTGTTCAAGGTATTTATCTAAAATTCATACAGTATAGTTTAAAAGATTTAAAAGATTACATTAAAATATTTAGTATTTTCTCAGGTCTCGTCTCTGCTAGGAGAATCACAAATCCATCTTTCTAATTTAGACTCAGGCAAGCACTTTCACTGCTATGTCATCCACTCTGCAGTAAAAACTTCTGCACCCTGTCTATCCTAAAGCATACGCTGTTGGTAACACTGATGCAGCTATACCAGGGCTTCAAATGGTTATAAATATCTTAAATAAATAAATGTCTGTAAATAAAAGTGTCCTCATGGCAGAAAATGTTAAAAGCAAATCATGCAGGAACAACTGTTCTCTGATTTAATACATCTTCTTGCTACTGAATGAATGTGTGGGAACAAGGCGAAGTAACAGTTCAAGTGCTGAATGTGCTAACAGCTGAGATTTAAGGCAGTAATTACATCTGATGTTGAACAAGCAGGTAGCACAATGTCTTCTTCATAGTAAACAACTATGATGAGAAGGACTATCTTAATTTTGACAAGAAGACAATTGAAAAGGAAAAAAACGAGTGGTTCAAAATGAGGACTGTGTACAACACTTCGAAAACTAACTATGCTTATATTGAATAGATGTGTTCTGCTGTGGGGAAAAATGAAACCAGCTGAACTATTATTTTAAAGTGATACGTGAACAGAGCTATGAGAACTGATTCATCTTCTCATAGGTCTCACACCCTCAGATACTACAGTGATGATCATACAGATATGCAAGTCTAGAGAGCAGAAGTCATAGCAAGAATCTCACAAACCAAGTGCTACAGCGGAAGCTCAGTGATGTCAAGGGGAGTTTTGCATGCTGTGCCAGGAGAATATCTTAGTGGGGGTGGGACTCATTTCCCAGTTAATATTATTTTTGCCTTTGAATTATATTAGAGCAAGGCCTGAGTTACAAAGGTTAGTTCCATTAGGTCTCAACTTTCCCATAGTTAAAGGGTGTTTTGGGTCCGGATTCAAGTCAATTTCCAGTCATAATTTAAACACATTGCAGCCCTGGAATCATTCTATATCGTGAGTAGGGCAGAGCTCCACTCGGCAATAGACAGTTCTGGTTCTATTATCTCCATACGCCTCCCTGCCTTCCCCCCTCCCGCCCCCGCTCCAGCTCCATGGAAGTGGAGAACTCCTAGTTAAGAATACTGAACCTGTGTATTCAGAGAAAATAAATTCAGGTAAACATCCATTTCTCTTTATAATTCATGCAGAGGTTTAATAACATGTTTCACAGCAGATGACAGTTTACGTTTACAAATACTAGTAAATAAGGCAGGATATTCCATATCATACAATTATCCAGTGGAAATCAAGCATAGCACTAATGAAGAGTACTGTGGCCACCTTGAAGGTTTAAGCATGAGATTTTGATTGATTTTGTTCTATTGTTTAGTGGATGCCATACACTAGGGAGAAGGAATGAGTCATAAAATCATAGAATCAAAGAAGATTAGGGATGGAAGAGACCTCAGGAGGTCATCTAGTCCAATCTCCTGCTCAAAGCAGGACTAACACCAACTAAATCATCCCAGCTAGGGCTTTGTCAAGCCAGGCCTTAAAAACCTCTAAGGATGGAGATTCCACCACCTCCCTAGGTAACCCATTCCAGTGCTTCACCACCCTCCTAGTGAAATAGTGCTTCCTAATATCCAACCTAGACCTCCCCCACTGCAACTTGAGACCATTGCTCCTTGTTCTGTCATCTGCCACCACTGAGAACAGCCGAGCTCCATCCTCTTTGGAACCCCCCTTCAGGTAGTTGAAGGCTGCTATCAAATCCCCCCTCACTTTTCTCTTCTGCACACTAAATAACCCCAGTTCCCTCAGCCTCTCCTCGAAAGTCATGTCTTTTGAACTGGTCAGAGTAGCAACTAAATGCAGGGAGGCTGTGTCTGAAGGGGGGCAGTATTGGAGAAGGGACAGAAAAATGTCTAGTATTTGAGGTGCATAGGGAACAGAGCGGAGAATAAATGGGTGGCGGTAAAGAGAGATTACTAAGGGAGAAGCAAATCCAGGGAGCGTGTTGAAGATGAGGAGGTAGGTTATTTTGCTGGAATCTAAATTCAGGCTCTCAGACCGCCTGGTGATGAGGGCAGTATAAAAGCCTAGCTAGGTGGATGGATGGGATATCCTAACCAGCTTTGTGGAAGATGTTGTAACATCTGATTTCTCACTGCAGATAAGAGGGGAAATTCTCCCTTCTGTGCCAAGTAGGCCCAGAAGCTGGAGGGTAGCTGGAACGGCAGAGATAGAGCTACTTCATTTAGGGTTACCATATGTCTGGGTTTCCCCGGACATGTCCGGCTTTTGGGTCTTTAAATAGCCGTCCGGGGGGAATTTGTAAAAAGCTAAAAATGTCCGGGATTTCCCCCGGACGGCTATTTAAAGACCCAAAAGCGCTGACAGGGCAGCCGCGCTGGGGGAACCGTGGCAAGCCGGTGCCGCCGGCGCCACTCATCTTCCCTCCCTGGGCCCTGGGGCAGCGCGCAGCTGAGCTCCCAGCGCGGCGGTGTCAGCCCACGGGGCCCCCCGCCCGGCCGGCAGGAGCCTGGAGAGCGCAGCCCTGCCCCTGCCCCAGCACACAGAGAGGCAGGGAGGTCTCACTCCCCTGCGTGCTGCAGCGGGGCGGGGCCTGTAGACTCCTGCAGCAGGCAGCTGTCGCCGGGCAGAGAGCCCCCGCCCCTGCCCCCCTCCCCTCGACCCGACCCTAGGAAGGGGCCAGAGGGACTGGGAGGGACCTGCCTGCTGGATGCTTCCTGGGAGCCGCTCCAGGTAAGCACTGCTGGGCTCACCTGGCCCCCTGGCAGGTCCCTCTGGGGGAGCTCCCCTCAAACCCACTGCCCTCAGGCCCCACCCTGACCCTGTTCCCTCAGCCTCCCCCGCAGTCCCCCCGTACCCCCACCCTCAACCAACTGCCCTCAGCCCCCCTGACCCTGTTCCCTCTGCCTCCCCCACAGTCCCTCCCCCTGATCATTTCACCCGACCCACTGCCCTCAGCCCCCACCCTGACCCTGTTCCCCCTGTACCTCCCACCCCGAACCCACTGCCCTCAGTCCCTGCCCCCATTCCAACAGTCTCCCCCACAGTCCCCCTGCTCCCCGCAACCCACTGCCCTCAGCCTTGCCCTACCCCAAATCTCTTCTTCAGCCTCCCCCGTCATCCCACCCCCATCGCTCCCCCTGCTGTCCCACCCCCTCAACTTACCCCCTTCCAGTCCTGCTCCCCTCTGTCTCATCCCCTCCAGACCCTGTCCCTCTCCCCAACCCTCCCCAGCCCAGCCCCATTGTCTCCCCCGCCCCGCCCCACCCCACTCTACACAGCTCTCTCTACCCTGTCCCATTCATGCTCCCCTCAGCCCCTACCCTACTCCCCCCATCCCAGTCTTGTCCCATCCCCCTCAGGCCCCCCAGTCCCAGTCCTGTCCCTCTCAGTTCCTCCACCTTGCTTCCCCTGGTCCATCCCCACACACCCACCAACTCCCTCGACCTCCCTCCCCCCAATCCCACTGCCTGGACCCACCCCCGTCCCACTCAGGACATGCATGAAAAAGAAGCAATGGGCTTAAATTGTAGCAAGGGAGATTTAGGTTAGACATTAGGAAAAACTTCCTAACTGTAAAGATAGTTAAGCACTGGACAAATTACCTAGAGAGGTTATGGAATAGCAGTCATTGGAGTTTTTTAAGAGGTTAGACAAACACCTGTCAAGGATGGTCTAGTTGTTATTACTCAGTCCTGCCTCAGTGCAGGGGTTTGACTAGATGACCTGTTGATGTCCCTTCCAGTCCTACATTTCTGTGATTCACACTGAATTGCCTTGTGCCACTGTCTAGTAGTAGTGGCACACAGTTCTCTGACATGCAGGTTTATAAAATTGTAGTTAATATACAGTTTAGAGCATAGCAATTTTAAAGCTCTGCATGTTCAGACCAACTGAGCTGAAAATTGTGATCTTGTATTCAAAACTATTAAGATGTGGGCTGAAATAAAATCAGCATGAATTGCTCAACAATATCAATGGAATCAGCATTGCGCTGCTATATATTGTAAAACATTACAGTGAAATCTTGCAAGTATTACATAGCACGCCACCTTGCCCAAGTGGTAACTAAGCATAACATCTTCCTGTTTCAACATTCTTAACTTGTATCCCTCCTGGAAGTTGTTTTTTTTCAAACACTGAATGCTGCTAAGTTATGAGTTTTAACAGGTTTTTTTTCTTTTAAACCACAGCACTGAATGTTATTCTAAAATTGTTTTCCAAATATTCTTAAACTCCCAGTTTATCCCCTGCTGATGTTCATTGTGAAAAGTATTGCAGGTCTAATAATAATATTTGGCACTTCTGTAATTCACTGTCCAACATGTGTTTTGTGCCCTCCTCTGGTGGATTTTTAGAGGATAACTGTATAGCTACAGGGAGTTATATCTTGAACTCAAGTAGTAGAAGCTCATGCTTTTAAGTCTGGATGGCTCAGGTTCAATCTTTGGTGACTAGCTATGAGGGAGGTTGCTACACTTATAATCCCTTTAATCAGAAGTTCTGAATATGCTTTGTTGTGGGCAGAACTAGCCTTTAGTTAAGCAACTGAAAATTTAGAATGGGAAGTGTTGAAATGTTGGGAAGCCTTATAATTTTGCCAATCTGGAATGAACATCCCATCTGAGGGATGGGGGCGGGGAGAGAGGAGAGTGAGACAGGACCAGGAAACTGGGACAAGGAATCCAGAGCGGTAGTGGGGGGCAGTTGAAATCAGATGAGGAGCTGGGGCGCGTTAGACAGCAATAGGATAGACATAGACTGGAGGGGATGGGGAAGAAGGGTCTTTGACTACTAGAGACCACTCCGTTCTCCGAACATTTGATTCGTGGGAAGCAGGGGAGGGGGAAGAGTAGGGGGCGAAGCGTTCAGGGGAAGGGGTGGAGTTGGGGTGGGGACTTTGGGGAAGGGGCGGAGTTGGGGCGGGACTGGGGGCCCTTGGAGTGTCCTCTTTTTCCAGGACTGCAATATGGTAACCCTACTTCATTGCTTCTGTGGCAGCCTTCGGGCTGCAATCGTTTCTGCGTGGGTTGAACCCCCTCTTTTCCCCCAAACAGAGACACTCATCCTGTGAAGGGCTGAATGACTAAGGGACCCACATAGTCACAGATTTACAGACACCCCCAAATGTCCCACCAGGCATGTACATTAAACTCCTGCAGTGCTGAGCACCACAACACAACCTCAGTACGGATCTCCTGTGTGGATTTTGCTAATCTCATCCCCTCCCTCCATGTACCCAGGGGCAGTCATGACCAGGAGGGGAAGGGTGAAGTTAGCCCCAAAATGAATAATTTTATATTTACTCAGTCTCTGGGTATTAGACATTTTAGGTTAAAGAGTTATTTTATGTGAAGTCTCAAGAGGCAGCTTTACAGGGTCAAATCCTGAGATCACTGAGCACCCACAATTCCTATTGATTTTAATTGGGTGTTGACACTGCTCAGCATCTTTCAGGAACTGGCCTATCAACACCAGATTTGTCTTGTATAATAAATAATATGTCCAGGACAGGCACTCTGAGTCTGTCTTCTCCGTCCTGTTTTATGCAGTGATATGATAAACATTATATTGGATCTTAGTGATGATGAAAGAATGTCTGGTTTTAAGTACACTCATTTGCAGATTAAAAAAGGTCATTCAGAGAAAATAACAAGCTGTTCTGATAATATGAAACAGGTGCACAAAATTAGAGAGCATCTAGAAGAGGCCATTAATGTAAAGCGCTGAAGATGTAAGTAACTGCATTTGCCAAGGACCCTTTAGGAAAGCACACTTAATGAATCGAAAATCTAACCAGGATATTAGTTGCTGTCTTGTGGGGAAGAGATTTTGGTCACTGTAAGATGAGCTTTATCATTAGCAACGTCTGTCAGAATCACCTGAAATTCCACTGCAGGGAGCAATGATGAGCACCATAGCAACTATGGAAATTTATATTTTTCACTGGAGTGTGTTAAATGGCCAAAAATAAAGGACCCTTGGATGCGTTTGTGGAACTCAGAACAGAATGTAGTCTATATATTATGTAGGATTGAGTCTCTCCTTCTCAGGATAAATGGTTTTGTCACATGAGCAAAAAATGTTTAAAAACTGCCTTATTAATGGGCTTGATTTTATATATTTTTATTCTACATCTTGAGACAGTATGAAGATTGTAATGAAACCAAGAAGTGGCACAGCAACCACAGGATATACAATCAGGATTCAAATGAAATTCAGAATGTTAGACCAAGTCTCTCCTTTTTTCTGAAATTGAAGCAAGACCCTGCCATGGACTTCAATAGGACTTGGAAGTAGAAACGTAATTAGCATGTTGGTAGGAGACACCCATGGTCTGATGAAGAAATTAGATTAGGAACTCTGTGTATGCATTCCAGACCCAGTCTCTTCCTCAGGCCATGAGGATATATATACTTTTTTGTTATTCCCATAGAAAGAATTGTGACAAATCCTGTTCTAAGGAGAAAATCTAGGAACTCGTACCTAGCATTCTGCTTGGGTAGACATGTGCTGAGCCTAGCAGCCTGCTAGGCAAGGCTGAGAGCTTCTTAACGAGGCTTTGTTCCCTAAGCCTTTTAGCACCCATCAACCCTTAACCAGGGGGTGGGACTATACAGGAAGACCGGGGCTTTAAAAAGCCCACTCCTAAGTGACCAGAGGAGCTAGCGAAAAGGTGCAGCTAACAGGGGAGTTTTGTGAGGGAGTTTAGAGGGGGAACCTCAGGGGGGGCTAGATACACTTAATATTCCTTAAACTTAAAGCCAAAAATACCCCCTGATAAAAACAAATCAACAACAACAAAGAAATGAGCTTCAGGAGTAAAAAGAGAATGCAGGCAGAAGTCCAGCAACAGAGTGGGGGCTACCCAGTTTATTGCACCCAATGCAGCATGTATGATTATCTGCCCTATGGGCAGGTAGCGTATGTTGCATTCGGTGCAAGGAGCTCTTGGCCCTCAAAGACCATGTACGGGCTTTGGAGACCAGAGTGGCTGAACTGGAGGAGCTAAGGGAAACAGAGAGGTACATAGATGAGACTTTCTGGGACACAGTAGAACGGTCCCATCCTCCATCCGACAGCCTCTGTGCTGCTGAGGAGGATGAAAGTCTCAGGGAAGGAGAACATCCAACTGGAGCAGAGGGAAACAATCCCATAGTTGGAATCCTCCTTCCAGATGATGATGTGGTATCCTCTCGCACTGAGGATACCTCTCTGTGGGAGGGCACTCCTGTTATTAAGAAGAGACAGGTATTAGTAATGGGCAATTCGATCATTAGAAACATAGATAGCTGGATTTGTGATGACTGGGAGAACCGTATGGTGACTTGCCTGCCTGGTGCAAAGGTTGCGGACCTCTCGAGACATCTAGATAGACTTATGTGCAGTGCTGGGGAGGAGCTAGTGGTCGTGGGTACCAATGGCATAGGGAAGGATAGGAGAGAGGTCCTGGAGGCCAAATTTAGGCTTCTAGGTAAGAGATTGAAGTCCAGGACCTCCATGGTAGCATTCTCTGAAATACTTCCAGTTCCACACGCAGGGCCAGTTAAACAGGCAGAACTGCAGGGTCTCAATTCGTAGATGAGATGATGGTGGAGGGAGGAGGGGTTTAGATTTATTAGGAACTGGGGAAACTTTTGGGAAAGGGGGAGCCTATACAGGAAGGATGGGCTCCACCTAAACCAAAATGGAACCAGACTGCTGGCACTTTAAAAACTGCTCTATGACCTTTTTAATTTTAACTAAGGGCTGGGGAAAGCTGACAGGTGCAGAGGAGCACGTGGTTCAAACAGAGACATCCCTTAGGGGAGGAGGATCTATTAATGGAGATTCTCTATGTCCTAGTAAGGAGGAGAGGATGAGAAACAGTCAAATGAAAAAAAGTCCCATTCAATTACATCATGTAATAGCAGACAGCTAAAAAGTGACAAGTTTTTGAAGTGCTTATATACCAATGCTAGAAGTCTAAACATAAGATGGGTGAACTAGAGTGCTTTGTATTAAACGAGGATATTGATATAATGGGTCTCACAGAAACTTGGTGGAATGAGGGTAATCAATGGGACACAGTAATACCAGGGTACAAAATATATCGGAAGGACAGAACAGGTCGTGCTGGTGGGGCAGTGGTACTATATGTGAAAGAAAGCATAGACTCAAATGAAGTAAAAATCTTAAATGAACCAAACTGTACCATAGACTCTCTATGGATAGAAATTCCATGCTCTAATAATAATATAGCAGTAGGGATATATTACTAACCACCTGACCAGGATGGTGATAGTGACTGTGAAATACTCAGACAGATTAGAGAGACTATTAAAATAAAAATCTCAGTAATAATGGGGGATTTCAACTATCCCCATATTGACAGGGTACATGTCACCTCAGGATGATGGGATGCAGAGATAAAGTTTCTTGACACCTTAAATTATTGCTTTATGGAGCAGCTAGTCCTGGAACACACAAGAAGAAAGCCAATTCTTGATTTAGTCCTAAGTGGAGCACAGGATCTGGTCCAAGAGGTGAATATAGCTGGACCGCTTGGTAATAGTGACCATAATATAATTAAATGTAACATCCCTGTGGTGGGGAAAACACCACAGTGGCCCAACACAGTAGCATTTAATTTCTGAAAGGGGAACTACACAAAATCGAGGAGGTTAGTTAAACAGAAATTAAAAGGTACAGCGCCAAAAGTCAAATCCCTGCAAGCTGCATGGAAACTTTTTAAAGACACCATAGTAGAGGCTCAATTTAAATGTATGCCCCAAATTAAAAAATATAGTAAGAGAACCAGTAAAGTGCCACTGTGGCTAAACAACAAAGTAAAAGAAGCAGTAAGAGGCAAAAAGGCATCCTTTAAAAAGTGGAAGTTAAATCCTAGTGAGGAAAATAGAAAGGAGCATAAACTCTGGCAAATGAAGTGTAAAAATATCACTAGGAAGGCCAAAAAAGACTTTGAAGAACAGCTAGCCAGAGACTCAAAAAATAATAGCAAAAAAATGTTCAAGTACATCAGAAGCAGGAAGCCTGCTAAACAACCAGTGGGGCCACTGGACAACCGAGATGCTAAAGGAGCACTCAAGGACAATAAGGCCAGTGCGGAGAAACTAAATGAATTATTTGCATTAGGGCTGTCAAGCGATTAAAAAAATTAATCATGATTAAAAATATTAATTGCACTGTTAAACAATAATAGAATACCATTTATTTAAATTTTTTGGATGTTTTCTACATTTTCAAATATATCGATCTCAATTATAACACAGAATACAAAGTGTACAGTGTTCACTTTATATTTATTTTTATTACAAATATTTGCACGGTAAAAAACAAAAGAAATATTATTTTTCAGTGCACCTAGTACAAGTACTGTAGTGCAATCTCTATCATGAAAGTTGTACAAAAAATAACTGCATTCAAAAATAAAGCAACGTAAAACTTTAGAGGCTATAAATCCAAGAGGGATCCGGTGGATATAGTGTACTTAGCTTTTCAGAAGCCCTTGACAAGGTCCCTCACCAAAGGCTCTTCAGCAAAGTAAACTGTCATGGGATAAGAGGGAAGGTCCTCTCGTGGATCGGTAACTGGTTAAAAGATAGGACACAAAAGGTAGGAATAAATGATCAGTTTTCAGAATGGAGAGAGGTAAATAGTGGTGTCCCCCGGGGTCTGTACTGGGACCAGTCCTATTCAATATATTCATAAATGATCTGGAAAAAGCAGTAAACAGTGAGGTGGTAAAATTTGCAGATGATACAAAACTACTCAAGATAGTTAAGTGCCAGGCAGACTGCAAAGAGCTACAAAAGGATCTCTCAAAACAGGGTGACTGGGCAACAAAATGGCAGATGAAATTTAATGTTGATAAATGCAAAGTAATGCACATTGGAAAACATAATCCCAACTACACATATAAAATGATGGGGTCTAAATTAACTGTTACCACTCAAGAAAGAGATCTTGGAATCACTGTGGATAGTTCTCTGAAAATGTCCAATCAATGTTCAGCAGCAGTCAAAAAAAGCAAACAATGTTGGGAATCATTAAGAAAGGGATAGATAATAAGACAGAAAATATCGTATTGCCTCTATATAAATCCATTGTACGCCCACATCTTGAATACTGCGTGCAGATGTAGTCGCCCCATCTCAAAAAAGATAAATTGAAATTGGAAAAGTTTCAGAAAAGGGCAACAAAAATGATTAGGCATATGGAACGGCTTCCATATGAGGAGAGATTAATTAGACTGGGACTTTTCCGCTTGGAAAAGAGACAACTAAGGGGGGATATGATAGAGGTCTATAAAATCATGACTGGTGTGGAGAAAGAAAATAAGGAAGTGTTATTTATTCCTTCTGAAAACACAAGAACTAGGGGTCATCAAATGAAATTAATAGGCAGCAGGTTTAAAACAAAACGAAGTATTTCTTCACACAATGCACAGTCAACCTTTGGAACTCTTTGACAGAGGATGTTGTGAAGGCCAAGACTATAACAGGGTTCATAAAAGAACCAGATACATTCATGGAGGATAGTCCATCAATGGCTATTAGCCAGGATGCGCAGAGATGGTGTCCCTTACCTCTGTTTGCCAGACGCTGGGAATGGGAGACAGGGAATGGATCACTTGATGATTACCTGTTCTGTTCATTCCCTCTGGGGCACCTGGCATTGGCCACTGTCGGAAGACAGGATACTGGGCTAGATGGACCTTTGGTCTGACCCAGTATGGCCGTTCTTATGTTCTTATGGAGTGTTGCATTTCTGCAGGGATCACATGAGAGAGACTGTGGAGTAGCTCTGCAGCCACTCTGGGTCAGTTACTTCTCCCCAATGGCTCTTTGCTGCCCCAAGGTGACCTTGAGGGCCAGGGCCGGCTCTAGGCACCAGCAAAACAAGCTGGTGCTTGGGGCGGCACATTTTTAGGGGCGGCATGGCCGGCGCCAGAATGCCGCCCCTAAAAATGTGCCCCGGCCGCCCTAGCTCACCTCCGCTGCCGCTCGCGCGTCGCTACTCGCCCTCCCTCCCAGGCTTGAGAGCCTGGGAGGGAGGGGGAGAAGCGGTGCCCGTGCCATGGCCACTCGGAATCTCCCCCTCCCTCCCAGGCTCTCAAACCTGGGAGGGAGGGGGAGATCCCGAGCTGCTGTGTTTCGCACGCCGCTGCTCTCCCTCCCAGGCTTGAGAGCCTGGGGGGAGGAGGCAGGGCTGGGGATTTGGGGAAGGGGCGGAGTTGAGGCGGGGCCGGGGTTGGGGGTAATTAAAAAACGGGGGGGGGCGGCCAAAATTGTTTTTGCTTTGGGCGGCAAAAATCCTAGAGCTGGCCTTGGGGAGGGCAGGAGGATCTACTGAGCCGTGGTTCCTCTGACCCCTCCCACCTAATAGAGCAGACCTTCCTCATCCCAAATCCTGTGCAATAGGAAACACACCAGTCCTTCTCCCCAGGAAATCTCTTTGGCTATGAAGGTACTAATTGGATTTGCCCCCTAAATTAGGTCAGTGCAATCACTTTGAATTCAGTGGGGTTTCACCATGTAAAAGAGCAGAATGTGGGCAATTTGTGGGTTTGTTTTTTTTTATTAATTCTGTTGTGTTTTCCAGCACGGTGCGTAGGACTTAGTTGTATTTTACATTCAAGCAGAATTTCTCTTGGCATTTCATTGTGTTATTCCTCTGTTTATTGATTTGTTGCATTAATAGTTTTTGCATCTGTGATTGAAGGAAGTGCCTCAATCAGCAGGTGTCTAAGCAAGCTACTGCTAACTTGTGCCATCTACTGGCAGTCTCTGTTCTAACTGTTTATTATGGTTTTATTAGGGCTTGAAATGCAGAAGGACTGAGGGAGAATGCAGTTCCCCTTGTTAAAATAAATTATGTTACTAGATACAAACATAAGGCAAAAGGCTTCCCTAGTTCTATTATTATTATTACTTTTTATTTTATTTGAGATATTTCTCTAATATAAATGAGAATATTTTGTAATAATAACAGCAATACCTAGCTTTTTATATAGCATTTTTCAACCATAGAAGAAGACAAGATCCCTTTTAATTCTGTGTTCCCTGCATACCCAACATTCCCAATGACTCCTAGGAGTTTCCTTAATAAGACAGAGTAAATATGAAGGGCTTGAATGTACCTAATGGCACAGCCACATTGCCCCAGAGGGAGCACAAGTAGCCATTCTATCTTCTCCCAGGACTCTGTGGCATTGCAGAAGTAACGCACACACTGCTTTTGGGGTTTCCACTTACTACTCCAGTGTGGCCAGCCAGCTCCTTGGGTTGGTGTATAGGGAAACTGTGCCATTGCCTCCTCGATGTTCCATCTCACTCTTTTTGGGGGGGACATGCCCTCCCAGGAAAGTAGGCTCAGAGCAGCCCCTGTTCTCCCTCAGATGCAAAGACTGCAATTCTGCCTAGCCCTTATGCAGGTGTGGGGTGAGAAGGGGTTTCTCCCTCCCCACTGTGGACCCATGTAATGGCCAGGATTGGCCCTGATGGAACAGCAGTTCACAGGATGTGGTAAAATTCTTCTCTTTTACTTGTTTCTAACCTGAATACGTTCTTGGTTTTGTTTTCATGTCAGTCTTACTCTTTGATGACTAGCAGTGTCCGTGGAGTTTCCCTTTTGATCTATTATTTTGTTTCTGTTGTTGTTCAATGATCTTTGGAATGTACTCAACCCAACTAATGTCTGGTTGATGATTCATGCTTGTTCCTGAATTGCACAGCTGTGTCTGTTTCTTTAAAAATAAAAAGGCCTCAGGGATTATAAAAAGGCCATTTGTCTCAATAAGTCTTTCTACAGTAGGAATCTACCCTAACCTTTTTAATAGGTCAGCAATTCAGTCTTTGCTTTTCAATTATTTTCTTGCATATAGACTTTAGTTTACACAAGTCAATAGTTAACAAACGCCTATTTTACCATAGATTATAAAGCCAGAAGGTTCTCTGTGGTCATCTAAAGTGACCACCTGTGTAAAACCAAAGGCCATAGGGCTTTTCTGAATTAATTCCTGTTTGAACTAGAGCAGATACTTTAGAAAAAATCCAATCTTGATTTAAAAATTGCCAGTGATGGAGAATCCACCATAATCCGTGGTAAATTGTTCCGGTGGTTAATTACCATCGCTGTTAAAAATTAGCACCTTATTTCTAATGTGACCAAGATGGCGGCGCTGCCTAGAGCTCCCGTCCCCAGGGTGCTCGTCTGTGTGAGGGCAGTGGCTGCCATGAGGCCCGGGTGGAGGGAGAGGCCACTGCTCGGAGCCCCCCAGCCTCTTTGAGCTGAGTGGGGTGGTGGTGAGTTCCGCCATGGGGACCCTGGAGAGAGAGATTTGGGGTAAGAGGGGCGTGGGGGTCCCAGGCCTGTGCAAATGTGGGGGAAGGGAGGGGAGGGTTGGGGTCCTAGGCCTGTCCCAGTGCAATGGGGAGGGGGGTTTCACATCTGTCCTAATGCAATTTGGGGAGGGATCGTCTGAGTCCTGGGCAGTGGGGGGATACGGGGGTGCGTGTCTTAGCCCTGTTCCGGTATATATATAT